>NC_133525.1:14845000-15175000 GCF_049354715.1 Callithrix jacchus
TTGTCATCCAGGCTGGAATGCAACAGTACGATCTTGGCTTATTGCAACAACTCCCTCCTGGGTTCAAACTATTGTCCTGATAATGCCTCCCAAGTAGCTGGGGTTGCAGATGTCCACACCACCACGTCCAGCTAAATTTCAATTTTTCTTTTTTTTTGCACCTCAAATCTACCTGTATTTTATTTCTACAAAACAGCCACAATGGCGACAACAACAACAAAAAAATACGAACCACTTGCACACCTTTGCATGTCATCGTTGGGCTGTGGCCACGGTGGCCTTCTATGTAGAGTCCCAATTTCAGTGTAGGTGCTGCCGAAACAAGCACATGCATGCCCGGCTCAGGTTTTAATTTTTTTGTTTTTTTTTATAGAAAGCAGGTTGTGCTGTGTCGTTTGAGGTCAGTCTTGAACCTGTGACCTCACGATCGGCCTCCCTTGGAATTTCAAAGTGCTGGGATTACAGGCTTGAGCTGCTGAGCCCAACCCAAGTTTTGTTTTTGTTTTAAAGACAGGGTTTCACCATGTCGATCGGGCTGGTCTGGAACCTGCAACCTCGCGTGTTCTGCCTGCCTTGGTCTTCGAAGCGCCGGAATGACAGGCTCTTGTGAGCCACCATGCCTGGCCCGCCGACGTTATTGTAAAAAAAGGAATCGGAGAGACTGGGCGGGGTGCTGTGACTCACGCCAGCAATCCCAGCACTTTGGGAGGCTGAGGTGGGCGGGTCACCTGAGGTCACAAGTTCGAGGTCAGCCTGGGTAGCCCAGTGATAACCCACCTCACTTAAAAAAAAGGAAAAAGAAAACAAAGTAGTTTGACACATCTGTGTGTACAATTGCATCAAAACGAGGTGTCGAGTGACTCCACCCCTTACCCCGTCTTTCTTTATGACGTATAGTTTCCCTCTTGTCACCCAGGCTGGAGTGCAACAGTGCGATCTTGGCTTATTGCAACACCTCCCTCCTGGGTTGAAGCTATTTTCCTGATATTGCCACCCAAGTAGTTGGTGTTGCAGGTGTCCACACCAGCATGCCCAGCTTTCTATTTTTTTTTATACCTCAAATCTACCTGTATTTTATTTTTATAAAACAGCTGCAATGGCAAAAAAAAAAAAAAAAATACAGACCGCTGCACACCTTTGTGTGTCATCGTTGGGCTGTGGCCACGACGGCATTCTGTGTAGCATCCCAATTTTAGTGTAGGTGCTGACGAAGTGAGCACATGCCATACCCGGCTCAGCTTTTTAATTTTTTTCTGTTTTAATGTTTGTTTAATAGGGAGTGGGTTGCACTGTGTCCTTCTGGGCCAGTCTCGAACCTGTGACCTAATGATAGGCCCGCCTCAGCATACTAAAGTGCTGAATTACAGGCATGAGCTGCCGAGCCCAACCCAAGTTTTGTTTTTGTTTTAAAGACGGGGTTTCACCATGTCGGTCAGGCCGGTCTCGAACACACAACCTCGCATGATTCGCCCACCTTGGTCTTCGAAGCACCTCATGACAGGCTCCTGTGAGCCTCTGTGCTTGGCCCGCCGACTTAATTGTCAAAGAATAAATCAGAGAGACTGGGCCAGGCGCTGTGACTCACACCAGCAATCCCAGCCCTTTGGGAGGCCGAGGCGGCGGGGCACCTGAGGTCACGAGTTCGAGGTCAGCCTGGGCAGTGAACACCCACCTCACTTAAAAAAGGAGAAAAAGAAAAGGAAAAGTAGTCGGACACAACAGCATGTAAAATTGTAACAAAACGAGGTGTCGGGTGACTCGCCCCTTGCCCCGCCTTCCTTTATGACGTACAGTTTTCCTCTTGTCACCCAGGCTGGAGTGCAACAGTGCGATCTTGGCTTCCTGCAACACCTCCTTCCTGGGTTCAAGCTATTGTCCTGATAACGCCACCCAAGTAGCTGGGGTTGCAGGTGTCCACACCACCATGTCCAGCTAACTTACTATTTCCCTTTCTTTTTTGTACCTCAAATCTCCCTAATGTGTTATTTCTACAGAATGTCCACAACCGCAAGAAGGAAAAAAAAGAAAATGTACGGACCACTGCACACCTTTTTGTGTCATCGTTAGGCTGCGGCCACGGCGGCCTTCTGCGTGGCATCCCAATTTATTGTAGGTGCTGCCGAAGTGAATGCACGCCATGCCCAACTGAGCTTTTTAATTTTCGTTCTGTTTTTTTTTTTTTTACATTTTTTTTATAGGGAGTGGGCTGCGCTGTGTCATTCGAGGCAAGTCTCGAACCTGTGACCTAATGATAGGTCCACCTCGGCATTCCAAAGTGCTGGGATTACAGGCGTGAGCTGCTGCAAAGCCCGATCCAAGCTTTGTTTTCATTTTAAAGACAGTTTCACCATGATGGTCGGGCCGGGCTCGAACCCACAACCTCGCGTGATCCACCCACCTTGGTCTTTGAAGTGACTGGAGGACAGGCTTCCATGAGTCTCCGTGCCCGGCCCACCGACTTTATGGTCAGAAAATGAATCCGAGGGACTCGGCCGGGAGCTTTTACTCACGCCAGCAATCCCAGCCCTTTGGGAGGCCGAGGCAGGCGGGCCACCTGAGGTCACGAGTTCGAGTTTAGCCTGGGCAGCCTGGTGAAAATTCACCTCACTTAAACAAAAGGAAAAAAAAACGAATAGTACAACACAGCAGCGTGTACAATTGTAAGAAAAGGAGGTGTCAGGTGACTCCGTCCCCCGCCCCACCTTTCTTTATGACGTACAGTAAGTCTCCCTTTTGTCACCCAGTCTGGAGTGCAACACCAACCTCCTAAGTTCAAGCTATTGTCCTGATAAGGCCTCCCCAGTAGCTGGAGTTGCAGGTGTCCACACCACCACGTCCAGCAAACTTTCTATTCTTTTCTTCGTTTTTGTACCTCAAATCTCCCTGTGTGTTATTTCTACAGAATTGCCACCATGGCAAAAAAAGAAAATATACAGAGCGCTGCACCTTTCCGTGTCATCGTTGGGCCGCAGCCACGGTGGCCTTCTGCATGGCATTTCGATTTTAGTGTAGGTGCTGCCAAAGCAAGAGCATGCCATGCCCAGCTAAGCTTTTTAATTTTCGTTCGGTTTTTTTTTAAACGTTATTTTATATAGAGAGGGCTGCGCTGTGTCGTTCGAGGCCAGTCTCGAACCTGTGACCTCACAATCGGCCCACCTCGGCATTCCAAAGTGCTGGAATCATAGGCGTGAGCCTCCGCCGAGTCCGACCCAAGCTTTGTTTTCCTTTTACAGACGGGGCTTCCCCATGACGGTCGGACCGGTCTTGAACCTGCAACCTCGTGTGATCTGCCCGCCTTGGTCTTCGAAGTGCCTGGAGGACGGGCTCCTGAAAGCCTTTGTGCCCAGCCTGCCGACTTTATGGTTAGAAAAGAAATCTGAAGAACTGGGCCGGGTGCTGTGACTCATGCCAGCAATCCCAGCCCTTTGGGAGGCCGAGGCGGGCGGGTCACCTGAGGTCACGCGTTCGTGGTGAGCCTGGGCAGCCTGGTGTAAACCCACCTCACTTAAAACAGGAGAAAAAGAAAAAGAAGTGTAGTCTGACACAGCAGCGTGTACAATTGTAACTAAACAAGGGGTCAGGTGACTACACCGCCCACCCCGCCTTTCTTTATGACGTACAGTCAGTCTCCCTCTTGTACCCAGGCTGGAGTGCAACCCTGTGATCTTGGCTTCTTGTAACACCTCCCTCCTGGGTTAAAGCTATTGTCCTGATAACCCCTCCCCAGTAGCTGGGATTGCAGGTGTCCACAATACCTCGTCCAGCTAAGTTTCTATTTTTCTTTCGTTTTTGTACCTAAAATCTCCCTCTATGTTATTTCTCCAGAACGGCCACAATGGCAAGAAAAAAAGGAAAACGTACAAACCGCTGCACATATTTGAGTATCATCGTAGGGCCGTCGCCATGGCGGCCTTCTGCATGGCGTCCCAATTTTAGTGTAGGTTCTGCTGAAGCGAGCACATGCCATTTCCGGCTCAGCGTTTTAACTTTCGTTTTTTTTTTTTTTTTTTTACATTTATTTATAGGGCATGGGCTGAGCCATCTTGTTTGAGGCCAGTCTCGAACTTGTGTCCTCACGATCGGACCACCTCGGCATTCCAAAGTGCTAAGATCACAGGCGTTAGCTGCCGCCAAGCCCAACCCAAGCTTCGTATACATTTTAAAGACGGGATTTCACCATGACGGTCGGGCCAGTCTCGAACCCTCATCCTCACGTGATCCACCCGCCTTGGTCTTTGAAACGCCTGGAGGACAGGTTCCCAAAAGCCTTTGTGCCTGGCCCGCCGACTTTATGGTCAGAAAAGGCGTCCAAATAACTGAGCTGGGTGCTGTGACTCACGCCAGCTATCCCAGCCCTTTGGGAGGCCGAGGCGGGCGGGTCACCTGAAGTCACGAGTTCGAGGTGAGCCTGGGCAGCCCGGTGAAAACCCACCTCACTGAAAAAAGGAGAAACAGAAAACGAAAAGTAGTCCAACACAGCAGCGTGTACAATTGTAAGAAAACGAGGAGTCGGGTGACTCCACCCCCTGCCACGCCTTTCATTATGACGTACAGTCAGTCTCCCTCTCGTCACTTAGGCTGGAGTGCAACACCTGCCTTCTGGGTTCAAGCAACACCTGTCTCCTGGGTTGTTCAGCGACCCTTTCACACCTCTCGGATCTCAGGGTTCCACCTATTGCTACTGCTGCTGCAGCCATCGCTTGAGAACCATCTTTTTGCACACAGGCCAGGCAGACCTGACCACTCTGACATCAACCAGACCCGCGCGGGGCCGACCACCACCGGTCACGAAGCCAAGGCACACACTACTGGTATGCGGACATTAGTTTATGGTTGCTGGGGTTGACACCCCACAAGGCTGAGCCTGCTTGGGTTCGATACTGGGCCTCCCCAGCGTGGCCAAAGAGCATTTCACAGGGGAAGGATCTGCAGGTGGCAGCGGGGAAGGAGCACACATGCAAGGCCAGTGTTCACCAGGGCAGGGGCACGCGTCTCAGCCAAGAGCTCAGGCAGAAATCTCTGGCACAGCTGGGTCACCTAGAAAATACGACTGCAGCATCCCACTGCCAAAGACACAATGGCGGTCCCACGGTTCTTTTGCCGGGAATGCCGGCCGGCCCTTGGCAACACTGCAGAGCTTCCTCATGGGACCCCGAGCCCACCACTGGGGGCCCCAAAGAGACTCCAGCCACAAACCCTACACCAGGGCAACATGCCCAGAATCTTATCTATCCCTGACTCGGTCTCACTTTGGGTGACTGACACACCCCACAATGGGGACATTTCCCTGGGCCCAGGCGGCCCGACCTGTTGCCCTGCACACATCACAGTCATTGGCACTGGCCACGGCTAGGCATGGGAGGAAGCAGAGGGCCGGCTCACAGTGGAAGTGGGTCACGAGCCAGATGGAACACCACGTGCACGCAGCGTTCAAGCGACGACCTCCCTAACAGCTAGGACGCAGGGCCAGGCCTGTTGGGACCCTCCCCCCACTCAGAGGGGAACGGTGCGGGCCACAATAGGAGATGAGCAGCGCTCGGTCCTGAGCACGGGGACCAGCAGACCCTTCTACTCCCAGGCACCAAGAGGGAACTCTGCTTCACATAAATGAATCCAATCACTATGGTAGCGCTACCACAACAGAAGCAGCAGGCAAGGGGGAGTTTGGTATCCCAAGGCACACCTCTCGGATTGCTAGAAAAGACTTTCTCACCGAGTGCGGGTCACACTCCCCTACCCATCAGTCTCCCCTCATTGGGCCGCCCACGAAAGCACTCAGGGACACCTGGTGAAGGGAGAGGTGCAGTCTATGGTGAGAGGGGGAAAACCCGAGGCAACTTTGACCTCACGTGGGAGGGGTGCACCCCTCTCAACCACCTCCATGACACCCCCTGATAAGCTGAGCTTTTCCTTAGGACCCACAGGCAGACCCCGATGCAGCAACCAAGGAAGCAGGCCCCGGTTGCGGGGACAACACCGCTCCACCTGGGACACCTGAGGGACAACCCAGAGTGCTCCAGGAGAACCGCAAAAGCCCAAGAGGAGCCAACACTCGCACAACCCCAACAAGGGCAACATGACACGCCAGCAGGTAAGCCTCCATCGCCGTGGAGAGGGGCCGCTGATGCAGGGCAACAATCAAAGGAAGCAACAGCGAGGGATGCCTTCTGCATCAGAGAACTCCGCTGCCTTCACCAGGTAGAGGGTGGGGTAGCACAGTGAAGTTGGGCCAGATCCCGTACCCCGACACCTCCTGACACAATCCCCAAAGGAGGGGAGAGAAGAAGCAAGGGGCCCCCACAGGCAGGACAAGAACAGTACAATCCCCTGTGAATATCCGTCACTGGCCCACCATGAATCGTTTGCGGCCCAGGAGGGCGTGACATCACCACATCGATCGAAAAAAGACCCAGAGCAGAGCAATGGGGGTCAGCCTCACCAAAACCACTGAGCCGACCAGCCTGCAGTTGGCCAGCCCCACTCTGCCGAAGAGACGGTGAACAACTCCAGGGGAGAGGAGGACGCCTGACACACATGGCACAGAGCCAACAGGGTGGGGTTGTCACCACTGCCCTGGGTGCCCGCAGCAGGGAGCGCACACACAAGCAGTGGGGAGCCCACCAGCCTCAACCTTTCCCTGCCACACCCGGTTGGGTCAGAGAAGACCCCAGCCCAGGGTGCCCCCAGGGAGTTAGGACACTCAGACAGACGCACAGGAGGCAAGGCACACGGGCCCCAACTGGCGGCTCAAGCGAGAGCAGGGTGGGTTGCCCAGGTTACCAGTAGACCAGAGACCCCCCCAGGCATTTAGAAGCCCAACTTCTCCAGCGACAGGTCGCCAGATGACAGTGTGTCAGCAATAACCCGGTGGCCCAAAATGCCAACTCAGAGTGAAAGATATACTCCACCCAGGAGGCAGGGGTTCGAGTCACTTGCCACATCACTGACTCAGAAATGTGCGACCCGGACATCCGTCCCCAAGGCCACCATCGCAGCCAGACACGAAGCATCCAGGGGTGTCTGGTCGACCCCAAGACACACTGGAGCACCCACGGTGCCAGGGATGCCCTCCGGGCCACCGGTGCCAGGCAGGGACCAGCCCGTGCCTCCAGAGCAAGACTCTTTCGTCCGTCCCCTAACACGTGAGGGGCACACGAGAGGCTGAAGGTACTCAGGGACCACTCTCTGACTACGAACGCGGACTTGGAAGAAAAGTGTCACAGCAGAGGGACCACGGCCGGGCGCAGAACCCTGAGAGGATGGAGCAGGATAGCCACTGACTCCCCATGGGGACTTGGAAAAGAAATTCGGTGGGTGCCTTAGGTGGCCAGGGCCCACACAGGCCCGCAATAGCGCCGGGGAAGGGATCCCCGGTTACTAGCGCCATGCCCGGAGGGTCGCCGCGGGTCGTGGGTGGAGCCTCGGGAGCTACTGCATGCTGGTCGAACAGCCTGGGCAGCCCTCACACAGCTCTCAGGCCTGGAAACTCAGCAAAAGCCTGCCCCTGTAATAGCCTGCACACCCGAGCTCTGACTCTCAAGTGACTCGCCAGAGCTCTGGTGCCAGAGGGACAGCACTCCTGATGACCGCAGGCTTTCTGGAGCACTGCCTAGCTCACAGCGGGAATGGTCCCCTCCCTCGGCAGCTGCCAACGAAGGTCCAGAAGCCAAGAGAACTATATAAAAGCGGCTGCCAGTTGGAGACCAACAATCGGTGACAACCATTTCCAAACCTGTCACAAAGATAGATCCGGATGGCAAGGCAGCTGGCGGACGGCAAAACCGAAAGTCTTCCCACTGCCGAAAACGCAGCCCTCCACCCCAACTCCACAGAAACCGTCCTCCAAACGTGTCTCTGCGTAGACTGAGACAGGCTCAAAAGACAAGCCAATGATGTGTGGGTGTTCGCACAGGCATCTCGGAGGGAGAAAGAACACACAGGACTCGGTCGCGAGTCATTCAGGTGACAGAGAGACACAGAATGAGAACACTTTCACAATCCACAAGGTAGGGGAAAGGAGGGAGGGAGGGGATAGAAAAAAGACACATGGAGGAAGGAGGGAGGGAAGAAAGAAAGCAGGGAAGGTGGAGGAAGGAGATGGAGAAAACAGAGAGACAGAATTTTTAAAACCTGGAGAAAATATATGATGCAAGAGAGGTGGAAAATGAAGAAAGATGAAAAAGAGAAGAAATGAGGAAAGAGATGAAGGAAAGAAGGGCGAAAGAGAGGAAAAAAGATAGTATAAAAGACAAAGAAAGAAAGAAAAAAGGAAAGGAACAGAAAAAAGGAAAGAAGGAAGGGAGGAAGGAAGGAAAGAAAAAGAAAGATACGAGAAGAAAGAAAGAAGAGGCTAATGTTCTTTTTGGTGTTAGCCCACCTGTATCCGGGTAAAAAGAAAAAAAAAAGAAAAGGAAGGAAGGAAGAAAGAAAAAGACAGAAAATAGAGAAAATAAAACTCTGTACTCAACGTAATTTGGCCTGGCAACAGAACAAGGCTCCGTCTAGAAAGAAAGACAGAGAGACAGAGAGAATGAAAGAGAAAACGAGAAAGAAAGACAGACAGAAAAAAAGAAAGAGTGAGAAAGAGAGAGAGAAAAAGAAAGAAAGAGAGAGGCCGGGCAAGGTGGCTCATGCCTGTCATCCCAGCACTTTGGGAGGCCAAGTTGTGTGGATCTCAGGGTCAGGAGTTCTAGACCAGCCTGGCAAAAATGTTGAAACCCTGTCTCTACTAAAGGTACAAAAATTAGCTGGGCGCAGTGGCAGGCGCCTGTAATCCCGGTCACTCAGGAGGCTGAGGCAGGAGAATCTCTTGAACCCGGGAGGCGGAGGTTGCGGTGAGCCGAGATCTCGCCATTGCACTCCAGCCTCGGTGACAGAGTGAGACTCTGTCTCAAAAAAAAAAAAAAAAGGCTATGAGGGCCCGGGCCAGGGTGGTTGAGTGAGTTTACCTAGGGAAGGAAGGAGGGGTGGTAAGTGGGGGGGAGGGGGGAGAGAGAGAAAGAGGGGGGGAGGGGAATGTGCCTGAGTGGAAGGAGAGAAACCAAGGGGAGCAGGAGGGGACAGAAAGAGGAAGGAGAAAAGGCAGAGGCACAGTAGGTTATTCTAGAATGTTTTCAAGCCTGGGGTGGGGGTGGGCATGGAGGGAAACTCAGGAAACAAGCCGACTCCAGCAATGACACCTAATTCATGATTGCTGGCATCGCTGCCTTGAAAGGGGGGCACCGCATGTTTCTTCCTCCACACTCATTCGATGATTTCTGGGAAACGCCGTTTACGAGCACACTCTGGACATCTACCTGCTTTCACTACATCTGGGGAGAATCGGGAAAGTCCCCACTAACGACAAGGCCTAAAGTGGAGCTGTCATCCACAAAACCCAAGCAGAAGGGTCCATATGGGTTAAGAAACACACCAAGAAAGAAAGGGAAACAACGGATCAAAGAGAAGAACAATCGGGCCCAGCCAGGGTCTCCAGGGGTCGTCTGGGCAACGAGGGAGTCGGGGGTGGGGGTGGGGGTGGGGGACGAATGGACTAAGGGAGGGCGGGCCTCTAAGGGGGGGGAGGTGGGGGGGAGGTGAGGCTCGGGGCGTGGGGGGTGGGGGGCGGGTGGCAGAGAGAAGCCACAATCTCTCCTGACGGTGGGCGGGCGGCCAGAGCGTCCCGTCACGCCGCCTAGACTTCGGAGAACCGGTGACCGCTAGGTGACGCCCGATGACAACATATGCAAGTGTCAGCCCGGCACCCTCCCAGGCATTTCCCCCACAACTAATGGAGCGGAGACCCTGAGGGGGAAGGAAGCACCGTGACTCGGCAATACGCGCAGAAACACACGCACCTACGTACGTACGTAGGTACGTACGTACGCACGCACGCACGCACGGACGTACCCACGCACGCACTCACACGCACGGCGTATCCCACAGAATAGCAGAGTGTATACCGTGATAGCGAGAGGGCCCACGCCATTTTCTTCTCTAGTAACAAAAGAAAAAGCAGGCCGAGGCCCGGCGGCTCACGCCCCTCACCCCAGCACTCCGGTAGTCAGAGGCAGAGGCGGGCGGGTCACCCGGGGTCAGGAGTTCCAAACCATCCCCGTCAACATGGCGAAACCCCCGCCTCCAGGCCCTCGAAAGGCCGGGGCAGGAGAATCGCTGGAACTCGGGAGGTGGAGGTCGCAGTGAGCCAAGATCTCACCACCGACCGCACTTCAGCCTGGGCGACAGAGCGAGACTCCGGGGGCGGGGGGGTGGTGGGGGGGATTCGCTTCCCTCTTTAGGTGACCACGCACCGTGACACGTACACAGAGAGCTCGGAAGGTACACAGGCTCTGACCTCCTCTGTGGTTTTGAGTCGGTCTGGCGATATTTTCCAGGCCTTCCGTTTCCCCGTAAGCAGTCACAGAAATGAAAACTCCCTCCTTTCCCAATTCGTCTTCAGCTCATCATCAGGCCACAAGAATAAGCAGCCCGACCCTCCCGCTGGGTCCGGGAGCAATTGCACTCCAGCCTGGGTGACAGAGCGAGCGAGCGGGACCTCTGTCTCAGAAGAAAACAATTAAAAAGAAGGAAGATAGATAATCAGCCAGCCGTTTTGTGTCGTGCTGCATCCTGGCACCCGCCCGGGCCGGTAGGCCCAGCTCCTCAGGAGGCTGAGTCAGGGGAGCATCTCTCTAAGCCCACCAGTCAGTTCAAGGTCACAGTGACCTACGATCGGCCTGGGCGACACAGGGAGACCCCATCTCTAAAATATACATGGAAGCATGGACGGTCGTAGAAGACATACAAGGAGGTGGCGGAGCACGGGAAGGCTCCGCTCGTTCCTAAAGACCATAGCAGATAAACAGGACCATCCTCTTGAGGTGGCCACCATTCCGACTCACAGCGGAGGCCTCGAGGATTTCAGAGCAAAACCCTGTGGTTATCTGCGGCACCCCACCTCGCCTGTAAGTATTTTCGAAAACCGACTGGTTCGTCCATTCATTCATTCATTCATTCATTTTATAGGCCCACGCTGACAGCTCCAGCTGAGACTTCATCTCAAATAAACAAACACATAAGTAAATAAATTAACATCAAAAGAAAAACGCAAGGAAACGGTGCAGTATGGGGAAGCTCCACCTTTTTCTAAACACCAGAGCGGATACACGGTACCATCAGGAACAGACACAGGCCCTTTGGAATCTGTCGTCACCGTGCCAAATCGGCACCAAAAAAGCGCACGTTTCAGAGCCATCGCCACTATCGCCAAGTATAAGAGCAGAGTCATGACCACATAGAGGTCTCCCAACGCACCGGCCGTGTTTGTACTCTTACGAGCCTGGTCGGAAGAACAAGCGGGGCATTCAGCAAAGCACTCATCTTACGTTCCTGGGTCTCCCATGTCTCTCGTGAAACCTACCAAAGTCAGAGTTCTTTCTCTGTTCCCCCCCCAACTTTCGACGGTCGACAGAGTACCAAAATAAAAAAACAGTGACCACATTTTATGTAACAAGGAGGAAAAACTTGCACCCACCATTTTCAACGATTCCGGAGGTGTCAGTTACAGATTTTAGTAAGGGTATGCCATCTGATATGTGCACCTCAGTCATTGTCACCAGGCTGGATGAATCTGTTCTCAGCCCGTGCAGTAGTTTCCAGTGTGGCGGAGGGATAAGGCAGAATCAAAGAGGCAAAAGCCAAGCAAAGATGCCATCTTTACTTCAGCAACCATCGACAAGGCACTTTGGAAAGCCGGAGAATGAGGATGGGAGCCTCCCAATGACCCGATAGCCCCAGATGGGCTCTGAAAAGAGAGACAGACTGCATGCTCTAGGGCTCCAGGTACAGTGGATGTAAACAGGTTTGCAGGGATGTCTCCGGGGCAAAAGGAGGGAGCATGAAAGGCAGAGCAGCACAGCTAACTTACACTGATCATGCCACATCTCCAGGTTCAGGCTGAGTTTCAGTAGATTGCAGCGAGGCGGCTGCTCTGCTCCATAGAAAATTCTGACTCAGGGCCCATCGTGGTGACTCAGTCCTGTAATACCAGCACTTTTCGAGGCCGAGGCAGACGGATCACCGGCAGTCACAAAAGCCAAACAGCCTGGGAAACATGGGGAAACTAACAATACAAAAATTAGCCTGGTGTGGTGAGCACCTGTAATCTCAGCTACTTAGTGGGCTGTGGCAGGAGAATCACTTGAACCTGGGAGGTGGAGGTTACAGTGCACTAAGTTTGCCCTACTGAACTTCAGCCTGGGTGACAAAGGAAGACTCCGTATAAAAAGAAAAGTAGATAAATAAATTAGCCAGGCATGGTAGTGCATGCGTGTAATCCCATCTACTCAGGAGGCTGAGGCAGGAGAATTGCTTAAACCCGGGAAGTGGTGGTTGTAGTGAGCTGAGATCATGCCACTGCACTCAGTGAGAATAAGACCTCATCTCAAAAAATAAAAATGAAAAAAGAAAACGCTGACCCCTGAAGCAGGGCATCCAAAAATAGTTTAACATCAGGCTTCCCACAATCTCATTATGTGATGGCCCATGGAATGACCGTCTTCCTGGTCACACCTCATTTCCCAGGAGGAGGGCTCTCCGAAATGGACTCCAGTCCCAGTGATGCCTGTGGTGGACCGGCCCGCTGAGGAGATGAAGGAGACCCTCTATCTGAGACCAATCGAGGCTCTGTGGCTGCCCTATAGTTCTGCCTAGGAGGGATTCTGACTTAGAGGCATCAATAATAATCTCACAGAGGGTAGCTTTGCCCCATTGACTACTCAGCCAAGCACATACACCAAACCTCTGAATGGGCGGTTTCTAGTGTACTGTGGCAACACATAGGCAACAACACATGGGGCACAGATACAGTGAAACTAACCTGTCTCACACGTCTAACCATGATGATTTCCAAGCATATGCACGGCTCTGGGGTGAATCTATTCCAGTCTGCCTTGCCCTTCAAAAAAAAAAGATAACTCACCGGGTGCGGTGGCTCAAGCCTGTAATCCCAGCCTGGAAAACACGACGAAACCCCACTTTACTAAAAATACAAAAATTAGCCGGGCGCGATGGTGGAGGCCCATAATCCCAGCTACTCAGAAGGCTGAGGCAAGAGATCCCTAGAACCCAGGAGGTGGAGGTTGCAGTGAGACAAGGTCACGCCATTGTACTGGAGAAAAAAGAAAAGAGAACTCTCTCCAGGGCTCCCATCTGCTTTTGCAGGATCTGAAATGTGATTGGGGCAAAGGTTGAGAGGAGGGCCCAGGGGACAAAGTGGGGAGGAGCAAAGGCTGGAGGCACCTTAGCTCACTCTGGAATGTTTCCAACCTGGGTGGGGATGACTCAAGGAAAAAGCTGACTCTGGAAATGACAAATAATTCAGTGTTATCGCTTTTTTAAAAGGTGGGAGGTTCATAGTTTTTTCCCAACATGCATTCATTTACTTCTAGGAAGTGCCATTTAGTTTCATTTAGTTTACAAATACCCGGCTTCGCTGCATCTGTAGAGATTTAGGATCGTTCTTGTTTATGATAACTCCAAGTGTGGAGCTACAATGCACTTATCATTGTGAACCTCGAACACCTGAGACAGGTCTCACTTATTGTAGAAAATTTACTTTGCCAAGGTAGGAGAATCGCTTGAACCCAGGAGGTGGATGTTATAGTGAGCCCAGATGGCACCATTGCACTCCAACCTTTTGCAACAAAAGCAAAACCCAGTCTCAAAAAAAAAAAAAAAAAAAGGAAAGAAAAGAAAAAATATGAAAAAGAAACAAAAGAAAGAAAGATAAATAATGATAGAACAATGGAGCCCAGCCAAGGTGGAGGTTTCCTAGACAACAAGGCCTTGTGGGAAGGGAGGAAAGGAGTGCCTCTGAGTTCAGGGTGTGTGGGACTCCAGAGAAAACATGGCTTTACCTGGTTGCTCTCAGGCAGCCAGAAGTTTTGCCTACAAATTTAACACCTACGTTTTCAATAAAAGTGACCGGTAGGTGACGCCAGATGACAAGCGAACGACATGTCATCCAGGAATTGGGATCCCTGATTTAGGAGTGAGCGACGAAGGGGAAGGATATGAAGGCACATGGGGTCGCCAGTCTTCTGATTTCTGTTTCATTATGTTACTGGCCAAGAGCACCCTCCCAGACAGTCCCCACAGCTCTTCAACAAATGCGCCTAGGTAAAAGAATACCATTTCTCAGAAAACAGACACGGAGGAACGCTCACATGAGCACACAATATGTATACAACTTTGTATCATAATAGTGAGCTTTCTTTTGCTAAATGCCTTCGTGATGGATTTCACTAGAAAGTATTGTTAAAAATATCAAATTATAGGAATGGGCACAGTGGCTCATGCCTGTAATTCTAACAGACAAAGGTGGCTAGAGGCCAGGAGTCTGAGACTAACCTGGGCAACACAACAAGAGAGATTAGCACTACTTAAAAAAATTGCCAAGCATTGTGGAACATGCCTATATTCTCAGCAACGCAGGAAGCTGAGGCAGGAGGAGTGCTTAAGCACAGAAGTTCACTGTTGCAGTGAGTGTGCTGTGCGCAGGTGACCAGAGCTTTTTTTGTTCTGTGCTTCTTAAATTTTCTTCTCTTTCTCTATTTTTTATTCTTTATTTTTTTTGAGAAAGAGGCTTTGTTGCCCAGGCTGGAGGGAAATGGCACCATCTTGGCTCACTGCAACTTCTGTCTCCAGTGTTCGAGCAATTCTCCTGCCTTAGCGTCCTGAGTAGCTGGGATTACAGGCACCTGCCCCCACGCCTGGCTAATTTTTGTATTTTTAGTAGACACGGGTTTCCATTATATTGGCCAGGCTGGTCATGAGCGCTGCTTAAATTTTCAATACGGGCCGCCGCTAGGTGACGCCCAACGAAAACCAAAACAAGTGTCATCCTGGAATAAGTTGGATCCCTGATGGAAGGGTAAGCGACGAAGTGCAGGGGACACAGGCACAGGGAGTCTAACGTTTTCTTGTGATTTCCCTTGGCCATTGTTTCGGAATGCAGGACATCCTTCAAGACGGTTCCAAAAACAATTCAACCAGAGCCCCTGGGAATGATAGTCGGATCATTGGGAACTTCCATTTATCCAGAGAGAAGAGTCTCCATTGGTGTGTGGCACAGGTACGGATAGAGGCAGGAGCTACCTCAGACAGAAGGCCAGTCTTCAGGGTTTCACAGTGGACCACAGCTTCAATCTCTCACCAACTCAGAGTAGCAATATGCGTCACCATAGAATGAAGTGAATAAAAAGCGTGCTCTGAGCAAAGCGTTTCACAGATAAGACGGTGTGAACACTCACTGTTGTCCATGGCCAGTTGTTTCTTCCACAGTGCTTGTTACTTAATCGTGTTTCACAACGTCCACCCTCTTGTGAATCAGTTAGGACTCTTGTTCCATGAATCCTGGAAGTTCAAAATCCGACATCACCAGAAGACCATGAATGCTATCCTAGCCTGGTAGCAATGAAGTACTTTCTCAGAAAACACACCAACACACAAACGCAAGCATGTATGAACATATGTGCACGCATTATATCTGTACAGTTTTACACTGTGATCGTGACCTTTTCTTCCCTAGATAACTTAGGGATAGCTTTCACTACATACTGTTTAAAATATCAAATTATAGGTGCCGACTGCGGTGGTTTATGCCTTTAGTGCCAGCACTTTGCAGGCCAAGCTGGGAAAACTCTTGAGGCAGGTACAGTGAGACCATCCAGGAAAACACAGCCAAATCCCATCTCTAACAGAAATAGCACAAAATTCGCTGAGCATTGTGTCGTGCACACGGAGTCTCAGCTACTGAAGAGGCTGAGGCAGTGACTGCTTAAGACCAGGAATTTTAGATCTTATAATCCCCACTCCTTCAACACATCTGTGACTTATGAATTGGTTAGATGGTCAGCAACATGCAGAAAACTTGGTTATAGAATTCATAAAAAAACTGGAAAGAATTTTGTGGATAAACATCTCTTACTGGATAAATTACATAAAGATATGTATGTTCCAGGTGAATGCCCACCATGGGGTGACCGCGTCGGAGTAGGATGTTGATAATAACGTGGACAGAATGACTTTTTCTATGGGTATTGATTATTCTTATTTTCCTCCCCACTCCCGTCATCACCCCATGGACTTATGAACAAGGTGAACATAGTAGCAGAAATAGAAGCAATGCACAGCCTGAGCAACATGAACTTGGAATCCAAAAGCCCAGTCTCGATACAGCCAACTCTGAGTGTTCAATCTCACAGCACCACAGATCAACATCGAGTTTTTGATATGATGTCGTATCTGCAGTGATTCTCCAGGTGCCTGATAGTACGTTTATTACACTTAATAATTTACATAATATAAGGGGGAAAAGTTTGTACTCAATGGAGTAGGCTCTCACCATGGATATAAATTTGTTTACCGTGCATAAAATTCTTCTGCCAAAACTGCCATCCATGGACTCACAGAATCCTTTATCCACCCACATGGTATTCCACTCAGCATTGCTCGGACCAAGAAATCCACTTCACAACCAAAGTGTAGCAATGTGCTCCTCTTTATGGAATCCAGTGGACTGACCATGCTTTCCATTATCAAATCAAATCATAACAAATCAAGTCTATATTTTAGAGTCAGGAACGGTGAAGAAAAATAATGAAAGAACTCTGAGTTCCTGAATGACTACATAGAGAGGAGGGACCTTTTCAATCTGGTCACCCAACAGCACTGTTACGTGTGATAAAATATGCTGTTAATCTACTGCAAATTAGAGGGTTGGCATCTGACACTTCAGCATAAGCTAAACCATGCACTTGAATACCTAATTACTGAATTAATTTAAAATGCATTCTTATGACTATAAGAATGACTATTTAGGATGAAAAATGTGAAGTTGGTCTTGCAATTTTCACCCTTCCATTTTTACCATACTATGTTATATAAAAGAACATGAGCCGGGCGTGGTGGCTCACGCCTGTAATCCTAGCACGTTGGGAGGCTAAGGCAGTTGGATCACTAGGTCAAGAAATCGAGACCATCCTGGTCAACGTGGTGTAACCCCGTCTCTTCTAAAAATACAAAAAATTAACTCGGCATGGTGTTGCGTACCTGTAATCCCAACTACTCAGGTGGCTGAGGCAGGAGAATTGCCTGAACCCAGGGGGCAGAGGTTGCAGTGAGCCGAGATCGTGCCATTGCACTCCAGCCTGGGTAACAAGAGTGAAACTTTGTCTCAAAAAACAAAAGAAAATAACTTGAACCACACAAAATAATTTTGTTATGGATTTAATAAACAGATAAAATGAAACAATCAAATAAAACAGATTTTATTTATTTGAGGATGTGTTTTCCAGAGCAAAATTAGATAGGACATTTTAACTTCATGAATTTATATTTTTCAAAAATATAATTAATTCAAGTTAACTTGCTCTAATTTTTAATTAAATTGAATTATTTTTATGAGGATCACTACATTTAAATAAAAATTACCTGATTTTTTATATCAAAATTCACAGATTCTGCTTCTACACATTGTCTATAGGGACCATAATTTCTACAAGTCCACTTTTCTATATCTTCCACTCTCATCCCATTTGAATAAAAAACATCCTTTTTTGGACACACAAGGGTCAGGCAGATGCAACTACACGGTGGTTCACATCATTTTCTGAGGAGAACTTAAAAAACTGTTTTTATACACAAGCATTTTGTTGGCCAACTATCAAATAAAAAATTCTGACATTTGTTAAACGTTGGGAAGGAAGACCTTAATACAATTGCAGTAGTTGTTATGGCCATTGTAATAGGGCTCAGAAACTGATCATAACTCTGAACACCGACAACTCAGAATTTGTACTCAATAAGTGGAATAAATCAGTGGATAAGAAATTACTGAAAAACATTCGCTAAAATATTAAAGGAAGAAGAATATTTTCTAACAGAATTCTGGCTACAGGCTGGCTGAGGACTTAAATATCAAGAAAGGGGAGTCTGAATCTGAGTGGATGCAGAAGATATGTGGAATATGCTAAGCCATAACACGATTTCTGAAAATGAGCTTCTTAAACCACAAGCCAGGTAATAAGTCAAGGTTGGAATAGTCAAAGAAAGGGTTCAGTTAATCTTCACTAACCTTTGGTCATAAAGGACATTTTTATCACAACCAAGACTTTTTCTCATTGGGTCTGAAAAGTAATAAACACCAAAAGAATTTTTGTTTGGGAAATGAACACCCACTTTATCTGAGAAAAGCTCCACCTTCTCCTGTTTATCTTTAAATTTAGTGTAGAAAAAGAGCACTTGTCATTGCTACATTTCTTATTTTTCTTTCATTCTTCAAAACAGAGATTCACTTTTATGCAAACAGCAACTTACCGAACACAAAAGTTATAGCTCCTGACCACTATTGAAGCTAACAATGACTAGAGGACCTTTAAGACAACTGGGCATAAATAATCAGAAGTATCGATGGGACTTTGGGAAGACTCCTCAGATGGAGCTGACACAGCTGTGTGAGTCACTTTGACCTTTTATTTTTTCTCTTTCTTGCTCTCTGAAATTCACGTAGTTTTTGGTGCAGGCTGGTGCTCCTACAGTCATCTAGGGCCAGAGACAGCCTACAGGATAAAACCGTCTACCAAAAGATTGTATCAGGTAATGGTGCCAAGAGGGCTGACTAAGAGTAGCTATGGTGTGTGGCTCTCATGAAAAGAAACAAAGGGGGAAAGTAAATGCAACACCTTCAACTGAAACACCCAGGCATTTGCATTGGGACTAATGAAGAATGGAGAAAAGCAAGCCATGGTAACCGCTCACCCAGAAGTAACACAAACCCAAGGGAACCTGCCCTGTCCAGGGAAGTGGTGAGCAAATGTGTGACCCTGGGAAGCCACACTTCTCCCATGGATCTCTGCAACCTCAGTTCAGGAGATTTTCTTATGAACCCATTCCACCAGGGCCTTTGGTCTGACACACACAGCTACATGGTCTTGGCAAAACAACTGCTCAGACACAAACAGGATCTCAGGAGCTTTACATGCTTTGGCTCCGGGATCTCTGGAAAAGATGACTGCAACTCAGACAAGGTGGGAGGTTGGACCTCTGTAAACACCCCTAGAGAGGAAGCTGAATCCATGGGCCTGAGCAGCGTCAGTCTGTGGGCCCCATTTCCGTGATGCCCTACATGATAAGACTCATTGGCTTGGAATTCCAGCCAGCCCCCAGCAACAGTGTTGCACCTACTTGGGATGAAACAGAGTTCTCGGAGGCAAGGCAGGCTGCCATGTTTGCTATTTGAATGACTCAGCCATTCTAGCCTGGACTTAGGAAAGTCCAAATAAAATTGACGGCAGATGGAGTGAACACTTAACACAGCACTGTGGTTCTACCAAAATGTGGCCAGACTGCTTCTTGAAGTGGGACCCTGAGGCATTTTTTATCTAATGGTGGGGCCTTCTGCCAGAGCCTCTGGACAGCCCCTTTCATATTCTCCAGCAGACAGAGTTTTGATTTCTTCATGGATGCAGTGCCCAGTGGAAGGAGTGGTTTTTCATATTTGCTGTTTGGACAACTAAACCATTCCAGCCTGTTGGCTTAGGAGTATCCAAATCATTCAGGAGCAGAAGGGGTACCCCAGCACAGCACAGTGGCTCCAACATAATGTAATCAACCTGCTTCTTTAAGTGGGACCCTGATATGCTCCTCATCTCCGAGTGAGCCAGATGTTTTCTGGCCAACAGAGGTTTAAAAACTTTCTGAGAGTTCCTAAAGAAAGAGTGGGCTACCATCTATGCTGTTTCAGCAACTTAGCTCTTTCAGTCTTTCAGCTATGGAGAGCCCAATCTGATGAGGGGTAGAAATGGTACCAGCACAGCATGGCTGATCTATGAAAGTGAAGCTAGATGGCTTCTTTAAGTGGGTCTCCAATTCTGTTCCTCTTTGTGGGTGATACCTACCAACCAGGGTCTCCAGGCAGCTCCTACAGGTGTATTTAAGCCAGCAACAGGTCTGCACCTCCCCTGGGACGGAGCTCCCAAAGTGGTGGGCTCCTATATTTCTTGTTTTACAGACTTCACTGGTGCTACTTCCAGTTACTGGGAAATGTGAGATGATTGGAGACTGGAGTAGAAGCCCTACAAACTGTAACAGCCCTACACAAAATAGCCAAACTATTAAAAGGGAAACAAACAAATAAACAAAAAAAAAATTCAAAGGTCAGTAACTTTAAAGATTAAAGGTAGATAAGCACACACATGTGAGAAGTAGTTAGCTCAAGTATACTAAAAACTCAAAAATCACAGTGCCCTCTTTCCCCAAAATGACCACATTTCCAGCAAGCTTTCAGAATAAGGCTGAGGTTGAGATGACTGAAATAACAGAAGTAGATTCCAGTATGTGGATAAAAGTGAACTTCACTGAGCTAAAGGAACATGTTCTAACTCAATGCAAGAAAGTTAAAGATTATAATATATATGACATTTCAGATAAAAAATTAGCCAGAATAGAGAATAACTTAACCAACCTGATAGTGCTGAAAAACACAATAATTTCATAACGCAATCACAAGTATTAATAGCAGAATAGACCAAGCAGAGGAAAGAATCTCAGAGCTCAAAGACTGTGTTTCTGAAATAAGACAGGCAGACAATAGAAAAAAAGAATGAAAGAAATAAACAACATCTCTGAGAAATATGGGATTATGTAAAAAGACCAAATCTATAACTGATTAGTATACCTGAAAGAGTTAGGGATAGGCTTGGCATAGTGGCTCATGTTTGTAATCCCAGTACTTTGGGAGGCTGAGGTGGGTAGATCACCTGAAATTGGGAGTTTGAGACCAGTCTGACAAACGTGGAGAAACCCCATCTCTACTAAATATACAAAGTTAGCTGGGTGTGGTGGTGCATGCCTGTAATCTCAGCTACTCAAGAGGATGAGGCAGGAGAATTGCTTGAACATGAGAGGCAGAGGGTGTGGTGAGATGAGATCACACCATTGCACTCCAGCCTGGGCAACAAAAGCAAAACTCCATCTCCAAAAAAGAAAAAAAAAGAGGAAAGAAAGAGCTGGGGAGAACGAAACCAATTTGGAAATAATATTTCAGTATATCATCCATGAGAACTTTTCTAACCTTGCTATACAGGCCAACATTAACATCCATAAAATGCAGAGAACTCTAGTAAGATACTCCATGAAAAGATCATACCAAGGACATACAATTATCAGATTCTCCAAAGTTGAAATGAAAACTTATTACCAGCCACTACAAAAACACACTGAAGTACACGGACCATTGACACTATCAATTAGCTACATGAACAAGTTTGCAAAGTAACCAGCTAGCATAAGATAACAAAATCAAATCTACATATAACAATAATGTAAGTGGGTTAAATGCCACAATTAAAACACACAGAGTGGCAAGTGGATAAAGAACCAAGACCCATTGGTATGCTGTCTTCAAGACACCCATCTCACATGAAGTGACACATATAGGCTCAAAATAGAGGGATGGAGAAAAGTTTACCAAGCAAATGAAAAACAGAAAAAGCAAGGGTTACAACCCTAGTTTCCAACAAAATAGACTTTAAACCAACACAGGAAGAAACAAAACAAACAAAAAAAGACATAGAGAGTCATTATATAACGGCAAAGGATTCAATTCGACAAGAACGAACTATTCTAAATATATGTGCACCCAACACAAGGGTACCCAGGTGCATGTAATAAATCTCTAGAGATGTTTAAAGAGACTTAGACTGCCTCTACACAATAATAGTGGCAGACCACATGTGTGCCTATGCAACTATCTTGCATGTTCTACACATGTACTCCAAAACCTAAAATGAAATTTAAAAAAATTATGTTTCTGACCTGTAAAAAAAAAGTGACAGACTTTAACACCCCACTGACAATATTAGACAGATTATTGAGACAGAAAATTAACAAAGATATTCAGGATCTGGACCTAGCTCTGGATCAAATGGATGTGATAAATATTTACAGAACTCTCCACTTCCAAACAGTAAAATGTACATTCTTCTCATCACCACATGGCACTGAAACTATAATAAACAGTGTCTCAGACCACAGCACAAATTAGAACAGAAAATAAAGAAATTTACTAAAAACCATAAAATTAAGCAGGAATCGAATAACCTGCTCCTGAATGACTGTTAGGTTAATAATGAAATTAGTGCAAGTATTAAGAAATTCTTTGAAACCAATGAAAGCAAAGACAAAACATACCAGAATCTCTAGGACACAGCTAAAGCAGTGTTAGGAGAAAAATTTATAGCACTAAATGCCCACATTCAAAAGCCAGAAAGTCAAATTAACAACTTAACATCACAACTGAAATAACTACAGAAATAAGAGCAATGAAATTCTACAGCTAGTAGAAGACAAGAATTAACGAAATAAGAGCTGAACTGAAGGAGATAGAAATATAACAAATAATTCAAAAGATCAACAAATTCAGAAGCTGGTTTTTTCTTAAAAACTAATTATATAGACAGACAACCAGATAGACTAATAAGAAAGAAAAGAAAAAAATTTAAATAAACACAATCAGAAACAGTAAGGGTGACCACTGAATTCAGAGAAATAAAAACCACCATCAGAAAATACTATAAACAATTCCATGCCCATAAGCTAAAAAATCTAGTAGAAATGGGTAAATTTCTGAATACATACACCCTCCAAGACTAAACCATGAATAAATTGAATCCCTGAAAACACAAATAACAGGCTCTGAAATTGAGGCAGTAACAAATATTCTACCAACCACAAAAAGCCCAGAACCAACGATTAACAGCTGAATACTATCAGATTTACAAAGAACAACTGGTACAATTTCTACTAAACCTATTTCAAAAAATTAAAACAGAGGATTTTCTCCCTAATGCTTTTTATAGGACCATATCATCCTGGTACCAAAACCTTGCAGAGACACAAGCGATAAAGAAAACTTCAGGCCAATATTCTTGATGAACACTGATGCAAACATTTTTAACAAAATAGTGGCAAACTTCATCCAGCAGCACATCAAAATAATTATTCATCACAGTCAAGTAGGCTTCATCCATGGGATGTGAGGTTAATTTAACATACACAAATCAATATGATTCACTACATAAACAGAACTAAAGATAAAAACCACATGACTTCTGTGAATAGATGCAGAAAAAGCTTCCAACATAATTCAACATGCATTCAGGTTAAAGACTCTCAATAAACTAGGAACTGAAAAAACATTTCTCAAAATAATAAGAACCATATATGATAAAACCACAGACAACATCATGCTGAAAAGGCAAAAGTTGAAAGGATTTTCCTCTAAAATCATCATAAGACAAGGATGCCCTCTCTCACCACTCCTATTTAAGCCAGTATTGGAAGTACTGGCCAGAGCAATCAGGTAAGAGAAAGAAATAAAAGACATTCAAATCAGAAGAGAGGAAGTTCAACTACAGCTGATAGCAGATGATATAATTTTATATCTAGAAAACCGATATCGGCTCAGCCCCAAAGCTTCCTAAGCTGATAAATATCTTTGTCAAAGTCTCAGGATACAAAATTAATATGCAAAAATCACTAGCCCTGACATTTTTATACACCAAAAACCATTAAGCCAAGAGCAAAATCATGAATGAACTCTTATTCACAATTGCCACAAAAAGAATGAAATACCAAGAAATGTATCTAACAGGGGAAGTAAAAGGTCTCCACAAGGAGAACTATAAACCACTATCCAAGGAAATCAGAGCTGACATAAGTTAATGGAAAAACATTACATATTTATTGATAGGAAGAATTACAATTTTTTGAAAAGCCATACTCCCCAAAGAAATTCATAGAGTTGATACTATTTCCATTAAAGTGCCACTGAAATTTTTCACAAAAGTAAACAACTCTATTTAAAACTGTATGGAGCCAAAAGAGTCCTAAACAGTTAAGACAACACAAGTAAAAAGCACAAAGCTGGAGGCATCACTCTACTCGACTTCAAACTGTGCTACAGCTACTGTAACCAAAACAACATGGTACTGATCCAAGAACAGACACATAGACCAATGACATGGAATAGAGAACCCAGAAATAAGGCTGCACACCTACAGATATCTGCTCTCCGACAAACCTGACAAAAACAAGCAATGGATAAAGGACTCCATACCTAGTCAATAAGTGGTGCTGGTATAACTACAAGCCACATGCAGAAAATTGCAAGTGAACCCCTTCCTCCATCATCCTCAGCCAACTAACACAGGAACAGAAAACTAAACACTGCATATTCTCACTCATAAGTGGGAGTTGAACAATAAGAACACATGGACACTGGGAGGGAAACAACACACACTGTGACTATTCGAGGAGTGAGGGGCAAGGGGAGAAGTGCATTGGGATAAATAGCTGATGCATATGGGCTTAAAGACTGGATGCCGGGTTGATAGGTGCAGCAAACCACAATGGCACACGTACACGCTCTGCACCTGATCTTCAGAACTTAAAATAAAATTTAAAAAAAAGAAAGAAAGTGATTTTTTTTCTTACATTATATACAAACATCAACTCAGGAGAGTTTAAATGTAAAACCCAAAACCATAAAAGCTTTGGAAGACAATCTAGACAATACCATTCAGGACATAGGCCCGGACAAGTATTTATGATGAAGATGCCAAAAGCAATTAGAACAAAGAAAACATTGACAAATGAGATCTAATTAAACTGAGGAGCTTCTGCACAGCAAAGAAAACTATCAACAGAGTAAGCAGGCAACGTACAGAATGAGATAAAAGTTTTGCAAACTGTGCATCTGACAAAGATCTAATTTCCAGCATCTATACGGAACATAAGTTCACAAAAAAACTCATTAGAAATTGGGCAAAGGACATGAAGAAATGAAAAAATAGTGTATTGTGGCTTGTAGTTATACCAGCACCACTTATTGACTAGGTGTATGAAAAAATAGTTCAACATTACTGATAATTAGAGAAATGCAAATCCAAACCAAAATGGGATACCATTTTATCCCAGTCAAAATGGTTATTAAAAAGTCAAAAAATTACAGATGCTAACAAATTGTGGAGAAAAAGGAATGTTTTTACCCTGTTGGTAGAGTTAAATCATTGTGGAAGACAGTGTGATGATTCCTCAAAGACCTAAAAATAAGAATACCATTTCACCCAGCAATCTTATTACTGAGTGTATACCCAAAATAAAGATGTCATTCTGTCATAAAGACATAGGTATGCACAAGTTTATTGCAGCCCTATTCACAATAGCAAAGACATCAAATCAACCCACATATTCATCAATAATAGACTGGATGAAGAAAATGTAGCACATCAATGCCATAGAGAATTATGCAGCCACAGAAAGAACAATCATTTCTTCTGTAGTGACATGGGTGGAGCTGGAGGCCATTATTTTTAGAAAGCTAACACAGGAACAGAAAACCAAATACTACATGTTCTCACTTATAAGTGGGAGCTAGATTATGAGAACACACAGACACATGTAAGGGAACAACACAAACTGGGATCTATAAGAAGGTGGAGGGTGGGAGGAGAAAGAGAATCAGAAAGTATAACTAATGAATAGTAGGCTTAATACCTGGGTGATAAAGCAATCTGAACAACCACATTCATGACACACGTTTACATATGTAACAAACCTGCACATCCTACACGTTTACACCTGAACTTAAAAGTTAAAAAAAGAAAGAGAATTTTAGCAAAAGATGCCTTGTTTTTGACTGCCTTGGTGCACAGTTCAGAGTCAGACTGCCCAGCTCTAACATTCTTATTTATGAGAAAGAATTTTCTCCATTGTCTCTGCTTCTATCATGTACAGTTTTCTTCTATAGGTAGGCAAATGTAATCCTAATCAAAGTGCTAGCTTTGCCATGGAATCCCTGTGTAATCTTGGATAAGACACGCCTCTTTCCTAAGACGTTTCATATTTGTAAACTGGTGGAGGCAGCAGGGAGACAGATTTAATTCTAAAGTTCTAGTGTTTTTACATGGCCCAAATCCATAGTTCCTTGTACAGTCAATAGCATCTCAAATTCTTTTTGTGGGACTACTCCACCACAAAGGTCCTGTCAGCCCATTTGTTGAGTGAGAATGTCACACTTTTCAGATGCAGAGGACAGGAGATATATTGGTATGTTCCATGGGAAGCTGTTGGGGGATTAAAGTGGGACTCACATGCACACATTGTCCGTGGGCCTTGAAAGATCCTGTGTATATGACACTTCTTGAACAGAATGTTTGTCTGCACAGTGCTAAACCCATCTATTTCTGCCCAAGTGAGGAAGATCTGGGCACACCCTGATCACAGCCCTGCTACACCTAACCTAGTTGGTAGGAAGATTGGACCATGTGCATGCTGAGCTATGGCTTAAGCACTTTAACATCCAACATATCATTGGATAACTGGAAAACTGAAGTCCTAAGAGAAGCAGAGACTGGCCCAGAGAACATAAAGTGGGCAGAGTCCAGAGGATGAAAGAGCATTCTGACCTAGTCCAGGGCTCAACATTGTCATGGGGTTTGCTTTGGGAATGAGTCCTTGAGATCTGGGCATTTTTGCCAATTTTTTCATTATATGAAGCAAACTCATGTCTGTACCATTAGACTTGCACAGGTTTGTGTGTGCATGCACACACACACACACACACACAGACTTCTTAGGTTAAAGGTCATAAGAGGAGTTAGCACTGATGGAGTGACAAGAAGAGAAAAGATAAAGGATGGGGGCAGCTTTGCCATGAGGTAGTGGCACCCCATCTCTTGGTAACACACTCAGGACACATAAAATGTGGAGGGGAAAAGATAACAGGCTGATGGCTCGGGAGCCTCAAGGCTCCCATGGATCTGCCTGGGCTCTATCCAACCCCAGAAAAGCCTTCAGAGGGCAAAACTTTGATTTCTGGATTCACTGCTTTACATAATTAAAATTAGGAAAAATCACCCTACACCCAATATGAAGAGGAATACAGTAGTGAAACCCTCAAATTTTTTTCTCTATAAATTTACACAAGTGACTTGGGTGACTACTACATTTCAAAGGCTTAAACAGGTGGTGGGTTACATTTATAGATTTGCATATGTTGAACCAGACTTGCATCCCAGGGACGAAGCTGACTTGACTGTGACGAATAAACTTTCTGATGTGCTGTGGGATTCGGTTTGCCAGTATTTTATTGAATATTTTTGCATCAGGAAAACAAAAAACAAAAACAACTGAGTTGATCTTGCTGTCTGTTAATTACCCACTGTACCCTCAGATCCTTGGAAAGTTCTCTGCATCCTCTGAAGGTGTTTCACAGCAGAAAGTGGCCTGGAAACTTGTGGGATAGAGCACACAAACTAATGTAGAATGTGGTAGAGCTTCAGACCACTGTTCTGAGGTCCAAGGACAAAGTCATCCCTGTCAGAGCTTTGGGGTTCTTTTTGGAAAGCAGAGCCAGAGTCATTTTCCAGACTGGGTTGAGGAGGTCTTGGGAGTTAACTGGATACCTCAGAACAGTGGAGGCAAACAGGGAAGCACGGGAAGCTTCTGAGACCCCTCACGTTGTCCTGGAGCCTGTAGGGCTCCCTCATTTACCCTCCTGTTTCATAGCGTATTTTCTTTGTTTGTTAAATTGTTTTAGTCAGCCAAAATTTACTTAACATAGAGTTCAATATACGAACCAGTGTTAAGTGTAAAATTTAGTGTTTTCCAGATAATTTACAATGCTACACTGTAAATTATCTGTCATCACTGTCAAATTCCAAAATAGTTTTATCAGCATTTTACCAAAAATAAAGCCATACCCATTAAGCAGTGATATCTCATTCTCCCATCCAATTTCCCTGGTAACCACTTATCCACTCTATGTCTTTGGCTGTTTATTCTAGTAAATTAATAGAAATAAAATAATATAATATATGACTTTTTTCTTGTACTTTTCTCATTGAGCATATGTCTTTATTTATTAACCATGTTGCAGCACATATCAGTACTGCATTTATTTTTATGGCTAATATTCCATTGTATAAATAATATCATATTGGCACGGCACGGTGACTCATGCCTGTAATCCCAGCACATGGGGAGGCTGAGGCAAGTCGACCACCTTAGGTCAGGAGTTCGAGACTAGCCTGGAAACATGGTGAAACCCCGTCTTTACTAAAAATACAAAAATTAGCTGAGTGCGGTGGTGAGTTCCTTTAATCCGAGCTACTAGACAATCTGAGCAGTGAGAATCTTTAAAACTGAGAGGCAGAGTTTGTGGTGAGTTGAGATCTTGTCACTGCACACCAGCCTGGGCAACAGAGAGAGATTCTGTCTCAAAAGAAAAAAAAAAAAAGAAAGAGAAATGAGAGAAAATATTTGTAAACTACACAGCTGACGAAGGATTGATAAACAGAAACAAAAAACTCAACAGAAAATAATTAAATAACCTAATTTTAAAATAGTCAAAAATCTGAATAGGCTTTTCTCAAAAACATAAGGGGCCTTAATATAAAATCTAAAAGTTAGAGAATTATTTAAAAAGTGAAAAATATAGAAAGAAATATCCCAGACTAGTCACATTAAAATATAACTAGAAGTGAAAAGAAGAAAGTTCAACAACTTGAAAGTAGAAAAAATATAGATTAGAAACAAAAATGGAAGGAAAGTGTGACTTTCTTCTCAGATTATGATTATTGCATAGACATTTCATTTTATTACAATCCTCTTATTTTTCTGAGTCTAGTTAATTCTATGATATTTGATTTTTCAATTATTTTTATTTTATTTTATTTATTTAGTTTGTATTTTTTTGGGTAAATGGTTGGTTTATATATTTATGGGGTACATGATATGTTTTGATACAGACATGAAATGCATAATAATTACATCACATAGAATGGGATGCCCACACACTCAAGCATTTATTCTTTGTTTTAAATTCTGACTATTCTCTCTTAGTTTAAAATGTACAATTACATTATTATTGACTATAATCATCTTGTTTTGCTATGAAATGGTAGGTCTTATTTATTGTACCCATTAACCATCCCCACCTTTTTCGCAGCCCCTCTATTTTGCTTAGTCCCTGAAAACTATGTTTCTGCTCTCTATGTCCATGAGTTCAATTGTTTTGATTTTTAGATTCCACAAATAAGTGAGAACGTGCAATGTTTGTCTTTCTGTGCCTGGCTTATTTCACTTAACATACTGTTATTCATATTGTTGCAAAAGATAAAATCTCATTTTGATGACTTAATACTACTTCATTCTATATATGTACTACTTTTTAAAAAAATACGTTCATTCATTTGTAGACAGTTTGCTTTCAAATCTTAGCTATTGTAAGCAGTGCAGCAACAAACTGATTTTCTTTCTGTTCAGTATATACACAGCCCTGGGATTGCTGGGTTATATGGTAGGTGTGGTGGCTCAGTTTTTAGTTTTTTGAGGAATCTTCAAACTGTCTTTTATAGTGGTTGTACTAATTTACATTCCTACCAAGACTGAACAAATGTTTTCTCCACATCCTCATCAGCATTTGTTATTCTCTTTCTTTTGGATATAAAACAGTTTAACTGGCATGAGATAATATCTTATTGTAGTTATGATTTGCATTTCTCTGAGGTTCAATGATGTTTAGCAATGGTTATATGCCTGTTTGCCACTTGTATGCTTTTCTTTAGAGAAATGCCTCCTCATGGCTGGATGTGGTGTCTCACGTCTGTAATACCAGCACTTTGGGATGCTGAGGTTAGCAGATGACCTGAGATCGGGAGTTCAAGACCAGACTGGCCAACATGGTGTAACCCAATCTCTACTAAAAATACAAAAATTAGCTGGGCAAGTGTTCTGTGTGGGAGACACATGAGGGAGAAAAATAGGCACATGCAATACTTTTAAGGGTAAGCAGCATTTATCCCAAGTATATGGCAATACAGATAGAATAAGCAAATTATATAAGTAAACTGATAAGAGATGGGGAGAAGGAAATATATATATATATATACACACACACACTCACCAGACTATGGAGGAAGCATCACCAGATCAAGAAGCAACAGTCTGGGCTCCAGAGTCAGACAGCCACCTGTGCACAGATGAGGAGAGATCTCATGAAGCTTTAGTGCCATCTGAGACCCTAGCTTTTTTTGTAACAAGCTGTTTGGCATTAGGCCCAGTAACAAGAGCCCTTTACTACTGAGCTCAAAAAACACAGAAAAGACAACCTGTTTTCTTGATTGTTGTTTTACAAAAACTAACAAATAGAAATAGATTGAAATAGAGATTTCTCCAAAACAGGGCTGCATGAATAGCTCAGGCAGCTCACAAAACCTGTTCTGGTACTGGGGAGCATTGTGTTCATGTTTAATTGAATTCAAATTTAATATTTAACCTTTCTTCCACTCGACTGTAGAAAAATACCCTTACAGATACATGGGGAAGGCATAGTTGATATAGATTACAGATACAAAGTAAGTACAGGGGAATTAAAAGAATAATTAATGAAAAATCACAGCCACCATGGCTTTGCAAAAAGAGCAATATTGTGAAAATTGTCAGGGATATACACATAACACTCAGTATGCCTCTGGCAACTCCACGCATAGCCAACATTGACAGCAGTTTGCTTCTGTTGCAGTAGTGGCTACTCAGTTGGTGAATTCATTCTTGGCCTCAGACACAAAAACACAGGTGTTGATCATTAGCAGACAGGTTATTCTCTGTAATAACAGAAATGGAGGGAAGCATATTTTTTTCATCTTTAGGAAATTGTACTGAGCCTTCATTTTCTGCTCCCATAGCTACCAGGTCACCAGCCTCAGGGTGGGATCTGGTGGCTGCTGTACCATATTTTGGCTCCAGGATGTAAGCTACCTGTACCAGTGGATCTGAATCTCCTAGGTCTGTACGTAGCTTCTGTTGGGGCAGAGATTTCCTCAGGGGTTAGTTTTTGACAAGGTACTGAGGTGGGAAAGAAAGAAAGTTAAAATCAAAAAGAGAGAAACAAGTTCTCTGTATTGGGCTGACGGCAGTCAACAGGTGAAGCCCAGGCCCAGAAAAATCCTTCATAACATTGTCTGAGAAGCCAGAGCTGAGGGGAATGTACTTTGGAAACACTTCCTGCACTCTCTCAACATGAGGGAAATATAAATTTTTCTTGTACACTTACCCCTATAGTATAGGTAAACTTAGGAATTTATAGGTATCTCTGTCCTGTATAAGTCAATTTTTTATCTAAGTGACACAGTGAAGGCCATGAGAAATGCCTAAGAAGGCCGGATCTACAGACACCAAGGCACCAAGGAAAAAGTCATGTGGAAAATCTAACCAAACCAACCTAAGCTGAGATAAGGTAAATCTGCCAAACCAACCTGAGCTGAGATAAGGGCCACCTGGCTTGCATACTAAGAGTCATATGTAAGCTGGTCACTACCTTGATTAATAGCTTTTGTTTACTCTTCTATAAGTTTGCTTCCTGCTTTGTGTTTCCATGCCCTTAGATGCATAAAAGCCATTTGCTCTCTTTGTCTGATGCTCAGTTTTTGAATGTGACTCCACTTAGCCTGTTCACACCTTAAATAGAATCCTCCTGTTCCACCGATTGGTCTCTCCCATCTCCTGATTATCCACAACAGTACCACTAACAATTGAGCTACTCACATCTGCCGCTTTATAGCAAGGAATCTGGAGTGGTATTTTATAAAATGACCTTTAACTCTCCTCAGTAATCACTATCAATTATATCACCATACATCATAACTCCTCTCATTGGAAGGCTTGAGTGTGTTGCAATCCATTTATCTGCATTCAAATTTGCAGTTATGGTGGGAATTTTGGCCTGTTGATCTGCCTGCTGATTAGTCTGTCAAGAGAAAGCAGAGACGTGTGGACATGAACATGAAAAACAGTGTTAATGGTAATGTGCGCCAGGATTCACAAATCTTTCCAGTATTCTTTTCCTCAAACTTTTTTATTAATGAAATCAATTACCCATTTGTTTCATTGCCATTGGGGCATCCAGGTAGAACATTTTCTACTGACCAAGAGATGCATCCCTCAGGCCTCGTCCTGAATGGATCAGAGGACCACTACTAGTTTAGCCAGCTGGCTGCTCCCACCCCTTCCTTCATCAGAAATGCCAATTTTCTTTTTAACAGGATTGCAAGCCATGGCCTTCCAGCATCAAGTGCCACCAATGTATTTGGTGAATCCTTCAGTAAACCAAGAATGTTTCTGATCCTGGGGACTTAGTTCTTTAGAGCACTTGCCCCATTGAGAGGAGGATGTTTACTTCCCTATCCGCAGGACTTGCTCAGTGGTTTTCTGAGCTGGCAAGTTTTGTGCATTCTCATGTAAAAATAATACCTCCTTTGGTTCTGGCTTAGCCCTGTCTTGTAGGTACCATTTCAATTTTATGATGCTACTTTCTTTTTTATTTTTTTCAAGATTGGGTTTCACCATGATGGCCAGGCTGGTCGTGAACTCCTGACCTCAGGTGATCTACCCACCTTGGCCTCCCAAAGTGCTAGGATTACAGGGGTGAGCCACCAAACCTGGCTGCTACTTTCTTTTTCATACCCTATTCACTGAGTTTTGGGGTAAATAAGGACCCAAGTCATAATAGGAATATCAGACCTTACAAAGACATCATGGTTGAAGCAGATGTGCTCCCTTTCTGGCAAAGTCCAACAGCAAGCTAACAATTGTTTTCAAAAGGGATATAAGCTTTTTCGGCTTCTGGCAACTTCCAGGTTCATAACCTCAGAGACACCCTCTTTTCATCTTGTTTCTGACAAAGGCTTCAATTAGCATGTTGATCAAGGACAGTCACTTGCAGTTCTACTGCCCCATCTCATATGCGCCATAGATCCAGGGCCAGCTGCACTGCTTGTTTAGCTTGTTCAAAAGCCATGCTCTCTTTCTGTCCCCAGTGAAAGCCGTAGCATTTTCTAGTGACTGCATTCAGAGGTTGTACGATGTTACCCAAGTGGGAAATATGATGTCTCCAGAATCCACACAAGTCAATAAATTCCTGGGCCTGTTTTTAGTGGTATGTGTTGCAAATTTGGGTATTTTGGCCTTAGCCTTTGGTCAAATGAACTATTTCCCTACATTCTATAGGATGCAGAGGAATTTTACTGTTTGTGTAAGTCCTTGAATTCTACTAGGGTTAATTTTCCAACCTTGAGACAAAAGCTGGGTTTGTACCTGCTCCAAGACCCTGCTGGCTAGTTCTTCAGTTTTATCCTGACCAGGCCACTTGGACACATTTTTTTTTCAGCTGTAGGCTGATAGCTTTGAGCCTGATCAGTCAAGACATAGGCCTGGCACTGGGCCAGGGCCATTCTCAAAGTCAGGTTAGCATTCTTCATTTCCAGCTTACATTTCTCTTGTAGCATCAAATTCTTATCTTGACACATTAACTTATAAGCAGTAAGCAAGTACCATCCATGGTGGGAAATTCCCTCAGCATTCCCTTTACCAGTGAGGATTCCCTGCAGTGCGTCATGCACAGCCATTGGTTCAAAATGCACTAATTTAGATTCCCAATTTTCTCAAAGGCCATTTCCCTTTGACCAGTCAATGGCCACGGTGGGGGGAGGAAACTGGAGGAGTTCCCCTGCAGGGATATGGAAAGTTCCTGAGCTCCCAGTCCAGTCCTGAAGCTGGCAAATGACATGCTTTCACTTTCAGATTCTGTTGTAATGCCAAAAATGTTCTGTGTGGGAAAGTCATGATGGGGGAAGAAAAGACACACAGACTTTTAAGGGTCAACAGCCTTTATCCCAAGTATATGACAGTACAGATACACCAAGAAAATAATGTAATAAACAAATAATATAATAACCAAGTTGATATGGGAGGGGAGAAGGGGAAAGACATATAACCTGTCCATGCACAGATGAGGAGAAGTCTCAGAAATCTTTGGCACAGTCTGGGACCCTAGCTTTCTTTGTAACAATTTGCCTTTCATGAGGCCCAGTCATGAGGGCCCTTCAATACTGAACACAAGCAACACAGAAAGGTCAACTTGTTCTTGCAATTGTTTGTTGTTTTTCAGTAACTAATGTATAAGAATTGACTGAAATACAGATTTCACTAAAGCAGAACTGGATGAAAGTCTAACGGGACTCATATAACCTGCTCCAGGACTTGGTGACCATGGTTCGTGTTCCTGTTCAATTAAGTTCAAATTTAATGTTTATTTTTTCTTTACAGCATGTTGGTGGGCTTCTATAATCTCAGCTACTCTGGAGGCTGAGGCAGGAGAATTGATTGAACCCAGCTGGCAGAGGCTGCAGTGAGCTGAGATCACACCACTACACTCCAGCTTGGACTAGAAGAATCCAGTTTTATTCTTCTGCATATGGATATCTAGTTTTCCCAGCACCATTTATTGAGGAGACTGTCTTTTCCCCAGTGTATGTTCTTCACAGCTTTGTCAAAAATGAGTTTTCTTGCCGGGCACGGTGGCTCATGCCTGTAATCCCAGCACTTTGGGAAGCTGAGGCGGGCAGATCACAAGGACAAGAGATCGAGACAATCCTGACCAACACGGTGAAACCCCGTTTCCACTAAAAATACAAAAATTAGTTTTTCTGTATACTTACAGTTACCAGCAACTGTATGGTTTAAATAATTCCTCTATCAGCAGGTGTAAGCTCAGTTTGGTCTGGTTTTTCTTTCTGTTGTAATAGAACAGCACTGAGTTCCATGCCTCACAACGGCTGCACTCTGGCTCTCCGAACCATGCCACCATTGTTTGGGGATTTGGGAGAAATCATGTAAGATATTCAAGACTGTTTTTCCCATCTGTTCAGTGCCTCTTTCAGCACTATGAAGCTAAAACCGGGTACTGTGAGTGCTCACCTAATTTCTGGTTCTCATAAAGGTGCTTTTTAAATGTAGGCAGTTGTTCAATTGGTGTTTTTGCAGATGGGGTGGTTGGTGAAGCCTTCTCTTCTGCCATCTTGCTGTACCTATGAGCCTTCCATTACATTTTAAATTAATTAATATAAAGCTACATATCCATATAAGTTTTCCATGGTCTCTAAATTATTAGATGCCCCATTTATAATAAATTTTCTCATCTAAATTTTTTTTATTGCATTTTAGGTTTTGGGGTACATGTGCAGAACATGCAAGATAGTTGCGTAGGTACACATGTGGCAGTGTGTTTTGGGGCCTTCCTCTCCTTCACCCACATTTGGAATTTCTCCCCATGCTATTCCTCCCCAGCTACCCCCCACTGTCCCTCCCCTATTCCCCACAATAGACCCCAGTGTGTAGTGCTCCCTTCCCTGTGTCCATGTGTTCTCATTTTTCATCATCCACCTATGAGTGAGAATATGCGGTATTTCATTTTCTGTTCTTTTGTCAGTTTGCTGAGAATGATGTCTCCAGATTCATCCATTTCCCTACAAAGGACACTAACTGATAATTTTTGATGGCTGCATAATTTTCCATGGTGTATATGTGCCACATTTTCCCAGTCCAGTCTATCATTGATGGGCATTTGGATTGGTTCCAGGTCTTTGCTATTGTAAACAGTGCTGCAATAAACATTCGTGTGCATGTGTCCTTATAGTAGACCGATTTATTGTTCTTTGGATATATACCAGTAATGGGATTGCTGGGTCAAATGGAATTTCTATTTCTAGGTCCTTGAGGAATCGCCACACTGTCTTCCACAATGGTTGAACTAATTTACGCTCCCACCAGCAGTGGGAAAGTGTTCCTATTTCTCCACATCCTCTCCAGCATCTGTTGTCTCCAGATGTTTTAATGATCGCCATTCTAACTGGCGTGAGATGGTATCTCAATGTGGTTTTGATTTGCATCTCTCTGATGACCAGTGATGATGAGCATTTTCTCATGTGTTCATTGTCCTCATATATGTCTTCTTTTGTAAAGTGTCTGTTCATATCTTTTGCCCATTTTTGAATGGGCTTGTTCGTTTTTTTCCTGTAAATCTGTTTGAGTTCTTTGTAGATTCTGGATATCAGCCCTTTGTCAGATAAGCAAACTGCAAAACTTTTTGCCATTCTGTTGGTTGCCGATTCATTCTAGTGACTGTTTCTTTTGCCATGCAGAAGCTGTGGAGTTTGATGAGGTCCCATTTGTCTATTTTGGCTTTTGCTGCCAATGCTTTTGGTGTTTTGTTCATGAAGTCCTTGCCTACTCCTATATCCTGAATGGTTTTGGCTAGATTTTCTTCTAGGGATTTTATGGTGTTAGGTCTTATGTTTAAGTCTTTAATCCATCTGAAGTTAATTTTAGTGTAAGGTGTCAGGGAAGGGTCCAGTTTCTTCTTTCTGCACATGGCTAGCCAGTTTTCCCAACACCATTTATTAAACAGGGAATCCTTTCCCCATTGCTTGTTTTGGTCAGGTTTATCAAAGTTTGTATGGTTGTAGATGTGTTGTGCTGCCTCCGATGCCTCTTTTCTTTTCCATTGGCCTACATCTCTGTTTTGGTACCAGTACCATGCTGTTTTGATTACTGTAGCCTCATAGTATAGTTTGAACTCCTGTAGTGTGAGGCCTCCTGCGGTGTTCTTTTTACTTAGAATTGACTTGGCTTTGTGGGCTCTCTTTTGGTTCCATATGAAGTTCAAGGTGGTTTGTTCCAGTTCTGTGAAGCAAGTCAATGGTAGCTTGATGGGGATAGCATTGAGTCTGTAAATTACTTTGGGCAGTATGGCCGTTTTCACTATATTGATTCTTCCTAACCATGAACATGGAATGTTTCTCCATCTGTTTGTGTTCTCTCTTATTTCGTTGAGCAGTGGTTTTTAGTTTTCCTTGAAGAGGTCCCTTATGTTCCTTGTAAGTTTTATTTCTAGGTATTTTATTCTCTTTGTAGCAATTGTGAATGGCAGTTCATTTTTGATTTGGCTCTCTTTAAGTCTGTTATTAGTGTATAGGCATGCTTGTGAGTTTTGCATGTTGATTTTATATCCTGAGACTTTGCTGAAGTTGCTTATCAGTTTCAGGGGTTTTTGGGCTGAGGCAATGGGGTCTTCTGGATATACTATCATGTCGTCTGCTAATAGAGACAATTTGGCTTCCTTTTTTCCTATTTGAATACACTTTATTTCCTTTTCTTGCCTGATTGCTCTGGGTAGAACTTCCAGTACTATATTGAAGAGGAGTGGTGAGTTAGGGCATCCTTGTCTAATGCCAGATTTCAAAGGGAATGCTCCAGTTTTTGCCCATTCAGTATGATATTCGCTGTTGGTTTGTCGTAAATAGCTTTTATTATTTTGAGATACGTTCCATCAATTCCGAGTTTATTGAGGGTTTTTAGCATAAAGGGCTGTTGAATTTTGTCAAAGGCCTTCTCTGCATCAATTGAGATAATCATGTGGTTTTTGTTTTTGGTTCTGTTTATGTGGTGAATTACGTTTATAGACTTGCGTATGTTGAACCAGCCTTGCATCCCTGGGATGAATTGTACTTGATCATGATGGATAAGTTTTTTGATTTGCTGTTGCATTCGGCTTGCCAATATTTTATTGAAGATTTTTGCATCTATGTTCATCATGGTTATTGGCCTGAAGATTTCTTTTCTTGTTGGGTCTCTGCCGGGTTTTGGTATCAGGATGATGTAGGTCTCATAAAAGGATTTGGGAAGGATTTCCTCTTTTTTGATTATTTGGAATAGTTTTAGGAAAAATGGTACCAGCTCCTCTTTGTGTGTCTGGTAGAATTCGGCTGTGAACCAATCTGGACCTGGGCTTTTATTTTGTGGTAGGCTCTTAATTTCTGCCTCAACTTCAGACCTTGTTATTGGTCTATTCATAGTTTCAGCTTCCTCCTGGTTTAGGCTTGGGAGGACACAGGAGTCCAGGAATTTATTCTTCTCTTCCAGGTTCACTAGTGTATGTGCATAGTGTTGTTTGTAATATTCTCTGATGATGGTTTGAATTTCTGTGGAATCTGTGGTGATTTTTTCTTTAACGTTTTTTATTGCATCTATTTGGTTATTCTCTCTTTTCTTTTTTATCAATCTGGCTAGTGGTCTGTCTATTTTGTTGATCTTTTCAAAAAACCAGCTCTTGGATTTATTGATTTTTTGAAGGGTTTTTCGTGTCTCTATCTCCTTCAGTTCTGCTCTGATCTTAGTTATTTCTTGTCTTCTGCTAGGTTTTAAGTTTTTTGGTCTTGCTGCTCTAGCTCTTTCAATTTTGACAATAGGGTGTCAATTTTGGATCTCTCCACTCTTCTCATGTGGGCACTTATTGCTATGTATTTTCCTCTAGAGACTACTTTAAATGTGTCCCAGAGATTCTGGTATGGTGTGTCTTTGTTCTCATTGGTTTCAAAGAACTTCTTTATTTCTGCCTTCATTTCATTGTTTATCCAATCAACATTCACGAGCCAGTTGTTCAGTTTCCATGAAGCTGTGCGGTTCTGAGTTAGTTTCTGAATTCTGAGTTCTAACTTGATTGCACTATGGTCTGAGAGGCTGTTTGTTATGATTTCAGTTGTTTTGCATTTGCTGAGCAGTGCTTTACTTCCAATTATGTGGTCAATTTTTGAGTAGGTGTGATGTGGTGCTGAGAAGAATGTATATTCTGTGGATTTGGGGTGGAGAGTTCTGTAAATGTCTATCAGGTTTGCTTGTTCCAGGTCTGAGTTCAAGTCCTGGATATCCTTGTTAATTTTCTGTGTGGCTGATCTGTCTAATATTGACAGTGGAGTATTAAAGTCTCCCACTATTATTATGTGGGAGTCTATGTCTCTTTGTAAGTCGTTAAGAAGTTGCCTTATATATCTGGGTGCTCCTGTATTGGGTCCATATATATTTAGGATTATTAGCTCTTTTTGTTGTATCGATCCTTTTTTCATTATGTAATGTCCTTCTTTGTCTCTTTTGATCTTTGTTGCTTTAAAGTTTATTTTATCAGAGACAAGAATTGCAACTCCTGCATTTTTTTGCTGTCCATTTGCTTGGTAAATCTCCTTCCATACCTTTATTTTGAATCTTTGTGTATCCTTGCATGTGAGATGGGTTTCCTGGATACAGCACACCGTTGGATTTTGTCTTTTTATCCAACTTGCCAGTCTGTGTCTTTGGATTCAGGCATTTAGCCCATTTACATTTAGAGTTAATATCGTTATGTGTGAATTTGATCCTGCCATTTTGATTTTAGCTGGTTGTTTTGCCAGTTTGTTGATGCAGATTCTTCATTTTGTTTATGCTCTTTGCCATTTGGTATGTTTTTGGAGTGGCTGATACTGGTTGTTCCTTTCTATGTGTAGTGCCTCTTTCAGGTGCTGTTGTGAAGCAGGCCTGGTGGTGACAAAATCTCTGAGTACTTGCTTGTTTGTAAAGGATTTTATTTTTCCTTCACTTTTGAAGCTTAGTTTGGCTGGATAGAAAATTCTGGGTTGAGAATTCTTGTCTTTAAGGATGTTAAATATTGGCCCCCACTCTCTTCTGGCTTGTAGAGTTTCTTTCGAGAGATCTGCTGTGAGTCTGATGGGCTTCACTTTGTGGGTGACCCGATCTTTCTCCTGGCTGCTTTTAGCATTTTCTCCTTCATTTCAACCCTGGTGAATCTGATGATTATGTGCCTTGGGATTGCTCTTCTTGCAGAATATATTTGTGGTGTTCTCTGTATTTCCTGGACTTGAATATTGGCCTGCCTTGCTAGGTTGGGAAATTTTCCTGGATAATATCCTGTAGAGTATTTTCCAGCTTGAATTCATGTTCTTCGTCACATTCAGGTACACCTATCAAACATAGATTAGGTCTCTTCACATACTCCCACATTTCTTTGAGACTTTGTTCATTCCTTTTTGCGCTTTTTTCTCTAATCTTGGCTTCTTGTTTTATTTCATTGAGTTGATCTTCGACTTCTGATATTCTTTCTTCTGCTTGGTCAATTCAGATGTTGAAACTTGTGCATGCTTCACGAAGTTCTTGGGTTGTGTTTTTTAACTCCTTCAATTCACTCATATTCCTCTCTAAGTTGTCCATTTTTACTATCATTTTCTCAAATCTTTTTTCAAGGTTCTTAGTTTCTTTGTATTGATTTAGAACATGTTCTTTTAGCTCATGGAAGTTTCTCATTACCCACCTTCTGAAGTCTGATTCTGTCATTTCATCACTCTCATTCTCCATTCAGCTTTTTTCCCTTTCTGGTGAGGAGTTTTGGTCCTTTGTAGGAGGCAAGCTGTTGTGGTTTTGGGTGTTTTCCTCCTTTCTGCGCTGGTTTCTTCCCATCTTTGTGAATTTATCCACCTGTCACCTGAGTAGTTGTTGATTTTCTGATTGGTTCTCTGAGTGGACGTCTAGATTGTTGATGATGAAGTATTTCTGCTTCTTAGTTTTTCTTCTAACAGTCTGGCCCCAATGCTGTAGGACTGCTGAGGTCCTCTCCAGGCCCTGCTTGCTCAGGAACTTCTGTAGCAGCTGCAGAACTGTGAGGGTTGCTACCAGATTCTTCTTCTGCTATCTTTGTCCCTGAATGATGCCCGCCAAATGTCAGTCTGATTAGTTTTTTGTGAGATGACTCTTTGGATATACAGGGGTCAGGGAGCTGCTTGAGGAGACAGTCTGTACTTTATAGGAACTTTAGTGCTGAGCTGAGAGCTCCATTGTTCATTCAGGGCTGCTAGGCAGGTACGTTTAAGTCTGCTGCAGGAGAACTCATAAAGCCCATTTTTTTTTCCTCAGGTGCTCTGTCCCAGAAAGTCAGGGCTTTATTTATGAGTATCCATTGCACTTTCCTGCCCAGCGAGGAGGCAGTCTAGTCACTGCTTGCCTGTAGTGGCTATGCTGAGCTGCCATGGGCTCTGCCCTGTTGCCATGGGCTCCACTCTTCTGCCATGGGCTCTACCCTGCTGTCGTGGGCTCTGCCTTGCTGCTGTGTGTATTTCCCTGTAGTCCTTTTTATATGGGTGTGGTTAGAACTGCAGTGGTGATGGTGGCCCTCCTCTGTAGTGGTGGACTCTCTCTGTTATGGCGGGTTGCCTCAGCAATGGCAGACTGCCTCAGCAATGGCAGAGTACCTCCGTATCCTCGGTAGTGGTGGACGCCCCTCCCCCACCGAGCTGCAATGTCCTGAGTTCAGCTGTGCTTGCTGTGAAACTCTCAACCTCAAGGGTTTCCAATTGCTCTTTTGTTTGTTTCTGTGGAGGTGAGACCCGCTGAGCCTGATCACCTGGCTCCCTGTCTTTGAGCCCTTTTTTTAAAGTTGAACGGTTGACCCTCTCCCAGGTGTTCCAGTCGCCTGATGCAAGGGTGCCAGGATCTATGTGATTTCCCATGCAGCAACCCACTGCGCCAGCTCAAACCACATTGCTGCCCAGGGATCTCCTGGTCTGGCTTACTGTTTAAGTCCCATTTAATCAGATGAATATACTAATCTGCCTTCCAAAATCTCCAATTGCTGGTTTAACAGGGCAACCAAACCAGTGTATTTTGTATGGAGTGCTGCTGTGCTGCAGCCCTGGCCCAAACAGCTGTGCCAGCCCAAACTGCCATGCTGGTGGCCCATGGAGCTCCTACACCTGGTCTGTGGGCATTAAAGATCCATATGGAAATGCGACATGCACTCACCCTCTGTGATTTCACTGGGAGCTGCAATCCTGAGTTGGTCCTACAGTGCCATCTTCCCCTCCTCCCACCATCTAAATTTCTTTATTATAACATTTAGTAAATGAAAAATTATCAAAGAACTTGCAGAACATTTAGTTTGTAACTGCGATTGCTACCATAAAAATCCCATGAGGGTATAGACTCAGTCTGTGATTTACAGGTCTTTGATATGTGACTGCTCTTTGTGGTAATCAAATCTTTGCATAAAATAATAAACAAATGTCTGCACGTTATTATAAAATTCACATAAAATGTAGATCTATTTGATTATCTTAGAAAACTTGGTATTCCTTCCACAGCAGGAAGAGATCATTCTGGATATCCTGGGGCCATGGCTTATGAGAACAATGGGTCCGACTATAGAAAATACAAGCAGCAATCAATTTAGAGTTGTTCATCAGCCAACAACTGGGACTATAAAAAAGAACTACATTGGCAGGGCATGGTGGCTTATGCCTCTAATCCCAGCACTTTGGGAAACTGAGGTGGATGGATCACCTGTGGTTGGGAGTTTGAGACCAGCCTGAACAACATGGAGAATCCTCGTCTCTACAAAAAATACAAAATTATTTTGACATGGTGGTGCATGCCTGTAATTCCAACTACTCGGGAGGCTGAGTCAGGAGAACCACTTTTACCTGGGAGGCAGATGTTGTGGTGAGTCAAGATCACACTATTGCACTTCAGTCTGGGCAGCAAGAGTGAAACTCCATCTCAAACAAAAGAAAAAAACAAAACACCACCCCAAACCCCAAAACCACATATATGGTAAAGATGTAGGAGAGAGTATGATATGATACACAAGTGCTCCTCAAGACAAAGATGCTTTCAGTGACTCTGGACTCAGGTAAGTGTTTAGGAGTGGTGTTGGACCTATGAATGTGTTGGATCCACCACTTGTGTTGAACAGAGTAAAAGTCATAGAGCTTCTGCCCCGGGTTATAAGTTCCAGACACAAAACATTAAAAAATGATAAAAATACAGCATGTGATAGATGTGGAATTCTGTAATTAACTACTCCATAACAGTGTTTAAAATAATTTTTGTGCTGCTTGTGGTGTTCCACTTGCCAGTAACATACATAGGAATAATGACATTTTCAGGCATATTCAGAATTCAGCACGGAATTCGGATATCAGAGTATCAAGTCTATTTGGAAGCATATAGTTTAAGCTCTGTCCACCTGATGTTTTGAAAGCTGATGGTGATGGCATGGGAGATACTCAAGTGGGAGATGGTGTCAATGCTCAAGCTCTGGCCCACCCTGTGAACATAAAAACAACTTTCTATCTAATATTACTGAAAAAATAGATCAACTCCAAATCAGTCCTTCTCTAAGGAAATTTTGTAGAGAGTATCAGGAGTTGAGCATAGTCAGGTGCTTGAGCATCAAAGCTATGCATCGTAATGTTCATCTTATAAATAAAGAGTCAAGAAGAACATTTCAGCTATTTAAGTATCATCTGGGATAAGAAGATAATTTTTACTGCTATAATACTGGAGACAATTTGTTATTTTCAAGTAATTGATAATTTCATTCCAAGTGAGGAGATTTTTCATGAACACATCAGGTCTGTTTTATGAGGGAAACCAAAGTACCCTATTGTGTACTTGCTATTCTTTCTAGCCCAGAAATATTTTATTAAACTTCATTTGTCTGTTGATAAAAGTTTTGCTCTAAAAAGAAAATCATATATTCTCACTATGTTGTAGTACTATTCTAGAGTATTATAACAGTGTTTTACATGTATTTTTATAATAAATCTATAATGTGCTTTATTTTCCCTTTTCACAGGGGAGGAAATTTTAAACATAAAAAAACTGAATGACATTTCTGATATAATTTGGCTGTGTCCCCACTCAAATCTCAACTTGAATTTTATCTCCCAGAATTCCCACGTGTTGTGAGAGGGACACAGAGGGAGGTGGTTTAATCATGGGCTCCAGTCTTTGTTATTCTCATAATAGTAAATAAGTCTCATGAGATCTGATGAGTTTATCAAGGGTTTCTGCTTCTGCTTCCTCCTCATTTTTCTCTTGCCACCACTATGTAAAAAGTGCCTTTCACCTCCCACCATAATTCTGCAGCCTCTTTAGCCATGTGGAACTGTAAGTCCAATTTAACCTCGTTTTGTTTCCAGTTTCAGGTATTTATTTATCAGCAGCATGAAAATGAACTAATGCAGTAAATTGGTACCAGTAGAATGGGGCACTCTGGAAAGATACCCAAAAATATAAAAGCAATTTTGAAATTGGGTAACAGGCAGAGGTTGGAACAATTTGGAGGGCTCAGAAGAACACACAAAAATGTGGGAAAGTTTGGAACCTCCTAGAGGCTTGTTGCATGGCTTTGACAAAAATGCTGACAGTGATATGAACAATAAGGTTCAGGCTGAGGCAGTCTCAGATAGAGATGGGAAACTTGTTGGGAACTGGAACAAAGGTAACTCTTGTTATATTTTAGCAGAGAAACCGGTGGCATTTTTCTCCTGTCCTAGAGATCTGTGAAACTTTGAAATTGAGAGAGGTTATTTACGGTGGAAATAATTTCTAAGCAACAAAGCATTTAAACTGTGATTAGGGTCCTGTTAGAAGCATTCTGTTTTAAAAAGGAAACAAAGCATAAAAGTTCAGAAATTTTGCAGTCTGAGAATTCAGTAGAAAGAAAAATTCCAGACAGGTGTGGTGGCTTACACCTGTCATCTCAGCACTTTGGGAGGCCAAGGCAGGCAGATCACCTGAGGTCGGGAGTTCAGGATCAGCCTGGGAAACATGGAGAAACCCCGTCTGTACCGAAAATACAAAATTAGCCCGGTGTCGTGGTGGGCTCCTGTAATCCCAGCTACTTGAGAGGCTGAGGCAGGAGAACTGCTTGAATCTGGGAGGTAAATGTTGTGAGCCGAGATTGCACCATTGCACTCCAGCCTGGCAACAAAAGCGAGACTCTGTCTCAAGAAAACAAAAAAAAGGAAAGCAAAAACCCAATTTTATGGGGAAATTCAAGCCAGCTGCATAAATTTTCATAAGTAGCAACAGGCCAAATGCTAATCCCCAAGATTATGGGATAAAAGGGTCTCCAGGCCATTTCACAGACCTTCACTACAACCCCTCCCTTCACAGTCCCAGAGGCCAAGGAGAAAAATGTAATTTTGTTGGCAAGGCCCAAGGTCCCATGTGGTGTGCAGCCTAGGGGTTTGGTGCCCTTTGTCTCAGTTGACCCACCCATCATAGACAGAGGCCAATGTAGACCTCAGCTTGTGGCTTTAGAGAGTGGAAGGGCCACGCCTTGGCAGCCACCACTTGGTGTTGAGCCTGCAGTGCACAGAAATTAAGAATTGGGGTTTGAAAACCTCTGTCTAGATTTCAGAAGATGTGTGGACAGCCTGGATTCTCAGGCAAAATTTGTTGCAGGGGCAGGCCCTCTATAAGGGCAGTGCAGAAGGGAAATGTGGGGTGGAAGCCCCCTCACAGAGTCCCTATTGTGGCACTGCCTAGTGGAGCTGTGAGAAAACAGCCACCATCCTCTGGGCCCCAAAATGCTAGATCCACCAACAGCTTGCACCAAGCACCTGGAGAATCTGCAGACGCTCAACATCAACCCATGAAAGCAGCCAGGAGAAAGGCTGTACTCTGAAGAGCCACAGTGTAGGAGCTTCCTGAGATAATGGAAACCCACCTCTTGAATCAGGGTGACAAAAGTGTGACACCTGGAGTCAAAAACTTTACTGTGGAGCTTTAAAATTTGATTGTCTCACTGAATTTTGGACTTGAATGGGCCCTGTAACTTTTGTTTTGGCCAAATTTTCCCATTTGGATTGGCCGTATTTACCCAATACCTGCATTTCCATTGTATCTAGAAAGTAATTAGCTTGCTTTTGATTTTACAGGCTCATAGGCAGAAGAAACTGGCCTTGTCTCAGATGAGACTTTGAGCTGCGGAATTTTGGGTTAATGCTGAAATGAGTTAAGACTTTGGGGGACTGTTGGGAAGGCATGATTGGTTTTGAGATGTAAGAACATGAGATATGGAGGGGCCAGGGGCTGAGTGATATGATTCAGTTCTGTCCAAACCTAAATATCAACTTGGATTGTACCTCCCTGAAATCTCACATGTTGTGAAAGAAACCCAAAAGAAGGTTATTGAATCATGGACACCAGTCTTGTGCTATCTCGTGTTAGTGAATAAGTCTCATGAAATTTGATGGGTGTATCAGGTATTTCTTTATCAGCAGCATGAAAACAAACTAATACAACTTCTAAAGTCACCTCATTGTAAAAAGAAAATTTCAGGAGTAGACAACGTGCTTAACCACTGTGTATCTCAATCTTATAGACATAGATATACTTTAATATTTCAAATATTTTGAATTTTATGTATCTTGTCAGTTGTAAGATATGGTTGTAATTTATCTTTAAAAACGGAGTCTTGCTGCTGCCCAGGCTGGAGTGCAGTTGGCATAATCTAAAATCACTGCAACCTCTGCCCCTCAGATTCAAGCAACTCTCTTGTCTCAGCCTCCCAAGTAGCTGGGAATACAGGTGCCTGACACCATGGTAGGCTCATTTTTGAATTTTTAATAGAGACTGGGTTTCACCTTATTGGTCAGGCAGGTCTCGAACTCCTGACCTCAGGTTATCCACTCTCCTTGGCATCCAAAAGTGCTAAGATTACAGACATGAGCCACCACACCCAGCTGTATGGTTGTACTTTTCAAAAAGTTTTCATTGTGGCAATTTCTCATTTAAATCGAATTAAATTAAATCTAACCACTAATTATAAGAAAAATTAGTTTTTTAAATAAATAAAAACATCAAATGAAGTTATTTTGTGTTAGAATTATTAAACATATTAAAACAAAAATCAATTTTAAGTAGGGAATCCAAAAGCAAAAACAATTATTTACTGAACGAATTTAAATAGATGAATATTAATCCTGGCAATGGCGTTGAATATTTTTAAACTCAGAAAAAATGTAACAAACTATTAAATTCTGAAAACTACAAAGTTGATAATATTTTTTAATGTGAAAAACTAAGGTTATTAAGTTACCTTTCTTTGAATGCTTCATCTTTAAGTTGATGAAGAAATAGTCTTGTCATAATGGACAAAGGCCAAATGTTTTCTGTTATCATCTAGTTATAATCTGTGTCAAGTATATAATATGCTCTAGTAGATAAAACAGCAACAACATCAAAGAGGCCCAAATTGATTATTTTTTAAAATAATAAGATAATTAAACTAGCTTCATTCTTGTGCTCTTATATGACTGAAGGTACTCTGGAAATACATCTCGTAATATTGGAAATGTTATTCCTGACTCCTGTAGGGAAGATAAAATAGCTAGCAGATTAATTGACAAATTATATTCAAGAACTTTTTACAAAATAGGTTTTATGGCTTAATACATAACAAAGCTACAATAATGAGCACTGAGAATTAGATTACTTTAAATTGAGATTAGCTAGGGATGGGCTTATATTATTGACATTATATTCTCTCCATAATTTCAGCCCATGAGTAATTATTTCTCACCTCCTGCATGGCTTTGGTATTAGTCAGTTTCCAGAAGAGTTTGTTTCCAGACAAGGGTAGCACTTACTACAAATTTAATTTAAAGATAAAATTGGCTTTTATTTGTGATTGTATGGATTCTATCTATGATTTTATGAATTCTAATTATGATTTTATGGATTCTATTTAGAGGCTCAAACAGATTCACTTGATTCAGCTTCAAATGAGTAATTAAGTCTAGCTTAGCAGGTTTTATGTTGTCAATAGTCTCTGCCTAAGATTCCACAGCTCTTCCTGGGTATTAATACACTATTATGTGTACAGTTTCTTTAATTTTGGTCCAAATAAAGAAGAGGTACATCCATTTGTTTTCATTCTAAACAATCCTGCAGCTCAACCCCACTGACCGCAGAGCCCACTCCCTGTCCAGAACCCAGGTCTGGGGTGAAGATCTGCCCAGGAAAATCTCCCATACAGAGCATTTTCACAAGCACCATTTCATAAAATGACAGTTAGATAGAAATGGAAGGATGTGGAACAGGATCCTGAGTAAGTGCAAGCCCATGTGTCAGATAGAAGACTGCAGAGTCAGTGGTTAGTGAATGCTAAACACATCTGCAGTAAGGAAACAGAGTAATCAACCGAGAATGACTATCACCTGGGCTGATGGCACCATTATTGACTTCCCTTTCTCTTCTCTTTTTCTGCAGACTTGTTTCTTAGGTAAGATTATGACTGAGAAGTCACCTCACAGTGTGTAGTATGATGACTAGAGTTTCACATATACCTTTTTCTTTGGTGTCACAATCCTGTAATTAGGAAGTAACTAACATGTTGAAAAAATGTTCTATGCTGACCACTGGAAGAGGAAAATATTCAAATTAAAACCGCTTATTTGGAGGCCAGGTGTAGTGACTCATGCCTGTATCCCAGCACTTTGGGAGGCCAACGCAGGTGGAAAACCTGAGCTCAAGAGTTTGAGACCAGCCTGGTCAACATGGTGAGAACCCATCTCTACTAAAAGTACAAAAATTAACCAGGTGCAGTGGCAAGTGCCTATAATCCCAGCTACTCGGGAGGCTGAGGTCGGGGAATCACTTGAGCCCCAGAGATGGAGGTTGCAGTTTGCAAGATTGCATGATTGCACCCCAGCCTAGGTGACAAAGTGAGACCTTTGTCAAACAAACAAACAAAAACACCAAAAACAAACAAAAAACACAAGAAAGTGAGATATTTCTGCTCTTTCCCCCAAATTACTATTTTATTTTAATGAAGACCACACATTACATGAGAGCCAGGGGTATGTGGCTGCACTCATCCTCCCCTTCAAGTCACAGACCCCTTGGTCTCTGCTAGTCCCTGGTGAGCACAGGATCACCAAGGGAGACCTAGGTCACCAGGATCACACAGCTTTTTCTTTCTTCTGGTCCTGAGCTTCCAAGTCTTCTTCCCATATCTGAGCCCTAACCCCCAACCTGCATTCTTCCTTCTCTGAGATCTCTTCCCAGAGCCAGTGTTCCCTTCTGATTGCTGAGATGCCTCTCTTTTGTGCTGAGCTTAAAGCCTGGGCTTGCCTCTCCTCAGCTGCCTTGTGACTCTGAAAGTGTGTGTTGGGGAAGGCAGGGATGAGAAGACAGGCCAGTAGAGTCACCAGCACTGGCTCAAGGTCTCAGACCATATTTATACTCTTGACCAGGAGAGACTTCTCTATGATTCTAATCACATTAATTTTAAGCATTTTTTTTTGTTTGAGAAATCACATTGAACTCCCCAAATTATAAAATTGAAAACATGTAATAATTGACCACTGGAAATATGAAGGAGGTTGGCTATACAATTAACTCAGGACAATGTATTCATCATAAACAGATGGTTTTGATGAAAGAAACTTTCATATCCAGCTAGCACCTTCTTCAATATCTGCTAAGAAAGAGCAAAGGAAACTTGAAGAGAACATAGACAGAAATTTCATGTTGCAGTGCATTAATTTCCTAAACCACATTGGAAAGAGAAGAAGCTGTTGTGTATTAGACTAACTAGTTTTACTGAATGGTTTCTGTTAATTTAAAAATCAATATTTTTCCAAGGGCATATTTAAATTCTGAATGTTATTGACTAAACATCAAAGAATATTTTTAGTACATGAGAAGATTTTTAAAAAACATTGACAGCTTCACTAAATATGACACAAATTTAAAAGAAAAAGTAACTGGAAAATAAAAAAAGCATCTGGCAAGTATGTGATGCACCCTCTGTTGTGCCAACTGCCCCTGTCTGTGGAGAGCCCCCTCCTCTATTCTGCCTCCTCCGTCTCATTGCTGATTCCTCTTTTTTTTCTATTTTGGTTTCTCTATTCCATTCTCAGGTCACCATCTCTCACTCTTTTTGTGTCTTTTTATGTCCAATCTCACCCACACCACCTTCATTCTTTATTTTACCTTCTTTAGTTCTCCCCAACTCTTTATTTATTTATTTATTTATTTATTTATTTATTTTTAGACAGAGTCTTGCCTGGTTAAGCCACTGAACCTGGCTTTCCTGACTCTTCTTTATTCACTGTTTCTCTGGTTCTTTTTCTTTGTGTCCATCTTCTCTCCTCCTCCTTCTCACTTTGATCTTCACAGAGGTAGAATAGTCTGGTCCCTACCCAGGGATGGCAAGTGTGAGGTATTTAAACACACGCTGGCAGGCATAGTCTGTGGAGTGTAATTGAGGACATAAGAAGAGTTGTCACAGGACAAAACTTTCCCCAGCCCAGGCTCAGGTGCCTACCTGGGCAGTGACTGAGAAAGTGTGTCCTGGAAAGCAGCACTCCATGACCTCAAGGGGCTTTCAGGGGAAAGCAGAGAGTTGTAAACAACTTTACAGCATGTTTCTATAATTTTATCTCTAACTTTTGTTTTCTAGATTTCTGTATATCTTGTGTGGGGTGTGAAGAATGAGGCTTATAAAATGTGTACTTCTTAGGAGATACATAGATTCACCTTTTGCATAACATGTTTTTCTTATTTTCATAAATAGAATAGATAAATAAGAAATAAAGCCAAATACAAGCAGTAAGTTTTCAACAAAGCAGACAAAAACAGACACAAAAAAACAGAGGAACAGACTCAAGTTCTGATCAATGCAGGAGCACTTGCTGTTTTTCCCAGTCTGCTCACCAACCCCAAAACTAACATTCAGAAAGAAGCTACATGGACAATGTCAAACATCATAGCTGGCCATCAGAATCAGATACAGCAAGTTGCAAATCATGGATTAGTCACATTTCTTGTCAGTGTTCTCTCTCTGAGGCAGATTTTAAGACAAAAAAGGAAGCTGTATGGGCCGTGAACAACTATACCAGTGGTGGGAAAGTTAAACAGATTGTGTACCTCATTCATTGCAGCATAATAAAGCTATTGATGAACCTCTGAACTGCAAAAGATACCAAGATTATTCTGGTTATCGTGGATGCCATTTCAAATATCTTTCAGGCTATTGAGAAACTAGGTGGAATGGAGAAACTGAGTATAATGATTCAAGAATGTGGAGGCTTAGACAAAATTGAAGCTCTAGAAAGCCATGAAAATGAGTCCGTGTATAAGGCTTCGTTAAACTTAATTGAGAAGTATTTCTCTGTAGTGGAAGAGAAAGATCAAAATATTGTGCCAGAAACTGTCTCTGAAGGCTATACCTTCCAAGTTCAGGATGGAGCTCCTGGGACTTTTAGATCATGTAGCTGAGGCATAAATTTGTTGTGTGCCCTTTGGTATTTTGTCTTCTTATTTCTCTACAAAACACTCTAAATGTGGTTTGTTATTGTAGCACTTTTTACACTGAAATTATACTTGAACAGTTCCAGCTATACATACTGTATGAAGCTTGTCCTCTGGCTGGGCTTCTCGTTTCTATGTGGAATTTCATATCTTGCAGCCTTCTGTAAATAAACATTAAAGTGTACCCTTTACTTCACCATGCCAATGTATTGCTTTCTAATTTGGGACCTTTAATGTTGCAAGAAAAGGGTAACTCATCCAAACTGATGTGATTAACCAGAGGCAATCCTGGTTGCAGCTTTTACAGAAGTATGAATAAAATTTTCCAGAAACCCTAAAAAAGAAAATCTGAAACCTGGGGAGTGAAAGACTTAGACCTCAGGTGCTATGGGAAATAGATAGGCTTGAATAACCTCTGTTCTTTCTGAATTACTCCTGGCACACCCCAGTAAAGAGTCTGGCGATAATTTTGGGGTAGGATGAGAGTAGGATTAATTAGACCCGATGGAAGGGCAATGACTGGGTTTATTTTTTCCGTTTGGTCTCCCTATTACCCTAGAGAATCCTTTGGACCAGGAGCAGTGGCTCATGCCTGTAATCCCAGAACTTTGGGAGGCCGAGACACGTGAATCAAAAAGTCAGGTGATAGAAACCATCCTGACTAACATAGAGAAACCCCATCGCTACTAAAAACACAAAATTAGCCAGGAGTGGGGGAACATACCTGTAATCCCAGCTACTCAGGAGGCTGAGGCAGGAGAATTGCTTGAACCCAAAGGCAGAAGTTGCAGTGAGCAGGAATCATGCCACAGCTTTCCAGCCTGGGTGACAGAGCACAACTCCATCTCAAAAAAATTAAAAATGTAAATACAAATAAAAAGAATCCTTTGGAATTATCCCAACTCTCTGCAATGTAGCCATGGATTTCTAGTGAGGAGCACACCTTCTCAGTACCCAGCTGTCTGAGGCCATAATTCAGTTGCTTCAGGTGATTGAAAACAATTACTTTTTTACTGAAAAGACTTAATGCCCCATGGTTGAGATTAAGCTGGATTTACAAAACGTTGAATTCATCTTTTATGTTCTCTGTGAGCAGGGGATCCTCCTTGTGTTTTTCTACATCTAGAGATGAATCTATATTTGCCAATATTTACATAAATCTGAGACATAGATCAGGTTAAAATCCTAGACATGGCCTTCAGGATGATCCAACTCTTGCCCATTTCTCTTCTCAATTATGTTGTCAGACAGAAATACTTAACATGAAGTCTCTCAGCAATAGTTACAACATTCCACTTGTAGAGAAGCTGGCTCGCAGTGAGAATCAAAGCTTCTTCTCAATCTTTCCGTGTATCTGTTTGTGAATACACGGAAAAGATTCTGGAGCCAGGGAAGAGCTATTAAACAGGGTAGAATCCCTGTAGATCAGAGTACTAGGTCACATGCTCATTAGTCACCTTCTTTGGTCAAACTCTCAGGGCTAAGCCTCTGATAGGGCTTCAGAGGAAGGCATATCTGTGAAAGCCTCTAATTACATGTGAAAGGTGAAGCTCTGGCTCTGGGAGGAGGCTCCCATCTGACAGAACATCATGCTTCTGTGAGCGTGAGATTCTATGCCCTTCCTCAGCAGGACACCACTGACTTAGTAATCATTGAAGAATCATATATAAACAGGCCTTCTTTACCATGAATTTCTTAAATAATAAACCAGAGAAAACACATTTATCGACTTTCAAATTGAGTAGGAGTGTGAGAAACTTTACAGAAAATGTCACAGAAGGAATCTCTTGGACTCTCTCTATCCGAAAAAAGCCTCAAAATTCTGCTAAAAACTGTTGAAATTAAGCTTTTCAGGGCTTGGCTTTTTGATATATATATATATATATATATATATATATATATATATATATATACACACACACACACACATATATACATATATGCATTTAATTAAACTTTAGTTTTATATAATTTTTAAAGAATAAATCATTTTTTCATATTTACATACTTATTTACATTTATTTACTAACTTTGTTTATTATATATATTTATTTTATTGCATTTTAGGTTTTGGGGTACATGTGAAGAACGTGCAAGATTGTTGCATAGGTACATACATGGTAATGTGGTTTGCTGTCTTTCTCCCCATCATCTATATCTGGCATTTCTCCCCATGTTATCCCTTTCCAACTCCCCACCCCCTGCTCTCCCTCCCTTAGTTCCCCCACCTCAGACCCTGTGTGTGATACTCCTCGCCCTCTGTCCATGTGTTCTCATTGTTCACCACTCGCCTATGAATGAGAACATGTGGTGTTTGATTTTCTGTTCTTGTGTAAGTTTGCTGAGAATGATGGTTTCCAGGTTCACCCATGTCCCTACAAAAAACATGAGCTCAACGGTTTTTATGGCTGCATAGTATTCCATGGTGTATATGTGCCACATTTTCCCTGTCCAGTCTAACATCAATGGGCATTTGGGTTGGTTCCAAGTCTTTGCTATTGTAAACAGAGCTGCAATGAACATTCGTGTGCATGTGTCCTTTTGATAGAATGATTTATTGTCCTTTGGATATATACCCAGTAATGGGATTACTGAGTCAAATGCAATTTCTATTTCTAGATCCTTGAGGAATCGCCACACTGTCTTCCACAGTGGTTGAACTAATTTACACTTCCACCAGCAGTGTAAAAGTGTTCCTATTTCTCCACATCCTCTCCAGCATTCGTTGTTTCCAGATTTTTTAATGATAGTTATTCTAACTGGTGTGAGATTATATCTCAATGTAGTTTTGATTTGCATTTCTCTAAGGACCAGTGATGATGAGTATTTTTTCATATGTTTGTTGGCCTCATGTATGTCTTCTATTGAAAAGTGTCAGTTCATATCCTTCACCCACTTTTGAAGGAACTTCTTTGTTTTTTTTTTTCTTGTAAATCTGTTTTAGTTCTTTGTAGATTCTGGATAGATTCTGGATCCCTTTGTCAGATGAGTGGATTGCAAAAAATTTTTTCCATTCTGTTAGTTGTCGATTCACTCTAACGACTTTTTTTTTTTTTTTTTTTTTTATTTTTGCTGTGCAGAAGCTGTGCAGTTTAATTGGGTCCCATTTATCTATTTTGGCTTTTGGTGCCAATGCTTTTGGTGTTTTAGTCATGAAATTCTTTCCTATATCTATATCCTGAATGGTTTTGCCTAGATTTTCTTCTAGGATTTTTATGGCGTTAGGTCGTATGTTTAAGTCCTTAATGCATCTGAAGTTAATTTTAGTGTAAGGTATCAAGAAAATGTCCACTTTCTGCTTTCTGCACATGGGTGTTCAGTGTATCCAACACCATTTATTAAACAGGGAATCCTTTCCCCATTGCTGGTTTTTGTCAGGTTTTTCAAAGATCAGATGGTTGTAGATGTGTGGTGTTGCCTCCAAGGCCTCTGCTCTGTTCCATTTGTCTATATCTCTGTTTTGGTACCAGTACCATGCTGTTTTGATTACTGTAAGCTTGCAGTATAGTTTGAAGTCAGGTAATGTGATGTCTTCAGCTTTGTACTTTTTGCTTAGAATTAACTTGGCTATGCGGGTTGTCTTTTGCTTCCATATGAAGTTTAAGGTGGTTTTTTTCCAGTTTTGTGAAGAAGATTCTTGGTCGCTTGATGGTATAGCATTGAATCAATAAATTACTTTGGGCAGTATGGCCATTTTCATGATATTGATTCTTTCTAACCAGGAGCATGGAATGTTTCTCCATCTGTTTGTGTCCTCTCTTATTTCCTTGAGCAGTGGTTTGAGGTTCTCCTTGAAGAGGTATATTCTTTGTTAGTTGTATTCCTAGGTATCATATTCTCTTTGTAGCAATTGTGAATGGCATTTTGTTCTTGATTTGGTTCTCCTTAAGTCTGTTATTGGTGTATAGAAATGCTTGTAATTTTTGCACATTAATTTTTTACCCTGAGACTTTGCTGAAATTACTTATCAATTTAAGGAGATTTTGTGCTGAGATGATGGGGCCTTCTAAATATACAATCATATTGTCTGCAAATAGAGACAATTTGACTTTCTCCTTTCCTAATTGAATCGTTAGGTCACAATTTCAAGACTTGCCTCGAACGACACAGCGCAACCCTCTCCCTATAAAAAACATATAACGAAAGAGCCATAGAAAAGCTGAGACAGGCATTGCATGTGCTCGATTTGGCAGCACCTATACTTTTTCTTGCTCTGGCTGGATCTTCCAATACAATATTGAATAAGTGTGGTGAGAGAGGGCATTCTTGTCTAGTGCCAGATTTCAAGGGAATGCTTCCAGTTTTTGCTCATTCAATATGATATTGGCTGTTGGTTTGTTGTAAGAGCTTCAATTATTTTGAGCTAGGTTCCATCAATACCTAGTTTATTGACAGCTTTTAGCAAAAAGCACTGTTGAATTTTGTCAAAGACCTTCTCTGCATCAATTGAAATAATCATGTGGTCTGTTTATATGATGAATTATGTTTATGGACTTGCATATGATGAATCAACCTTGCATCCTGGGATGAAGCCTACTTGATTGTGATGGATAAGCTTTTTGATGTGCTGTTGCAATCGGTTGGCCAGTATTTTATTGAAGATTTTTGCATCTATGTTCATCGTGGATATTGGCTTGAAGATTTCTTCTCTTGTTGAGTCTCTGCCTCGTTTTGGTATCAGGATGATGTTTGTCTCATGAAATGATTTGGGAAGGATTCCCTCTTTTTGGATTGTTTGGAATAGATTCAGAAGGAGTGGTACCAGCTCCTTTTTGTATGTTTAGTAGAATTTGGCTGTGAACCCAACTGGACTTGGGCTTAATTTGGTGAGTCGTCTATTAATGGCTGCCTCACTTTCAGCCCTTGTCATTGGTCTATTCAGGGTTTTAACCTCTCACTGGTTTAGGCTTGGAAGAAATTTATCCATTTCTTCCAGGTTTACTGGTTTATGTGCATAGAGTTTTTTGTATTTCTGTGGAATCCCGGGTGATATCCCCTTTATAGGTTTTTAGTGCATCTATTTGATTATAGTCCCTTTTCTTTTTTCTTAATCTGGCTAGTGGTCTGCCTATTTTGTTGATCTTTTTAAAAATCCAGTTTCTGGATTTACTTATTTTTTGAAGGGTAATTTTGTGTCTCTACCTTCTTCAGTCTTGCTCTGATGTTAGTTATTTCTTGTCTTCTGCTAGCTTTTAAGTTTTCTTGAGCTTACTCCTCTAGCTCTTTTAATTTTGACAATAGGGCATGGATTTTAGATCTTTTCTTTTTTCTCATGTGGGCATTTATTGCTATACATTTTCCTCCAGACACTGTTTTAAATGTGTCCTAGAGATTCTGGTACGTTTCATCTTCTTTCTTGGTGTAGAAGAACATCTTTATTTCTGCCTTCACTTCATTGTTTATCTAGTCAACATTCAAGAGCCAGTTGTTCAGTTTCCATGAAGCTGTGTGGTTCTGAGTTAGTTTCTGGATTCTGAGTTCTAACTTGATTGCACTGTCGTCTGAGACACTGTTATAATTTCCATTCTTTTGCATTTGCTGAGGAGTGATATACTTCCACTTATGTGGTCAGTGTTAGAGTAGGTGTGGTGTGGTGCTGAGAAGAATGTATATTCTGTGGATTTGGGGTGGCGAGTTCTGTAAATGTCCATTAGGTTTGCTTTGTCCAGGTCTGAGTTCAAGTCCTGGATATCCTTGTTAATTTTTTGTCTCAGTGATCTGTCTTATATTTATTGACAGTAGAGTATTAAAGTCTCCCACTATTATAGTATGGGAGTCTAAGTCTCTTTGTAGGTCGTTAAGAACTTGCTTTATGTATCTATGTCCTACTGTATTGGGTGCATATATATTAGAATCGTTAGCTCTTTTTTGCGTTGATTCTTTCACCATTAGGTAAGGTCCTTCTTTATTTCTTTTGATTTTTATTGGTTTAAAGTCTATTTTATCAGAGACTAGGATTGCAAGTCTTGCTTTTTTTTTGCTCTCCATTTGCTTGGTAAATTTTCCTTCATCCCTTTTTTTGACTCTATGTGTATCCTTGCATGTGAGATGGGTTTCCTGGATACAGCGCACTGATGGGTTCTTCCTTTTATCCAATTTTCCAGTCTGTGTCTTTTGATTGGGGCATTTGGCCCATTTACATTTAGGGTTAATATTGTTTTTTTTTTTTTCTTTTTGAGATGCAGTTTCACTCTTGTTACCCAGGCTGGAGTGCAATGGCACAGTCTTGGCTCACCACAACCTCCGCCTCTTGGGTTCAGGCAATTCTCCTGCCGCAGCCTCCTGAGTAGCTGTAATTACAGGCATGCACCACCATGCCCAGCTAATTTTTTGTATTTTTAGTAGAGACGGGGTTTCACCATGTTGACCAGGATGGTCTCGATCTCTTGACTTCGTGAACCACCTGCCTTGACCTCCCAAAGTGCCGGGATTACAAACTTGAGCCACCATGCCCAGCCGGGGTTAATATTGTTATGTGTGAATTTGATCCTGCCATTTGGATGTTAGCTGGTTGTTTTGCCTGTTAGTTGATGCAGTCTCTTCACTGTGTTAATGCTTTTTACCATTTGGTAAGTTTTTGGAGTGGCTGATACTGGTTGTTCCTTTCTATGTTTAGTGCTTCTTTCAGGAGGTCTTGTAAAGCATGCTTGGTCATAATGAAATCTCTGAGTAATTGCTTGTTCATAAAGAATTTTATTTCTCCTTTGCTTATGAAACTTAGTTTTGCAGGATATGAAATCCTAGGTTGATATTTCTTTTCTTTAAGGATGTTGAATATTGGCCCCTACTCTCTTCTGTCTTGTAGGGTTTCTGCTAAGAGATCTATTTTGAGACTGATGGGCTTCCCTTTGTGGGTGACCTAACCTTTCTCTGTGGCTTCCCTTAGCATTTTCTCCTTCATTTCAACCCTGGTGAATCTGACGATTATGTGCCTTGGGTTGCTCTTCTTGAGGAATATCTTTGTGGTGTTCTCTGTATTTCCTGGACTTGAATATTGGCCTTCCTTGCTAGGTTGGGGAAGTTTTTCTTGATAATATCCTGAAGAGTGTTTTCCAACTTGGATTCATTCTCTCCATCACATTCAGGTACACGTATCAAATGTAAGTTAGGTCTTTTCACATAATCCCACATTTCTTGGAGGCTATGTTCATTTCTTTTTACTCTTTTTTTTTTCTAATCTTGCCTTCTTGTTTTATTTTATTTAGTTGATCTTCAACCTCTGATATCCTCTCTTCTGCTTGGTCAGAATAAACCATTTTTAACTTTTGTGATAGAAACATCAAATTCCCAAATGTTAATAATACTGCCCACTGCAGCTTCTGTTGTTTAACTTTCTGCCGTGGTCTGAATATTTGTGTTCCTCAACCTCCACATTCATATGTAAAAGTTAATCCACGTATAGATTCCGTGTGATACTATTAGTTATGGGACCTTCGAGAAAGTGATTAAGTCAGAAGGGCTGCATGCTAATGAACTATATTAGTGCCCATGGGATGCAGGTTGAAAGGAGCATTCTTGCTTCTTCTGCCATGTGAGGAAATAGCTGGAAAGTGCCACATGTAAGAAACAGAAGCCTCATCAGACACTGAATTTGTGATGTCTTCATTTTTAACATTTCAGTCGCCAGGTCTGTGAGCAGCACATTTCTGTTTTTACATTATCCAGTCTAAGGTATTTTGTCATAGAAGCCTGAGAAGAATAAGACACTTTCTTATGCACTTGGTTTATTTCTGAATTTTTAGCTCCAGCAATCAGCAAGAACAACTAATACTGACAATACTGAGTTTTTCTACTCAAAACAATAATGTGATTTTTTATTTGTTCATGTCCACATTTATATATGTCAGGTAATTTCTATGGTAGTTATTATATGCTATACACAGTTTTTTTAGATTTATTTCTAGATAGTTTATTTTGTCTTCTTAAAAAGTAAACTGAGGCACAATGAAATTTGAGTTTATTTGAGTAAGAAGCAATTTGGAATTTAGAAAACACAAGACAGAAAGAAGTTACAGTTTGGATGACATCGTGTCAGAGGAAATTGTTTACTGGGGATATGCAAAAGCAGAAAAAAATTTCCTTCGTTGCTGTTACCAAATTTCTTGTTTATTTCCTCATTGGAAAATTCCTAGTTATATAAGTTTGTTGACTACTTTTGATTATTTGAGATTAAGTTCTACTTTTCTTTAATATAGGCCTTTACAAGAAGTAACTCAAGTTTTGCTTATGTTTGCAAATAATTTTATTACATAAGGTTGAAGTCACTTATGAGGTGTAACTGGTTTTGTCTGCTCAGAGTTCTTCAGTTCTCATCTCCCTTTTAATTCACTTTATCAATTCTTATATAATTTAATCTCCTATGCCAAGTGTATGTTATAAATTATTTTTTGTATATATATAGGCACTTATTATGTATGCTTCAAATATGTGCCCTGTTTTTAAATAATTTTGTAGTATATTTTCCACTTTTCAAAAAAAAAATGGATTGATATTCTAATCCCAGATAGTGAGAACATATTCATGGCAAACAGAATATAAGGTTTGAGATAAGGTCAAGATTATTAATCTGCTACTGAAATATAGGGAGATCAAAATTATTACAGTGGGGGCACTCTGGTTTAGTTACTGTGCTTCACCCATGCCCTTTGCAGTCCACAGTCTGGGAGAATGCCAGCAGACTGAAAAGCACCTCAAGCTCCCAGCACAGATCTGAGGGACAGCTCCAGCTGGCCCAGTGCCACAAGTTGTTGGCACAGAACTTGGTGGAGGGTTTGGCCAGCATCGAGAGTGCCTGTGGGACAGATCTCACTGCCCCTCAGACAGAAGGAGAGTTTAAAGGAGGGAGACAGGTGATACAGCTTGGCAGGTCCCACCCGCACAAAGACCAAATGGAAGCCCTCTTGCTTGAGAGTTTCTCAGTCACCACATTAGTTAGAGCTCAACTCAAAACAATTGAGATTGGTGGGGGGAAGGGCATCCACTATTGTGAAGGTGGGTCTAGTCTTAGCTGCATTAACAAAAGCCAGAGGAAGCCTACACAGCATCCAGGCGGAGTCTGGGGATGCCCAACAGTGCCTCTTCAGGTAGACAAGGGACAAACTACCTCCTCAAGTGTCTCCCTGACCCCAGTTTAACAATAGAAAAATACACCATCTCATAGAGCAGAGGGGACTGACTGTTAGAAAGAAAACTAAAAAACAAAAAGAAATAGCTTTAACATCAACAGAAAGGACGTCCACTCAGAGACAACACTCAAAATCACCAACTTCAAAAATAAAAGGTAGGTAAACACATGAAGATGAAAAGAAACCAGTGCAAAAAAGGATGAAATTATCAAAGACCAGAGTGCCTTTTCTCCTGCAATGGATCACAACTCCTCACCAGCAAGGGAACAAAACAGGATGAAGAATACGTTTGATGAATTGAGAAGACTTCAGAGAAGGAAGATTCAAGATGACCAAATAGGAACAGCTCTGGAGTTCAGTTCCCAGTGAGAACAGCACACAGTGTGAGTGCTCAGCAAATTTCCAAACAAGTTTTCACTGCACACAGACCAGAAGATTCTTGGGCCAAAAAGTGCCATGAGTTCTCAGGACAGTGGCTTCAGCCAGTGCCGGGTTGACTCACAGAAACTCATGTACACAAGTAAGGGTGGCCATTTCAACTGGTGCCTGGAATGCCTGGGAGACAGAGCCGCCCATTCAACTGAAAGGGAGGGGCCTGAGACAGGCAGCCAGGTGATCTGGCTCATGGGGTACCACCCCCACAAAACAAGCAATCTGAAACACTCTTGATTGAGAGTTTCACAGCAAGCACAGCTGGACCCAGGGCAATCCAGCTCAGTGGGGGAAAGAGCATCCCCCACTACCAAGGCAGTCTGCCACTACTAAGGCAGTTCACACAGCAGTTGAGCAGAGCCTGCGGCAACACCTCTGCTGGCAGGCTGTGACTAGACTACTCTGTGAGGGGCAGGCCATCTATGAAAAAGGGCAGCATGACAGAAACTTATAAATAAAGCCAACTTTCTTAGGACAGAGCACCTGGGAAAAGATGTGGTTATGAGTTCAGCTGCAGCAGACTTAAAAGTACCTGCCCAGCAAGTCTGCATGGAAGAATGGAGTTCCCAGCACAGCACTTGAGCTCCTATAAGGGACATACTGTCTTCTCAAGCAACTCCTCAATCCCTGTATACCCAAAGAGACACCTCATAAAGGAGAGTTCAGGCTGACATCTGGTGGGTACTCTTTTGGGACATGGATAGCAGAGGAAGAAACCAGTGGCAACCCTTGCTGCTCTTCAGTCCTCATGGGTGATCCCCAGGTGAGCAGTGTCTGGAGTGGACCTGCAGCAGTCCTGCAGCAGAGGGGCCTGACTGTCAGAATGAAAATGAAAAAGCAGAAAGAAATTTTTTGAACATCAACAAAAAGAATGTCCACTCAGAGATCTCATTCAAAAGTCACCAACTACAAAGACCACAGGTAGATAAAGCCACTAAGATGGGATAAAACCAGCACAAAAAGGATGAAAATACCAAAAACTAGAACGCCCCTCCTCTTCCAAGGGATCATAGCGCCTCACCAGCTAGGGATCAAAGATGGATGGAGAATGAATCTGATGAATTGACAGAAACAGGCTTCATAAGGTGAGTAATAACAAACTTCTCAGAGCTAACAGAACATGTGCTAATGCAATGCAAAGAAACTAAGAACCTTGGGAAAATGTTAGATGAGAGGCTAACTAGAATAAACAGCTTAGAGAAGAATATAAACAACATGAAAGAGCTGAAAAATGCAGCATGAGAACTTCATAAAGTATACATAAGTTTCAATAGCTGAATTGACCAGACAGAAGAAAGGATATCAGAGATTGAAGATCAAATCAATGCAATCAAATGAGAAAACAAGAATAAAGAAAAAAGTGAAAAGAGATGAAGAAAGCCTCCAAGAAATATGGAATTATATGAAAAGACCTAATCTACATTTGATACGTGTACCTGAATGTGATGGAGAGAATGAATCCAAGCTGGAAAACACTCTTCAGAATATTATCCAGGAGAACTTCCCCAACCTAGCAAGGCAGGCCAATATTCAAGTCCAGGAAATACAGAGAACACCACAAAGATATTCCTCAAGAAGAGCAACCCAAGGCACATAATCGTCAGATTCACCAGGATTAAAATTAAGAAAAAAAATGCTAAGGGCAGCCAGAGAGAGTAATCGGGTCACCCACAAAGGGAAGCTCATCAGAGTCACAGCAGGTCTCTCAGTAGAAACCCTACAAGACAGAAGAGAGTGGGGGCCAATATTCAGCATCCTTACAGAAAAGAATTTTCTACCTAGAATTTCATATCCAGCCAAACTATGCTTCATAAATGAAGGAGATAGAAAATCCTTTATAAACAAGCAATTGCTGAGAGATTTCATCACCACCAGGCCTGCCTTACAAGAGCTCCTGAAAGAAGCACTAGACAAGGTAAGAAACAACCAGTACAAGCAACTCCAAATACACACCAAATAGTAAAGACCATCAACATAATAAAAAAAAATGTGTCAACTAACAGGCAGAACATCCAGCTAGCATCAAAATGGCAAAATCAAATTCACGCATAACAATATTAACTTTAAATGTAAGTGGACTAAATGCCCAAATCAAAAGACAAAGACTGACAAACTGGATAAAAAGTCAAAACCCATTGATGTGCTGTATTCCAGAAACCCACCTCACGTGCAAGGACAAATATAGGCTAAAAATAAAGGGATGGAGGAAGATTTATCAAGCAAATGGGGAGCAAAAAAGAAGCAGGAGTTGTAATCCTAGTCTCTGATAAAATAGACTTTAAACCAACAAAGATCAAAAGTGACAAAGAAGGGCATTACATAATGGTAAAAGGATCAATACAACAAAAAGAACTAACTATCCTAAATATATAAGCACCCAAATATATAAAGCAAGTTCTTAATGGCCTACAAAGAGACTTAGACTCCCACAGGATAGTAGTGGAAGACTTTAACACTTCACTGTCAATATTAGACAGATCAACAAGGTAAAAAATTAACAAGGATATCCAGGACGTGAACTCAGACCTGGACCAAGAAAACCTAATAGACATATATGGAACTCTCCACCCGAAATCTACAGAATATACATTCTTCTCAGCCCCGTACAGCACCTACTCTAAAACTGGCCACATAATTGGAAGTAAATCACTCTTCAGCCAGTGCAAAATAATAGAAATAATAACAAACAGCCTCTCAGAACACAGTGCAATCAAATTAGACCTCAGAATTTAGAAACTAACTCAGAACTGTGAACTTCATGGAATCTGAACAACTGACTTCTGAATGTCAACTGGATAAACAATGAAATGAGGGCAGAAATAAAAACGTGCTTTGAAACCAACAAGAATGAAGATAAAATGTACCAGAATCTCTGGAACATATTTAAAGCAGTGTCTAAAGGGAAATTTATAGCAATAAATGCCCACCAGAGAAAAGAGGACAGATCCAAAATTAGTACCCTATCATCAACATTGAAAAAGCAAGAGGAGCAAGATAAAAAAAAAACGCAAGAGCTAGCAGAAGACAAGAAATAACTAAGGTCAGAGCAGAACTGAAGGAGATAGAGATATATAAAATCCTTTAAAACATCAATAAATCCAGGAGCCAGTTTTTTGAAAAGAGCAACAAAATAGACAGACAGCTAGCCAGATTAATAAAAAAAACAAACAAAAGGGAAAATAATCAAATAGATGCAATGAAAACGATAAGGGGGATATCACCACTGACTCTGCAAGAAGACAAACTACAGACAAACTACAATCAGAGATTACTGCAAACAACTCTATGCACATAAACTAGTAAACCTGGAAGAAATGGATAAATTCCTGGAGACGTGCACCCTCCCAAGCCTAAAAGAAGTCAGAACCTTGAACAGACCAATAACAAGGGCTGAAGTTGAGGCAGCAATTAATAGCCTACCAATCAAAAAAAGTCCGGGTTCAGATGGGTTCACAGCTGAATTCTACCAGACATACAAAGAGGAGCTGGTACCATTCCTTCTAAAACTATTCCAAACAATACAAAAAGAGGGAATTTCTCCCAAATCATTTTATGAGACCAACGTTGTCCTGATACCAAAACGCAGCAGACTAAACAAAAAAAGAAAACTGGAGGACAATATCCATAATGAATATAGATGCAAAAATCTTCAATAAAATACTGCAAACCAATTGCAACAGCACATCAAAAATCTTGTCCATTACATTCACGTAGGGTTCATCCCGAGGATGCTAGTCTGATTCAACATACACAAGTCTGCAAATGTAATCCACCACATAAACAGAACAAAGACAAAAACCACATGATTATCTCAACAGATGCAGAGAAGGCCTTTCAAAATTCAACAGCTCTTTATGTTTAAAACTCTCAATAAACCAGGTATGAAAAGAACATATCTTAAAATATTAAAAGCTAATTACAACAAACCTACAGCCAATATCATACTGAACTGGCAAAAACTCGAAGAATTCCCTTTGAATCTGGCACTAGACAAGGATGCCCTCTCTCATCACTCCTATTCAATATAGTATTGGAAGTTTTAGCCAGAGCAATTAGGGAAGAAAAAAATAAATAAAATGTATTCAATTAGGAAAAGATGAAGTCAAACTGTCTCAATTTGCAGATTACATAATTGCATATTTAGAAGACCCTATCATCTCAGACCAAAATCTCCTTAAACTGATAAGCAACTTCAACAGTCTCAGGATACAAAATCAATGTGCAGAAATCACAAGCATTTCTATACACTAATAACAGACTAACAGAGAGACAAATCATGAGTGAACTCCCATTCACAATTGCTACAAAAAGAATAAAATACCTAGGAATACAACTAACAGAGGATGTAAAGGACATCTTCAAGGAGAACTATAAACCTCTGCTCAACAAAATAAGAGAGGACACAAACAGATAGAGAAACATTCCATGCTCATGGTTAGGAAAAACCAATATCTTGAAAATGGCCATACGCTCAAAGTAATTTACAGATTCAATGCTATAAATGCTGTGCCCACCTAGCTACCAATGACTTTCTTCACAAAACTGGGGGAAAAAAGCCTTAAACTTCAAATGGAATCAAAAAAGAGCCCCCATAGAAAAGACAATCTTAAGCAAGAAGAACAAATCTGGAGGCATCACGCTACCTGATTTTAAGCTATACTATAAAGCTACAGTAATCAAAACAGCGTGGTAGTAATACCAAAACAGAGATATAGACCAATGGAACAGAACAGGGGCCTTGGAAGAAATACCACACATCTACAACCATCTGATCTGTGACTAACGTGACAAAAACAAGCAATGGGGAAAGAATTCCCTGTTTAATATTGGGGAAACCGGCTAGCAGTGTACAGAAAGCAGAAACTGGACCCTTTCCTGACACCTAACACTAAAATTAACTCCAGATGGATTAAAATTTTAAACATAAGACCTAACACCATAAAAACCCTAGAGGAATACCTAGGCAATATCATTCAAAATATAGGCATAGGCAAGGACCTAATGACTAAAGCACTAAAAGCATTGGCAACAAAAGCCAAAATAGACAAATGGGACCTAATTAAACTCCAGAGCTTCTGTACAGCAAAAGAAACAATCATTATACTGAACCAGGAACCAATTAACAGAATGGGTAAACATTTTTGCAATCTACCCATCTGACAAAGGGCTAATAACTAGAATCTACAAATAACAAAAACAGATTTACAAGAAAAAAAATACCAAAGCCACTCAAAAATGGGTGAACAATATGAACAGACACTTTTCCAAAGAAGACATATATTAGGCCAACAAACATGAAAAAAATGCTCATTATCACTGGTCATTAGAGAAATGCAAATAAAAACCACATTTAGACACCATCTCACATCTGTTAGAATGGTGATCATTCAGAGGCAACACAACACGTCTACAACCATCCAATTTTTGACAAACCTGACAAAAACAAGCAATGGGGAAAAGATTCCCTGTTTAATAAATGGTGTTGGCAAAACTGGCTAGCTATGTGCAGAAAGCAGAAACTGAACCCTTTCCCGACAGCTTACACTAAAATTAACTCCAGATGGATTAAAGACTTAAACACAAGACCTGGCACCATAAAAACCCTAGAAGAAAATCTAGGCAAAACTATCCAGGACATAGGAGTAGGAAAGGACTTCATGACCAAAACACCGAAAGCATTGGCAACAGAAGCCAAAATAGACAAATGGGAGGGACCTCATCACACTCCACAGCTCCTGCACGGCAAAAGAAACAGTCATTAGACTGAATCACCAACCAACAGAATGGGAAAAAATTGTTGCAGTTTACCCATCTGACAAAGGACTGATATCCAGAATTTACAAAGAACTAAAACACATTTACGGAAAAAAAACAAACAAGCCCATTCAAAAGTGGGCAAAGGATATGAACAGACACTTTACCAAAGAAGACATAACTGAGTCCAACGAACATATAAAAAAATGCTCATCATCACTGGTCATTAGAGAAATGCAAATCAAAACTACATTGAGATACTATCTCACGCCAGTTAGAATGGCAATCATTAAAACATCTGGAGACAACAGATGCTGGAGAGGATGTGGAGAAATGGAACAATTTTACACGGCTGGTGAGAGTATACATTAGTTCAACCACTGTGGAAGAGAGCGTGGCGATTTCTCAAGGACCTAGAAATAGAAATTCCATTTGACCCAGCAATCCCATTACTGGGTGTATATCCAAAGGATTATAAATCATTCTACTATGAGGACATATGCACACGAATGTTCATTGCAGCACTGTTTACAATAGCAAAGACCTGGAACCAACCCAAATGCCCATTGATGATAGACTGGACAGGGAAAATGTGGCACATATACGCCATGGAATATTATGCAGCCATCAAAAATGATGAGCTCGTGTCCTTTGTAGGGACAGGAATGAACCTGGAGATCATCATTCTCAGCAAACTGACACAAGAACAGAAAATCAAACATTGCATGTTCTCACTCATAGGTGGGTGTTAAACAATAAGAACACATGGACACAGGGAGGGGAGCACTACACCCTGGGGTCTGTTGGGGGGAATAGGGGAGGGACAACAGTGGGTGGGGAGTTGGGGAGAGATAGCATGGAGAAAAATGCCAGATATAGGTGAAGGGTAGGAAGGCAGCAAATCACACTGCCACGTGTGTACCTATGCAGCAATCTTGCATGTTTTTCACATGTACCCCAAAACCTAAAACGCAATTAAAAAAAAGAATGGTGATCACTAAAAAATCTGGAGACAACAGATGCTGGAGAGGATGTGGAGAAATATGTACACTTTTACACTGTTGGTGGAAGTATAAACTAGTTCAACCACTGGGGAAGACAGTGTGGCACTTCCTCAAGGACCTAGAAATAGAAATTCCATTTCATCCCGCAATCCCATTACTTGGTATATATCCAAAAAATTAAAATTATTCTATTATAAAGACACATGCACACATATGTTCATAGTGGCACTGTTTACAATAACAAAGACCTGGAACCAACGCAAATGCCCATTGAAAATAGACTGTAGAAGGAAAATGTGGCACATATACACCATGGAATACTGCACAGTCATAAAACATGTTGAGTTCCTGTCTTTTGTAGGAACATAGATGAATCTATGTAGGAAACCATCATTCTCAGAAAACTGACACAAGAACAGAAAATCAAACACTGCATGTTCTCACTCATAGCTGGGTGTTGAACAATAAGAACACATGGACACAGGGAGGGGAGGATCACACACTGGGGTTTGTTGTGGGGTCCAAGGGAGCGACAGTCAGGGGTTCGGGAGGTCAGGGAGGGATAATATGGGGAGAATTATTATTCTTAATTAATATTTAAGAATTCCTGGATACAGCACACCGATGGGTTTTATCTTTTTATCCAATTTGCCAGCCTGTGTCTTTTGATTGGTGCATTTAGCCCATTTACATTTAGGGTTAAAATTGTTATGTGTGAATTTGATACTGCCATTTTGATTCTAACTGGCTGTTTTGCCCGTTAGTTGATGCAGATTTTTCATTTTGTTTATGCTCTTTACCATTTGGTATGATTTTGGAGTGGTTGGTACAGGTTGTTCCTTTCTATGTGTGCCTCTTTCAGGAGCTCTTGTAAAGCAGGCCTGGTGGTGACAAAATCTCTGAGTACTTGCTTGTTTGTACTCAGGAAAAATAAAGGATTTTATTTTTCCTTCACGTGTGAAGCTCAGTTTGGCTGGATATGAAATTCTGGGTTGAAAGTTCTTTTTTTTAAGAATGTTGAATATTGGCCCCCACTTTCTTCTGGCTTTTAGGGTTTCTGCCAAGAGATCTTCTGTGAGTCTGATGGGCTTCCCTTTGTGGGTGACCCGACATTTCTCTCTGGCTGCCCCTAGCATTTTCTTCTTCATTTCAATCCTGGTGAATCTGACGATTATGTGCCTTGGGGTTGCTATTCTTGCAGAATATCTTTGTGGTGTTCTCTGTATTTCCTGGACTTGAATATTGGCCTGACTTTCTAGGTTGGGGTGTAACTATTGTTAATGGGACTTCGCTCATGATTTGACTCTCTGTTTGTCTGTTATTGGTGTATAGGAATTCTTGTAATTTCTCCACACTGATATTGTATCCTGAGACTTTGCTGAAGTTCCTTATCAGCTTAAGGAGATTGTAGGCTGATGCGGTCTTCTCAATAGACAATTAAGTCATCTGCAAAAAGAGACAGCTCGACTTCCACATTTCATAATTGAATACCCTTTATTTCTTTTTATTTCCTGATTGCTCTGGCCAGAACTTACAATACTGTATTGAATAGGAGTGGTGAGAGAGGGAATACTTGTCTAGTGCCAGTTTTCAAAGCGAATGCTTCCAACTTTTGACTGTTCAGTATGATATTGGCCAAGGGTTTGTCATCAATATATTTTGTTATTTTGAGATATTTTTCATTGATACCGAGTTTATTAAGAGTTTTTAGCATAAAGGGCTGTTGAATTTTGTTGAAGGCCTGCTCTGCATCTATTGAGATATCATTTGGTTTTTCTTTGGTTCTATTTATGTGGTGGATTACATTTATAGATTTGTGTATGTTGAACCAGCCTTGCATCCCCATGATAAAGCCTAAGTTATTTTTATGGATAAGCTTTTTGATGTGCTGTTGCATTCAGCTTGTCAGTATTTTATTGAAGATTTTAGCATTGACATTCATCATGGAAATTGGCCTGAAGTTTTCTTTTTTAGTTGTGTCTCTGCCAAGTTTTAGTATCAAGATGACAGTCTTCTAAAATGAATTAGGGAGGATTCCCACTCTTTTTTTGTTGTTTGGAACAGTTTCAGAAGGAGAGGTTCCAGTTCCTCTTTGTACGTCTGGTAGAATTTGGCTGTGAACCCATCTGGACCTGGACTTTTTTTGGCTGGTGGGCTAATTGCTGCCTCATCGTCAGCCCTTGTAATTGGAATATTGAGGGTTCCAACTTCTTCCTGGTTTAGGCTTGGGAGGCTGTAAGTGTCCAGGAATGTATACACTTCTTCCAGATTTACTGGTTTATGTGCATAGAGTTGTTTCTAGCAATCTCTGATGGTAGTTTTATTTCTGAGAAATTGGCGGTGATATCCCCTTTATCATTTTTTATTGTATATATTTGATTCTTGTCTCTATTCTTTTTTATTAGTCTTGTTGGTGATCTGTCTACTTCACTGATTTTTTCAGAAAAACCACCTCCTGGATTTACTAATTTTTGAAGGTGTATTTTGTGTCTCTATCTCTTTCAGTTCTGCTCAGATCTTAGTTATTTCTTGTCTTCTGTTAGGTTTTTAGTTTTCTTGATTTTTTTTTAATTCTCTTCTTTATTTATTTTTTATTGCATTTTAGGTTTTGGGGTACATGAGCAGAGCATGCAAGACAGTTGCATAGGTACACACATGGCAGTGTGTTTTGCTTCCTTTCTCCCCTTCACCCACATTTGGCGTTTCTCCCCAGGCTATCCCTCCCCACCTCCCCCTCCCACTGGCCCTCCCCTTTTCCCCCCAATACACCCCAGTGTTTAGTACTCCCCTCCCTGTGTCCATGTGTTCTCATTTTTCATCACCCGCCTATGAGTGAGAATATGCGGTGTTTCATTTTCTGTTCTTGTGTCAGTTTGCTGAGGATGATGTTCTCCAGATTCATCCATGTACCTAAAAACGACACAAACTCATTATTTCTGATTGCTCATAATATTCCATGGTGTATATGTGCCACATTTTTCCAATCCAGTCTATTATCAATGGGCATTTGGGTTGATTCCAGGTCTTTGCTATTGTAAACAGTGCTGCAGTGAACATTCGTGTGCATGTGTCCTTATAGTAGAACGATTTATAGTCTTTTGGATATATACCCAGTAATGGGATTGTTGGGTCAAATGGAATTTCTATTTCTAAGGCCTTGAGGAATCGCCACACTGTCTTCCACAATGGTTGGACTAATTTACACTCCCACCAACAGTGTAAAAGTGTTCCTTTTTCTCCACATCCTCTCCAGCATCTGTTGTCTCCAGATTTTTTAATGATCGCCATTCTAACTGGCGTGAGATGGTATCTCAATGTGGTTTTGATTTGCATCTCTCTGATGACCAGTGACGATGAGCATTTTTTCATATGATTGTTGGCTCATATATGTCTTCTTTGGTAAAGTGTCTGTTCATATCCTTTGCCCACTTTCGAATGGGCTTGTTTTTTTCCTGTAAATCTGTTTGAGTTCTTTGTAAATTCTGGATATCAGTCCTTTGTCAGATGGGTAAACTGCAAACATTTTTTCCCATTCTGTTGGTTGCCAATTCACTCTAGTGATTGTTTCTTTTGCCGTGCAGAAGCTGTGGAGTTTGATTAGGTCCCATTTGTCTATTTTGGCTTTTGTTGCCAATGCTTTTGGTGTTTTGTTCATGAAGTCCTTTCCTACTCCTATGTCCTGGATAGTTTTGCCTAGATTTTCTTCTAGGGTTTTTATGGTGCCAGGTCTTGTGTTTAAGTCCTTAATCCATCTCGAGTTAATTTTAGTGTAAGGTGTCAGGAAGGGGTCCAGTTTTTGCTTTCTGCACATGGCTAGCCAGTTTTCCCAACACTATTTGTTAAACAAGGAATCCTTTCGCCATTGCTTGTTTTTGTCAGGTTTATCAAAGATGGTATAGTTGTAGATATGTTGTGTTGCCTCCGGTGCCTCTGCTTTGTTCCATTGGTCTATATCTCTGTTTTGGTACCAGTACCATGCTGTTTTGACTACTGTAGCCTTGTAGTATAGCTTGAAATCCGGTAGTGTGATGCCCCCCGCTGTGTTCTTTTTGCTTAGAATTGACTTGCCTATGCAGGCTCTCTTTTGGTTCCATATTAAGTTCATGGTGGTTTGTTCCAGTTCTGTGAAGAAACTCAATGGTAGCTTGATGGGGATAGCGTTGATTCTGTAAATTACTTTGGGCAGTATACCCATTTTCATGATATTAATTCTTCCCAACCATGAACATGGAATGTTTCTCCATCTGTTTGTGTCCCCTCTGATTTCGTTGAGCAGTGGCTTGTAGTTCTCCTTGAAGAGGTCCCTTACATTCCTTGTGAGTTGTATTCCAAGGTATTTTATTCTTTTTGTAGCAATTGCGAATGGCAGTTCGTTCTTGATTTGGCTCTCTTTAAGTCTGTTATCAGTGTAGACGAATGCTTGTGATTTTTCACATTGATTTTATATCCTGAGACTTTGCTGAAGTTGCTTATCAGTTTCAGGAGTTTTTGGGCTGAGGCGATGGGGTCTTCTAGGTATACTATCATGTCGTCTGCAAATAGAGACAATTTGCTTTCCACCTTTCCTATTTGAATACCCTTTATTTCTTTTTTTTGCCTGATTTCTATGGCTAGAACTTCCAGGACTATACTGAATAGGAGTGGTGAAAGAGGGCATCTGTGTCTAGTGCCAGATTTTAAAGGGAATGCTTCCAGTTTTTGCCCATTCAGTATGATATTGGGTGTTGGTTTGTCCTAAATAGCTTTTATTACTTTGAGATACGTTCCATCGATACCGAGTTTATTGAGGGTTATCAGCATGAAGGGCTGTTGAATTTTGTCGAATACCTTCTCTGCGTCAATTGAGATAATCATGTGGTTTTTGTTTTTGGTTCTGTTTATGTGGTGAATTACGTTTATAGACTTGCGTATGTTGAACCAGACTTGCATCCCCGGGATGAATCCTACTCGATCATGATGAATAAGTTTTTTGATTTGCTGTTGCAATCGGCTTGCCAATATTTTATTGAAGATTTTTGCATCTATGTTCATCATGGATATTGGCCTGAAGTTTTCTTCTCTTGTTGGATCTCTGCCGGGTTTTGGTATCAGGATGATGTTGGCCTCATAAAATGATTTGGGAAGGATTCCCTCTTTTTGGATTATTTGGAATAGTTTTAGAAGAAATGGTACCAGCTTCTCTTTGTGTGTCTGGTAGAATTCGGCTGTGAACCCGTCTGGACCTGGGCTTTTTTTGTGTGGTAGGCTCTTAATTGCTGCCTCGACTTCTGACCTTGTTATTGGTCTATTCATAGTTTCAGCTTCCTCCTGGTTTAGGCTTGGGAGGACACAGGAGTCCAGGAATTTATCCATTTCTTCTAGGTTTACTAGTTTATGTGCATAGAGTTGGTTGTAATATTCTCTGATGATGGTTTGAATTTCTGTGGAATCTGTGGTGATTTCCCCTTTATCATTTTCTATTGCATCTATTTGGTTGTTCTCTCTTTTCTTTTTTTTTTTTATTTTGTATTAATTAATTAATTAATTAATTTTTTTTTTAAATTTTTTATTGGATTATAGGTTTTGGGGTACATGAGCAGAGCATGCAAGACAGTTGCGTAGGTACACACATGGCAGTGTGCTTTGCTTTTCTTCTCCCCTTCACCCACATTTGGCATTTCTCCCCAGGCTATCCCTCCCCACCTCCCCCTCCCACTGGCCCTCCCCTTTTCCCCCCAATATTCCCCAGTGTTTAGTACTCCCCTTTCTGTGTCCATGTGTTCTCATTTTTCATCACCCACCTATGAGTGAGAATATGCGGTGTTTCATTTTCTGTTCTTGTGTCAGTTTGCTGAGGATGATGTTTTCCAGATTAATCCATGTCCCTACAAACGACACGAACTCATCATTTCTGATTGCTGCATAATATTCCATGGTGTATATGTTCCACATTTTTCCAATCCAGTCTATTATCAATGGGCATTTGGGTTGATTCCAGGTCTTTGCTATTGTAAACAGTGCTGCAATGAACATTAGTGTACATGTGTCCTTATAGTAGAACGATTTATAGTCTTTTGGATATATACCCAGTAATGGGATTGCTGGGTCAAATGAAATTTCTATTTCTAAGGCCTTGAGGAATCGCCACACTGTCTTCCACAATGGTTGAACTAATTTACACTCCCACCAACAGTGTAAAAGTGTTCCTTTTTCTCCATATCCTCTCCAGCATCTGTTATCTCCAGATTTTTTAATGATCGCCATTCTAACTGGTGTGAGATGGTATCTCAATGTGGTTTTGATTTGCATCTCTCCGATGACCAGTGACGATGAGCATTTTTTCATATGATTGTTGGCCTCATATATGTCTTCTTTCGTAAAGTATCTGTTCATATCCTTTGCCCACTTTTGAATGGGCTTGTCTGTTTTTTTCCTGTAAATCTGCTTGAGTTGTTTGTAAATTCTGGATATCAGCCCTTTTTCAGATGGGTAGACTGCGAAAATTTTTTCCCATTCTGTTGGTTGCCGATCCAATCTAGTGACTGTTTCTTTTGCCGTGCAGAAGCTGTGGAGTTTCATTAGGTCCCATTTGTCTATTTTGGCTTTTGTTGCCAATGCTCTTGGTGTTTTGTTCATGAAGTCCTTGCCTACTCCTATGTCCTGGATAGTTTTGCCTAGATTTCCTTCTAGGGTTTTTATGGTGCCAGGTCTTATGTTTAAGTGTTTAATCCATCTGGAGTTAATTTTAGTGTAAGGTGTCAGGAAGGGGTCCAGTTTCTGCTTTCTGCACATGGCTAGCCAGATTTCCCAACACCATTTGTTAAACATGGAATCCTTGCCCCATTGCTTGTTTTTGTCAGGTTTATCAAAGATTGTATAGTTGTATGTATGTTGTGTTGCCTCCGGTGCCTCTGTTTTGTTCCATTGGTCTATATCTCTGTTTTGGTACCAGTACCATGCTGTTTTGATTACTGTAGCCTTGTAGTATAGTTTGAAATCTGGTAGTGAGATGCCCCCCGCTGTGTTATTTTTGCTTAGAATTGACTTGGCTATGCGGGCTCTCTTTTGGTTCCATATGAAGTTCATGGTGGTTTTTTCCAGTTCTGTGAAGAAAGTCAATGGTAGCTTGATGGGGATAGCATTGATTCTGTAAATTACTTTGGGCAGTATAGCCATTTTCACGATATTAATTCTTCCTAACCATGAACATGGAATGTTTCTCCATCTGTTTGTGTCCTCTCTGATTTCGTTGAGCAGTGGTTTGTAGTTCTCCTTGAAGAGGTCCCTTACGTTCCTTGTGAGTTGTATTCCAAGGTATTTTATTCTTTTTGTAGCAATTGCGAATGGCAGTTCGCTCTTGATTTGGCTTTCTTTAAGTCTGTTATTGGTGTAGACGAATGCTTGTGATTTTTTCACATTGATTTTATATCCTGAGACTTTGCTGAAGTTGTTTATCAGTTTCAGGAGTTTTTGGGCTGAGGCGATGGGGTCTTCTAAGTATACTATCATGTCGTCTGCAAATAGAGACAATTTGGCTTCCACCTTTCCTATTTGAATACCCTTTATTTCTTTTCATTGCCTGATTGCTCTGGCTAGAACTTCCAGTACTATATTGAATAGGAGTGGTGAGAGAGGGCATCCTTGTCTAGTACCAGATTTCAAAGGGAATGCTTCTAATTTTTGCCCATTCAGTATGATATTGGCTGTTGGTTTGTCATAAATAGCTTTTATTACTTTGAGATACGTTCCATCGATACCGAGTTTATTGAGGGTTTTTAGCATAAAGGGCTGTTGAATTTTGTCAAATGCCTTCTCTGCGTCAATTGAGATAATCATGTGGTTTTTGTTTTTGGTTGTGTTTATGTGGTGAATTACGTTGATAGACTTGCGTATGTTGAACCAGCCTTGCATCCCAGGGATGAATCCTACTCGATCATGATGAATAAGTTTTTTGATTTGCTGTTGCAATCGGCTTGCCAATATTTTGTTGAAGATTTTTGCATCTATGTTCATCATGGATATTGGCCTGAAGTTTTCTTTTTTCGTTGGGTCTCTGCCGGGTTTTGGTATCAGGATGATGTTGGTCTCATAAAATGATTTGGGAAGGATTCCCTCTTTTTGGATTGTTTGAAATAGTTTTAGAATAAATGGTACCAGCTCCTCCTTGTGTGTCTGGTAGAATTCGGCTGTGAACCCGTCTGGACCTGGGCTTTTTTTTGAGGTAGGCTCTTAATTGCTGCCTCAACTTCAGACCTTGTTATTGGTCTATTCATGATTTCAGCTTCCTCCTGGTTTAGGCTTGGGAGGACACAGGATTCCATGAATTTATCCATTTCTTCCAGGTCTACTAGTTTATGTGCATAGAGTTGTTTGTAATATTCTCTGATGATGGTTTGAATTTCCGTGGAATCTATGGTGATTTCCCCTTTATCATTTTTATTGCATCTATTTGGTTGTTCTCTCTTTCATTTTTAATCAATCTGGCTAGTGGTCTGTCTATTTTGTTGATCTTTTCAAAAAACCAGGTCTTGGATTTATTGATTTTTTGAAGGGTTTTTCGTGTCTCAATCTCCTTCAGCTCAGCTCTGATCTTAGTAATTTCTTGTCTTCTGCTGGGTTTTGAGTTTTTTTGATCTTGCTCCTCTAGATCTTTCAATTTTGACGATAGGGTGTCAATTTTGGATCTCTCCATTCTCCTCATATGGGCACTTATTGCTATATACTTTCCTCTAGAGACTGCTTTAAATGTGTCCCAGAGGTTCTGGCACGTTGTGTCTTCGTTCTCATTGGTTTCGAAGAACTTCTTTATTTCTACCTTCATTTCGTTGTTTACCCAGTCAACATTCAAGAGCCAGTTGTTCGGTTTCCATGAAGCTGTGTGGTTCTGGGTCGGTTTCTGAAATCTGAGTTCTAACTTGATTGCACTATGGTCTGAGAGGCTGTTTGTTATGATTTCAGTTGTTTTGCATTTGCTGAGCAGTGCTTTACTTCCAATTATGTGGTCAATTTTAGAGTAGGTGTGATGTGGTGCTGAGAAGAATGTGTATTCTGTGGATTTGGGGTGGAGAGTTCTGTAAATGTCCACCAGGTTTGCTTGCTCCAGGTCTGAGTTCAAGCCCTGGGTATCCTTGTTGATTTTCTGTCTGGTTGATCTGTCTAGTATTGACAGTGGAGTGTTAAAGTCTCCCACTATTATTGTGTGGGAGTCTAAGTCCTTCTGTAAGTCATTAAGAACTTGCCTTATGTATCTGGGTGCTCCTGTGTTGGGTCCATATATGTTTAGGATCGTTAGCTCTTCTTGTTGTATCGATCCTTTTACCATTATGTAATGGCCTTCTTTGTCTCTTTTGATCTTTGTTGCTTTAAAGTCTATTTTATCAGAGATGAGAATTGCAACTCCTGCTTTTTTTTTGCTTTCCATTAGCTTGGTAAATCTTCCTCCATCCATTTATTTTGAGCCTTTGTGTATCCTTGCATGTGAGATGGGTTTCCTGGATACAGCACACTGATGGGTTTTGGATTTTTATCCAATTTGCCAGTCTGTGTCTTTTGATTGGTGCATTTAGTCCATTTACATTTAGGGTTAATATTGTTATGTGTGAATTTGATACCGCCATTTTGATTCTAAGTGGCTGTTTTGCCTGTTAGTTGTTGTAGATTCTTCATTATGTTGATGCTCCTTAGCATTCAGTGTGATTTTGGAATGGCTGGTACTGATTGATCCTTTCTATGTGTAGTGCCTCTTTTAGGAGCTCTTGTAAAGCAGGCCTGGTGGTGACAAAATCTCTGAGTACTTGCTTGTTCGCAAAGGATTTTATTCTTCTTCACTTCTGAAGCTCAGTTTGGCTGGATATGAAATTCTGGGTTGAAAGTTCTTTTCTTTAAGAATGTTGAATATTGGCCCCCACTCTCTTCTGGCTTGTAGTGTTTCTGCCGAGAGATCTGCTGTGAGTCTGATGGGCTTCCCTTTGTGGGTGACCCGACCTTTCTCTCTGGCTGCCCTTAGTATTCTCTCCTTTATTTCAACCCTGTTGAATCTGACGATTATGTGCTTTGGGGTTGCTCTTCTTGCGGAATATCTTTGTGGTGTTCTCTGTATTTCCTGCAATTGAGTGTTGGCTTGTCTTGCTAGGTGGGGGAAATTTTCCTGGATGATGTCCTGAAGAGTATTTTCCAGCTTGGATTCATTCTCTTCGTCCCCTTCTGGTACACCTATCAAACGTAGGTTAGGTCTTTTCACATAGTCCCACATTTCTTGGAGACTTTGTTCATTCCTTTTTGCGCTTTTTTCTTTGATCTTGGTTTCTCGTTTTATTTCATTGAGTTGGTCTTCGACTTCAGATATTCTTTCTTCTGCTTGGTCAATTCGGCTATTGAAACTTGCGTTTGCTTCGCGAAGTGCTCGTATTGTGTTTTTCAGCTCCTTTAATTCATTCATATTCCTCTCTAAGGTATCCATTCTTGTTATCATTTCCTCGAATCTTTTTTCAAATCTTTTTTCAAAGTTCTTAGTTTCTTTGCATTGATTTAATACATGATCTTTTAGCTCACAAAAGTTTCTCATTATCCATCTTCTGAAGTCTAATTCCGTCATTTCTTCACAGTCATTCTCCGTCCAGCTTTGTTCCCTTGCTGGTGAGGAGTTTTGGTCCTTTCTAGGAGGCGATGTGTTCTGGTTTCGGGTGTTTTCCTCCTTTTTTCGCTGGTTTCTTTCCATCTTTGTGGCTTTGTCCGCTGGTCGTCTGCGTAGTTGCTGACTTTTCGTTTGGGTCTCTGAGTGGACACCCAGAATGTTGATGATGAAGTATTTCTGTTGCTTGGTTTTCCTTCTACCAGTCTAGCCCCTTCGCTGTACGACTGTTGAGGTCCGCTCCAGACCCTGCTTGTCTGGGGTGCACCTCTAGTAGCCGTGGCACAGCGAGGGATGCTACCAGTTTCTTTTTCTGCTCTCTTTGTCCCAGGATGATGCCTGCCTAATGACAGTCTTTTGGATATAGAGGGGTCAGGGAGCTGCTTGAGGAGACAGTTTGTACTTTATAGGGGTTTAATTGCTGAGCTGTGCACTCTGTTGTTCATTCAGGGCTGTTAGGCTGCTATGTTTGATTCTGCTGCAACACCGCTCATTAAACAACCCTTTTTTTTTTCTCAAATGCTCTGTGTTGATGGGTTTGGGCTTTATTTTTGGATGTCCGATCAGGTGTCCTGCCCAGCTCGAAGGCAGACTAGCCACTGTTTGGCTGCCGAGGCTCCGCCCTGCTGTTGTGTGGTTCGCGCTGTTCCTGCCGGCTCTGCTGTGGTCTCTGCCACGCCCTGCGGCGGAGTCTCTTCATTGTAGCGTGTTGCCTCAGCAACGGCAGGCTGCGTCAGCAGTGGGCGTGTATCTCAGTAGGGACGGGTTGCCTCGGCAACGGCTGGCTGCGTCAGCAGTGGGCGTGTATCTCAGTTGGGGCTGGTTGCCTCGGCAACGGCTGGCTGCCTCAGCAGTGGGCGTGTATATCAGTTGGGGCAGGTTGCCTCCGTAGTGGTGGACGCCCCTCCCCCACAGAGCATCTCGGACCGTCTGCCCGGGATAGTTTGAAATCGTGGTTTTGTTCGTCCCACTGGGTATCCCAAACGATCTGTCCCTGCAATCCCCTGGGCTGGGCTACTGTGCAAGTCTCGTTCAGTCTCAAGTCCAGCCCTCTCAAGTCTCAGGTTGCCGGTTCAACAAGGCACCCGGACAAGCGCGCCCTGTGGGGATTGCTGGGTAGGGCCGGCCACCGCCGCCCCAGCTGCCGGCTTCGCCAGGCAGACCTACTGCCTGGCGTCCCGTGTCTTTTTATACTTGGGAGTTTCCCCGTTCTGTGGGCAACAAAGATCAGTCTGGAAATGCAGCACTGACTCACCGTTTGCGGATTCAACGCGGGCTCCAATCCTGGGTTGTTCTCACAGCACCATCTTGAGTCTCTCTTTTCTTTTTAATCAATCTGGCTAGTGGTCTATTTTGTTGATCTTTTCAAAAAACCAGCTCTTGGATTTATTTACTTTTTGAAGGGGTTTTCGTGTCTCAATCTCCTTCAGTTCAGCTCTGATCTTAGTTATTTCTTGTCTTCTGCTGGGTTTTGAGTTTTTTTTATCTTGTTCCTCTAGCTCTTTCAACTTTGATGATAGGGTGTCAATTTTGGATCTCTCCATTCTCCTCATATGAGCACTTATTGCTATATACTTTCCTCTAGAGACTGCTTTAAATGTGTCCCAGAGATTCTGGCATGTTGTGTCTTCGTTCTCATTGGTTTCGAAGAACTTCTTTATTTCTACCTTCATTTCATTGTTTACCCAGTCAACATTCAAGAGCCAGTTGTTCAGTTTCCATAAAGCCGTGCGGTTCTGGGTCGGTTTCTGAATTCTGAGTTGTAACTTGATTGCACTATGGTCTGAGAGGCTGTTTGTTATGATTTCAGTTGTTTTGCATTTGCTGAGCAGTGCTTTACTTCCAATTATGTGGTCAATTTTCGAGTAGGTGTGATGTGGTGCTGAGAAGAATGTATATTCTGTGGATTTGGGGTGGAGAGTTCTGTAAATGTCTATCAGGTTTGCTTGCTCCAGGTCTGAGTTCAAGCCCTGGATATCCTAGTTGATTTTCTGTCCGGTTGATCTGTCTAATATTGACAGTGGAGTGTTAAAGTCTCCCACTATTATTGTGTGGGAGTCTATGTCTCTTTGTAAGTCATTAAGAACTTGCCTTATGTATCTGGGTACTCCTGCATTGGGTCCATATATGTTTAGGATCGCTAGCTCTTCTTGTTGTATCGATCTTTTTACCATATGTAATGGCCTTCTTTGTCTCTTTTGATCTTTGTTGCTTTAAAGTCTATTTTATCAGAGATGAGAATTGCAACTCCTGCTTTTTTTTGCTCTCCATTTGCTTGGTAAATCTTCCTCCATCCATTTATTTTGAGTCTTTGTGTATACTTGCATGTGAGATGGGTTTCCTGGATACAGCACACTGATGGGTTTTGGATTTTTATCCAGTTTGCCAGTCTGTGCCTTTTGATTGGTGCATTTAGTCCATTTACATTTAGGATTAATATTGTTATGTGTGAATTTGATACCGCCATTTTGATGCTAAGTGGCTGTTTTGCCCGTTAGTTGTTGTAGATTCTTCATTATGTTGATGCTCTTTAGCATTTAGTGTGATTTTGGAATGGCTGGTACTGGTTGTTCCTTTCTATGTGTAGTGCCTCTTTTAGGAGCACTTGTAAAGCAGGCCTGGTGGTGACAAAATCTCTGAGTACTTGCTTGTTCGCAAAAGATTTTATTTTTCCTTCACTTATGAAACTCAGTTCGTCTGGATATGAAATTCTGGGTTGAAAGTTCTTTTCTTTAAGAATGTTGAATATTGGCCCCCTCTCTCTTCTGGCTTGTAGTGTTTCTGCTGAGAGATCTGCTGTGAGTCTGATGGGCTTCCCTTTGTGGGTGACCCGAACTTTCTCTCTGGCTGCCCTTAGTATTTTCTCCTTTATTTCAACCGTGTTGAATCTGACGGTTATGTGTCTTGGGGTTGCTCTTCTTGCAGAATATCTTTGTGGTGTTCTCTGTATTTCCTGCAATTGAGTGTTGGCCTGTCTTGCTACGTGGGGGAAATTTTCCTGGATGATTTCCTGAAGAGTATTTTTCAGCTGGGATTCATTCTCTTCGTCCCCTTCTGGTACACCTATCAACCGTAGGTTAGGTATTTTCACATAGTCCCACATTTCTTGGAGACTTTGTTCATTCCTTTTTGCACTTTTTTCTCTAACCTTGGTTTCTCATTCTATTTCATTGAGTTGGTCTTCGACTTCAGATATTCTTTCTTCTGCTTGGTCAATTCACCTATTGAAACTTGTGCATGCTTCACGAAGTTCTCGTATTGTGTTTTTCAGCTCTTTTAATTCATTCATATTCCTCTCTAAGTTATCCATTCTTGTTATCATTTTCTCATATCTTTTTTCAAGTTCCTTAGTTTCTTTGCATTGATTTAATACATGTTCTTTTAGCTCACAAAAGTTTCTCATTATCCACCTTCTAAAGTCTAATTCCGTCATTTCATTACAGTCATTCTCCGTCCAGTTTTGTTCCCTTGCTGGTGAGGAGTTTTGGTCCTTTCTAGGAGGCGAGGTGTTCTGGTTTTGGGTGTTTTCCTCCTTTTTGAGCTGGTTTCTTCCCATCTTTGTGGATTTATCCACTTGTCGTCTGCGTAGTTGCTGACTTTTCGATTGGGTCTCTTAGTGGACACCCAGATTGTTGATGATGGAGTATTTCTGTTACTTGGTTTTCCTTCTACCAGTCTAGCCCCTTCGCTGTATGACTGCTGAGGTCCACTCCAGGCCCTGCTTGTCTGGGATGCACCTATAGCAGCTGCGGAACAGTGAGGGATGCTACAAGTTTCTTTTTCTGCTATCTTTGTCTTAGGATGATCCCTGCCAAATGTCAGTCTTTTGGATATAGAGGGGTCAGGGAGTTGCTTGAGGAGACAGTCTGTAGGAGCTCAATTTCTGAGCTGTGAGCTCTGTTGTTCATTCAGGGCTGTTAGGCTTCTATGTTTGATTCTGCTGCAACAGAGCTCATTAAAAAAACCCTTTTTTTCTCAAATGCTCTGTCTTGGAGGGTTCCGGCTTTATTTTTGGATGTCCATTGAGGTGTCCTGCCCAGCTAAGAGGCAGTCTAGTCATTGTTTGCCTGCCGAGGCTCCGCCCTGCTGTTTTCTCGTTTGCCCTGTTGCTGCAGACTCTGTTCTTCTGCTGCGGTCTCTGCCACGGGCTACACCCTGCTGCGGAGTCTCTCTGTTGTAACGGGTTACCTCGGCAATGGCAGGCTGCATCAGCAGTGGGCATGTGTCTCAGTAGGGGCAGGTAATGGTGGATGCCCCTCCCCCACAGAGCGTCTCAGGGACCGTCTGCACGGGGAGCATTTGGAATCATGGTTTTGTCCGTCCCACTGGGCTATCCCAAACGCTGTGTCCCTGCAATCCCCTGGGCTGGCCCACTTTTCGCGTCCCGTTCAGTCTCAAGTCCAGCCCTCTCAAGTCTCAGGTTGCGGGTTGAACAGGGCTCCTGTGGGGAGCGCTGGGTAGGGCTGGCCGCCGCCACCCCGGCAGCTGGCTTCACCAGGCGGTACGTCTGCCTGGAGTCCCACATCTCTTTTATACTTGGGAATTTCCCCGTTCTGTGGGCAACAAAGATCAGTCTGGAAATGCAGCTCTGACTCACCTCTCCACGTATTCAACGAGAGCTTCAATCCTGGGTTGTTCTCACAGCGTCATCTTGAGTCCTCATCAGTTTTCTTGATCTTACTCCTCTAGCTCTTTCAATTTTAACTATAGGGTGTTAAATTTGGATATTTCCTCACTTATCATGTGGGCATTTATTGCTATAAATTTCCCTCTTGACACTGCTTTAAATGTGTCCCAGAGATTCTGGTATGTTGTGTCTTCGTTCTTATTGACTTTGAAGAACATCTTTATTTCTGTCATAATTTCCTTGTTTATCCAGTCATCTTTCAAGAGTCAGTTGTTCAGTTTTCATGTGTTAGTGTGGCTTTGAGTGAGTTTCTTTATCCTGAGTTCTAATTTGATTTCACTGTGGTCTGTGAGACTGCTCTGATTTCTGTTCTTTTGCATTTGCTGAGGAGTAATTTACTTTCAATTATGTGGTCAATTATAGAGTAAGTGCGATGTGGTGCTGAGAAAATTGTATATTCTGTGGATTTGGGGTGGAGATTTCTATAGATCTATTAGATCAGTTTGGTCCAGATCTGTATTCAAGTCCTGGGTGTTCTTGTTGATTTTCTGTCTTGCTGATCTGTCTAATATTGACAGTGGAGTGTTAAAGTCTCCCACTATTACTGTGTGGGAGTCCAAGTCTCTTTGTAGGTTGTTAAGAACTTGCTTTATGTACCTGGGTGCTCCTGTATTGGGTGCATATATATTTAGGATAGTTAGCTCTTCTTGTTGCATTGATCCTTTTACCATTATACAATATCCTTCTTTGTCTCTTTTGCTCTTTGTTGGCTTAAAGTTCATTTTATCAAACACTAGGATTGCAACCCCTGACTTTTTTTTGTCTCCTTCTGCTTGGTAAATCTTTTTCTATCCCCTTATTTTGGGTCTATGTGTGTCTTTGCCTGTGAGATGGGTTTCCTGAATACAGCACACTCATAAATCTTGACTTTTTATCCAGTTTGCCAGCCTGTGCCTTTTGATTGGGGCACTTAGGCCATTTACAGTTAAGATTATTATTGTTATGTGTCAGTTTGATCCTACCATTTTGTTACTGATTAGTTTTATTACTCATTAGTTGACCCAATTTCTTTATTGTGTCTTTGGTCTTTACAATTTTGTATATTTTTGTAGTGGCTTGTACTAGTTGTTCCTTTCTATTTTTAGTGTTTTCTTCAAAAGCTCTTGTAAGGCAAGCCTGGTGGTGACACTATCTCTCAGCAATTGCTTGTTTGTAAAGAATTTTATTTCTCCTTTGCTTATGAAGCTTAGAGTGGCTGGATATAAAGTTTTACGTTGAAAGTTATTTTCTTTAAGGATGTTGAATATTGGCCCCCACTCTCTTCTGGCTTGTAGAATTTCTGCCAAGAGATTCACTGTGAGTCTGATTGGCCTCGCTTTGTGGATGAACTGACCTTTCTCTCTGTCTTCCCTTAGCATTTTTTCCTCCATTTCAACCCTGGTGAATATGATGATTATGTGCCTTGGGGTTGCTCTTCTTAAGAAATACCTTTGTGGTGTTCTCTGTATTTCCTGTATTTGAATGTTGGCCTGACTTCTTACGTTGGGGTAGTTCTCCTGGATAATATTCTGAAGAGTATTTTCCAGCTTGGATTCATTCTCCTTGTCACATTCAGGTAAACCAATCAAGCATAGATTAGATCTTTTCATGTAATCCCATATTTCTTGAAGGCTTTGTTCATTTCTTTTTACTCTCTTTTCTTTAATCTTGCATTCTTGTTTTATTTCATTGAGTTTATCTTTAATCTCTGATATCCTTCCTTCTTCTTCATTGATTCAGCTATTGAAACTTGTGCACACTTCCTGAAGTTCTTGTGCTGTGTTTTTCAGCTCCATCAAGTCATTTATGTTCTTCTCTCATCTGTTTATTCTAGTTAGCATTTCGTCTTACCTTTTTCAAGGTTTTTAGTTTATTTACATTGGGTTATAACATGTTCCTTTAGCTACGGAAAATTTGTTATTACCCACCTTTTGAAGCCTGTTTCTCTCAACTCATCAAATTCTCTCTCCATCCTGTTTTGTTCCCCTGCTGGTGAGGAGTTGTGACCCCTTGTAGGAGGAGAGGCATTCTAGTCTTTCTAGAACTAGTTCTAGTTCTAGCACTTGCTTCTTCCCAACTCCACGGATTTATCCACCTTTTGTCTTTGAAGTTGTTGATTTGGGGTGGTATCTCTGAGCAAACATCTTTTCTGTTGATGTTGAAACTATTTTATTTTGTTCTTTTAGTTTTCCTTCTGACAGTCAGGTCCCTTTGCTGTAGGATTGCTAGAGATCCACTCCAGACCTTGTTGCCTGGGAATCACCTGTGGGGTTTTCAGAAAACAAAGATTGCTGCCTAATCTTTCCTCTGGTCCCTTTGTCTCAGAAGGGTATCCACCAGGTGTCAGCCAGAACTCTCTTCTTTGAGGCATATTTTTTTGTTATACAGGGGTCAGAGAGCTGCTTGAGGAGGCAGTCTGTCTCTTGTCTGCCTGCAGAGGCACTGCTGGGCTGTCATAGACTCAGTCCAGCTGCTCTGTAAGCTTCCTCTGGCTTCTGTTTACACAGGTCATTTATATCCACCTCAGCAATGGTGGATGCCCTTCCCCTCATTGAGCTTGATTGTCCTGGGTTGAGCTTAAACTGATGTGCTTGCTGAAAAACTCTCAAGTGAGAGGGCTTCCATATGCTGGTCTTTGTGGGTTGGGACCCTGCTAGCCATATCACCTGTCTCCCTGCTTTCAGCTACCTCTCTTTCTGGGAAGAGGGTAGCTCTGTCCTACAGGCACTCTTGGTGCTAATCGAAACACCTGCCAGATTTGTGCTGACAATCTGAAGTTCTGGCCGGAGCTGTCACTCAGATTTGTGCTATTAACTCACATGCTTTTCAGCCCAGCAGGGATCTCCTCTTCTGTGGGTTACAGAGGCCATGGGAGAAGCATGGTATCTGAACCAGGGTGCTGGAGGGGGAAGTCCTAGATCCTCCAGTCAGTTGCTCTTCCTGGGTAAGGCAGCACCCTGTCCTGCCTTGGTTTGCTCTTCCTGGGCTAAACTCACTGTTTAACTAGTCCCATTGAGGTAAACCTGGTACCTTGGTTGGAAATGCAGAAATCCCTCACCTTTTGCTTGTCTCTCACTGGGAACTGCACTCCGGAGCTGTTTCTATTCATCCATCTTGGTGGAATCCTTGCTGCCTTAACTTCTATGCTGGCTTCGGCCCAGTGCCAGCCCTATGTCTTTACTGATCAGGCTCATAACGATCAGCTTATTGCTGAAAAAAGCAACTGTCCAAGGGGTCCTGTTAGGGTAAATCTGAAGAACTAGTCAGCCAGGGCTTGGAGCAGGTAAAAACTTAGCTTTTATCTCAAAGATGGGAAATTAACCCTAGTAAAATTCAAGGAGCTGCACAAACCATAAAATTCCTTGGCTTTTTATGGAATGCAGGGAAATATTCCATTTTACCAAAGACTAAGGCTAAAACACTAGAATATGCAACCCTCACCACTAAAAGGAGGCCAAGAAATTTTATTGTCTCATTTGGATTCTGGAGACATCATATTCCTCAGTTGGATAACTTTTTACAACCTCTGCATGTAGTCACTAGAAAATACTATCATGTTTATTGGGGAAAGAAAGAGAGCACGGCTTTTGAACAAGGTAAACAAGCAGTTTAACTGGCCCTAGATCTATGGCTTATTCAAGATGGGACAGTAGAACTGCAAGTAACTGTCCTTGATCAACATAATAATTGGAGTCTTATGCAGAAACAAGTTAGAAAAAGTATGCCAGTGGTAATGAGCATTTTTTCATATGTTTTTTGGCCACTTTAATGTCTTCTTTTGCATAGTGTCTGTTCATATCTTTCACCCACTTTTTCATGGGGTTGTTTCTTTCTTGTATATTTGTTTTAGTTCTTTATAGATTCTGGATATTAGCCCTTTGTCAGATGGGTAGCTTGCAAAACTTTTTTCCCATTCTGTTGGTTGTTAGTTCACTCTAATGATTGTTTATTTTGCTGTGCAGAAGCTCTTAAGTTTAATTATATCCCATTTGTCTATTTTGTATTTTGTTGTCATTGCTTTTGGTGTTTTAGTTACGAAGTCCTTGACTATGCCTATGTCCTAAATGGTATTGCCTAGGTTTTCTTCTAGTGTTTTTATGGTTAGGGCTTATGTTTAAATCTTTAATCCATCTGGAGTTCAATTTTTGTATAGGCGTAAGGAAGGGGTCCAGTTTCAGCTCTCTGCACATGGCTAACCAGTTTTTCCAACACCTTTTATTAAACAAAGAATCCTTTCCCTATTCCATGTTTTTGTCAAGTTTGTCAAAGATCAGATGGCTGTCAATGTGTGGAACTACTTACAAGGTGAGAAATGCAAATGAAAACCACACTGAGATACCATCTCTTGCAAGTTGGAATAATGATCATTAAAAAATTTGGAGACAACAGATGCTGGAGAGAATGTGGAGAAATAGAAATATTTTATACTGTTGGCAAGAGTGTAAATAAGTTCAATCATTGTGGAAGACAGTGTGGTGATTCCTCAAGGATCTAGAAATAGAAATTCCATTTGACCCAGCAATCCCATTACTGGGTATATACCCAAAAAATTATAAATTTATCTATTATAAAGACACTTGCACATGTATGTTCATTGTGGGACTGTTTACAATAGCAAAGACTTGGACCCAACCAAAAGCCCATCAAAAACAGACTGGATAAAGAAAATGTGATGCATATACACCATGGAATACTATGCAGCCATAAATAAGAATGAGTTCATGTCCTTTGCAAGGACATGAATGAATCTGGAAACCATCATTCTCAGCAAATTGACACAAGAACAGAAAACCAAACACTGCATGTTCTCATTCATAAATGGATGTTGAAGAATGAAAATACATGGATACAGGGAGGGGAACATCACACACTGGGGTCTATTGGGGGATGGAGGTCTATGGGAGGGATAGCAATGTGGGGGAGATGGGGGAGGGATAACATTATGAGAAATGCCTAATGTAGGTGACAGAGGGATTGAGGCAGTAAACCACCACGGCATGTGTATACCCATGTAACAATCCATAGCCCCTCTGTCTGGAGGCCTTAAATGGCTCCTCTAATGTTACTCTGGGGTTTCTTCTGCCAGAAAATTGTCAACACACACTTTAAATCAGCAACATTGCCCTCAATAAAGCACAATATGTTTCCTACTTTAATAACCCCTTAATACACTATAGTTATAGTAAAACCATTGCTGTCACCTGGAGTTGGTGACTCTGGGGTATGTGTATCCTACCGGTTGTGATACCTGCCCCCATATTAAATGGGAAGATGCACTTGGGCATGGCTATTCATTCTATTTGCCGACTGGGATAATATGCCTCTCCACAGTCATCTAGATGCTTACAAACATTGCTGGATACAAATACGCTAAACTCCCTGGTGGATGTACCCTATCACAGTATTTTTCCTGCCACCAGTACAATTCTGCTTCAGCAACAAATTAAAATATTAAGTTTACATGTATAAAGAGCTCTTAATTATTGTAGCCATGGCAGGTGTGATTTTTATTAATTGTGATTTTAATTCTCCTGTGCTAACCCTGTATTTGTAATCTATATCAACTGTGCCTTCCTTGTGTACCTGTAACTGTGTATTTATACAATTGAATATCAAATTGGAGCTGAATGTGGAGGAAAAGTTAAATATTATATTTGAACTCAATTAAACATGAACACAAACAATGGTCACCAAGTCCTGGTACAGGTTGTGTGAGCCTTTTGGGGCATTCATTCAGTGCTGTTTGGGAGTAATCTCTATTTCAATCTATTACAATCACAAACACTGACTGGGACTTATGCCAAACAACTCATTACAGAAAGAGCTAGGGTCCCAGACTGCACCAAAGTTTCATGAGTTCTCTCCTCATCTTTGCACGGACAAGTGGCTAACTCTGGATCCTATGCTGCTACTTCTCAGTCTGATGATGAATCCTCCATAGTCTGGTGAGTGAAATATATATATATTTCTGTTTCTCCTCTTCCCAATACAATTTCCTTATCACAATATTTGCTTATTATATGACTTGCTTATTATGTTTGTATTGCTATAGACTTGGGATAAAGGCTGTTTCCCTTAACGGTATTGTGTGTGTGTCTTTTATTCTCCCTTTGCATGTTTTACATACAGAACAACACACACATAAGAAAACTTGCTTCCCAGATTAGACATAGACTTTGAGCCACAGAGGAATCTAGATAAAAGCATAGAATCTTGGGATTAACATCTGAGCAGACAAACTTGGATTCTAACACTTACCTTTATATCTCACTAGTCATGACCTGAGATATGAGCATAAAAGATTCACCAGAGTTGCAACTCTTAACAATGTGGTCCTTCCTGTTTCCCGATGAGGGCCCTTTCATTTCCTGGTCCTAATACTTACACACACATTTGTGATGATGAGGGGGTATGAGGCTGCCCTGGAAAATTTACAGATGAAGACTTGCTTGGATGGTCCAGCTCTGGGCTCTCCTGTTTTACTTCTGGTTGCCTCTTGCTCAGTAGCTTAAAACATTGGGGGGAACATTGAGAATGGAGAGAATTTCTGCATCTTTAGAAAAGATTTAGAAACTGAGACAACTTCTGCATCTTTAGAAAAGTTGGTATACAGCAGAACATCTTTCTATCTTGAGAGATTCTGGCCAACTGACTGCAATAGGGGACTGTCTTTAGAACTTGAGTTTTTGGTTCCTAGAGTTCTTAGTTCTGTTAGGGTCTTTCACCAAAGAAATGAGGTCACATCTTGAAGGTTTTATTCTTCTTTCAATAAGACCTACCTTCCTTCAATAGGACCTACACAAAGGCTTTTCTGCACTGCTGACTGCTTACCTTTATCTCCAAGGTTTTATTAGTAGCTTTGTACACTTATGCAAACACAGCACCAATGCACCAGTTCTTGAAAAACTGAATGCAGCCTTTATTTTTAATATATCAATTATGTAATCCCAGATATGTCATTGTGCCTCTCAGAAGCTCCACAGTCTCACAATCTGCACAATTGGGATTATGCTATCATCCAGCTCCAAGGGATCTCATAAGACATGTACAAAACAATATTAATGACTCTTGGGAGTTTATATTAAGCATTGCTAATGCTAAACTTAGAGAAAGAAACTACAGGGTTGGGACAAAACATGAACACCTCTCAAACATGTCCGAGTTTTTTCACTTCAATTTTGAGAAAGTCATTTCCCCTCTCGATATCATTTTTCAAAATCCATCATGAAGTCGTTGAAATTGAAAAACAAAATTTAGATATTTTTCCACTTGTCTCACCTTGGCACACGTAGTGAGCAGCCTTCATGATGACTCATAATAATTTTTATTTCCCAGTATACATACCATATGAAAAAAGTAAGTGGTTAGTGACTCACTGCTTATCAGTAGAATACACTTGAAAATAGGAAATATCACTTCCAATATTTAATTATGAAAAGACTGTCACTTGGCTCTTATTTTATCTGTCTTGTGTTCTTCTTTTCTTATTTCTTTCCTCTCTCTCTTTTGTGGTATACTTTGCTTTGGAGAAGCAAGCTTCAGTGTTTTGGGCTTTCCTATTTACAGGCTTGTGTAACAAAGAGTGGAGGGAGTGCCCTGACCAACAGACAAAAAGAAACCCGGGCCTCAATCCAAACAATAATGCCACAGCTAACCAGAATGAGCTCAGAAGTGCATTCTTCCCCAGTCAAACGTATGTTAAGACAGAGCCTCAGTCTTATGAGGACCTTGTGATAGACCCATTCAACTAATCTGTGTCAGAATTTGTGGGCTACAGAAAGTATGACATAACAATACATGTTTGAAATTTTAAGCCACTACACATTGAGCTACTGAGTAGAATTATTTTTTCTAATTTTATTTTCAGATTGCATCTAGCTAGTGTATAAAAGTGAAATTTAATATTGGCATTTATCTTGGATCTTGTGATTTGCTGAACTCATTTATATAAGTTTCAGTTGATTTTAATAAATTATTTAGAAATTCTTATGTGTAAGTTGATGTCATTTACAACAAAAAAGTTTCTTATCTAAATTTTGAGTTGTTTTGCTTTTATTTTATAATTCCTCTGACTAACACCTTTATTTCAAATTTAGTAGAGTAGCAAAAGTAGACATGTTTATTTAGTTCTTGGACTTTGAGGAATAGCGCCCAGTCTTTAATCATCAAGTGTAATATTAGTGGAAGATTTTTATAAATCCTTTTCTGCAGTTCTAGTAAGTTTCTTATTCCTTGCATATTAAGGGTTTTACAATGAATCAGTGTTGTGTGTTCCACAAGTTTTTCCTGTGTCTGTTAAAAGGATCATTTTATGGTCTTCTGTTTATTAATATTGTGTATTAAATTATTGGTTTTTAGATATTAAGCCATTGCATTAGTAAAAAATTCTACTTGGCCATGGTGTATAATTATAATTATTATTATCTATTTTACTTAAATTCTGGGACACATGCGCATGTCGTGCAGGGTCGTTGCATAGGTGCATACTATATCCAACATTTCTCCCCATGTATTTCCTCCCCACCCTTCCCAAACCCCAGTGTCCCTCCCCTACTGCCTTACCCCACTGCCCCAGTGTGTGCTGCTCCTCTCTCTGAGTCCATATGTTCTCATTGTTTATCGCCTACCTATGAGTGAGAACATGCTGTGTTTGGTTTTCTGTTCTTGTGTCAGTTTGCTGAGAATGATGGTTTCCAGATTTATCCAAGTCCCTATGAAGGACACGAACTTATCATTTTTTATGGCTGCATAGTATTGCATGGTGTATATGTGCCACACTTTCTTTACCAATCATATTTCAAACCTCAGCATCACACAACACATCCATGCAACAAACCTGCATGTGTACTTCCTGAATCAAGAATAAAAGTTGAACTTAAAGAAAAAAGAGAAAAAATTAGACTGAAATAGAAGACTCCATTATTTATAATTCTATTTAAATAAAATTTAAAAACATGCAAAACTAATTCATAAATTAGAATACTTGTTACCATAGAAGAAGAGAGGGCAATAATATGAGAGGAAAATATGGGGGGTCTCATGAGGGTTTGTAAAGTTGTTTTTTTAAGACGGGGTTTCACGAGGTTGGTCAGGCTAGTCTTGAACTCTCGACCTCAGGTGATCCGCCCCCCTTGGCCTCCAAAGTGCTTGGATTACAGGCATGAGCCACCACTCCTGGCCTTGTAATGTTTTTTCTTGTGAGTACTTGTTACTGGGTGTGTTTCTGTAAGATAGTTTATTACTATATATAGGTTGAATATTCCTTCCTGAAATGCTTGAGACTAAAAGGGCTTTGAGTTTCAGATTTTTATTTTGAAGTTTGGAATATTTTTATGTACACAATAAAATATGTCGTGAATAAGACTCAAAGCTAAATACAAAATTTATTTATGTTGTATACACACCTTGTACACATAGCCTGAAGGCAACTTTGTACAACATTTTAATAACTTTCTCATGAAGCAAAATTTGTGTACATGAAACCCTGGGAAAGCGAAGATATTACTATCTTAACCACCCATTTAGACCATCTCTCTTGTTTTCTCTTTATATCATCATCATCCCTGACTCTGAATTCACAGGCCAGTAATAAGCAGTCATTTTTCACACTCATTTACACATATGTAATTAACAATGAAAGGTATGACAATGCATTAATGCAGTGAGAAGATAATGTGCTCATGGTAACTAAGCAGTGCAGTAGAATTACCAGAATCCCCTGAATCAGTTGTTAAACAACAGCACCACAAACAATGACAGGATTTCAGCCTCTCGTATAATGCTAAAATGCTGTATTGTAATTCAATATTTCCTGAACACTACATTTTTCTTTTAGGTAAAAAGAAACATCAGAAGCAGTTAAGGGACCCAGAGGTGAGACCTCTAAAAATAAAGCAGCATTCTACTTGGTGGCTATTTTCAGCCTTTCCCCCAGAGTTATTTGCCTTATGAGATTTGCCTGAAAGTTCCTCCCAGGTTTTGTAAACTGACATGATTTGTGTTATGAACGTAGTCACTCTAGTTTTCTAAGAGGCCAATCACACATTTGAATCACACATTTTCACCAGGTCATCTATAGGCACTTTTTGTGCAGTGTTAACAACACCGTCTTCACCTTCACTATTTTTTTTTCCTTTTTTTATTGCATTTTAGGTTTTGGGGTACATGTGCAGATCATGCAAGAAAGTTGCATAGGTACGCACATGGCAGGGTGTTTTGCTGCCATCTTCCCCTTCACCCACATTTGGCATTTCTCCCCAGGCTATCCCTTTCCCCTTACCCCCCACCTGTGCCTCCCCTATTCCCCCCAGTAGACCCTAGTGTGTAGTACTTCCTTCGCTGTGTCCGTGTGTTCTCATTTTTCATCACCCACCTATGAGCGAGAATATGCGGTATTTCATTTTCTGTTCTTGTGTCACTTTGCTGAGAATGATGTTCTCCAGATTATCCATGTCCCTACAAAGGACACAAACTCATCGTTTTTGATTGCTGCATGATATTCCATGGTGTACATGTGCCACATTTTCCCTGTCCAGTCTATCATGGATGGGCATTTGGGTTTGTTCCAGGTCTTAGCTATTGTAAAAAGTGCTGCAATGAACATTCCTGTGCATGTGTCCTTATAGTAGAATGATTTATATTTTTTTGGATATATACCCAGTAATGGGATTGCTGGGTCAAATGGAATTTCTATTTCTAGGTCCTTGAGGAATCGCCACACTGTCTTCCACAATGGTTGAACTAATTTACACTCCCACCAACAGTGTAAAAGTGTTCCTATTCCTTCACATCCTCTCCAGCATCTGTTGTCTCCAGATTTTTTAATGATCGCCATTCTAACTGGCATGAGATGGTATCTGAATGTGGTTTTGATTTGCATCTCTCTAATGACCAGTGATGATGAGCATTTTTTCATATGTTTGTTGGCCTCATGTATGTCTTCTTTTGTAAAGTATCTGTTCATATCCTTTGCCCAGTTTTGAATGGGCTTGTTTGTTTTTCTCCTGTAAATTTGTTTGAGTTCTTTGTAAATTCTGGATATCAGCCCTTTGTCATATGGGTACACTGCAAAAACTTTTTCCTATTCTGTTGGTTGCCAATTCACTCCAGTGACTGTTTCTTTTGCCGTGCAGAAGCTATGGAGTTTGGTTAGGTCTCATTTGTCTATTTTGGCTCTTGTTGCCAATGCTTTTGGTGTTCTGGTCATGAAGTCCTTGCCTACTCCTATGTCCTGAATGGTTTTGGCTAGATTTTCTTCTAGGGTTTTTATGGTGCCAGGTCTTATATTTAAGTCTTTAATCCATCTGGAGTTAATTTTAGTGTAAGGTGTCAGGAAGGGGTCCAGTTTCTGCTTTCTGCACATGTTTGGCAAGTTTTCCCAACACCATTTATTAAACAGGGAATCCTTTCCCCATTGCTTGTTTTTGTCAGGTTTATCAAAGATTGTATGATTGTAGATATGTTGTGTTGCCTCCGATGCCTCTGTTCCGTTACATTGGTCTATATCTCTGTTTTGGTACAAGTACCATGCTGTTTCAATTACTGTAGCCTCGTAGTATAGTTTGAAATCTGGTAGTGTGATGCAACTTGCTGTGTTCTTTTTGCTTAGAATTGACTTGGCTTGCGGGCTCTCTTTTGGTTCCATATGAAGTTTATGGTGGTTTTTTCAAGTTCTGTGAAGAAAGTCAATGGTAGCTTGATGGGGATAGAGTTGAATCTGTAAATTACTTTGGGCAGTATAGCCATTTTCAAGATATTGATTTTTCCTAACCATGAACATGGAATGTTTCTCCATCTGTTTGTGTCCTCTCTTATTTCATTGATCAGTGGTTTGTAGTTTTCCTTGAAGAGATCTCTTACGTTCCTTGTGAGTTGTATTCCTAGGTATTTTATTCTTTTTTTAGCAATTGTGAATGGCAGTTCATTCTTGATTTGGCACTCTTTAAGTCTGTTATTGGTGTATAGGAATGCTTGTGATTTTTGCACATTGATTTTGTATCCTGAGACTTTGCTGAAGTTGCTTATCAGTTTCAGGAGTTTTTGGGCTGAGGCGATTGGGTCTTCTAAATATACTATCATGTCGTCTGCAAATAGAGACAGTTTGGCTTCCTCCTTTCCTATTTGAATACACTTTATTTCTTTTTCTTGCCTGATTGTTCTGGCTAGAACTTCCAGCACTATATTGAATAGGAGTGGTGAAAGAGGGCATCCTTGTCTAGTGCCAGATTTCAAAGGAATGATTCTAGTTTTTGCCAGTTCAGTATGATATTGGCTGTTGGTTTGACCTAAATAGCTTTTATTACTTTGAGATATGTTCCATCAATATTGAGTTTATTGAGGTTTTATAGCATAAAGCGCTGTTGAATTTTGTCAAAGGACTTCTCTGCATCAATTGAGATAATCATGTGGTTTTTGTTTCTGGTTCTGTTTATGTGGTGAATTACATTTATAGACTTGCATATGTTGAACCAGCCTTGCATCCCTGGGAAGAATCCTACTTGATCATGATGGATAAGCTTTTGGATGTGCTGTTGCAATCGGCTTGCCAGTATTTTATTGAAGATTTTTGCATCTATGTTCATCATAGATATTGGCCTGAAGTTTTCTTTTCTTTTTGAGTCTCTGCCGGGTTTTAGTATCAGGATGATGTTGGTTTTATAAAATGATTTGGGAAGGATTTCCTCTTTTTGGATTATTTGGAATAGTTTCAGAAGGAATGGTACCAGCTCCTCTTTGTGTGTCTAGTAGAATTCGGCTGTAAACCCATCTGGACCTGGAGTTTTTTTGTGTGGTAGGCTCTTAATTGCTGCCTCGACTTCAGACCTTGTTATTGGTCTATTCATAGTTTCAGCTTCCCCCTGGTTTAGGCTTGGGAGGACACAGGTGTCTAGGAATTTATCCATTTCTTCCAGGTTTACTAGTTTATGTGCATAGTGTTGTTTGTAATATTCTCTGATGATGGTTTGAATTTTTGTGGAGTCTGTGGTGATTTCCCCTTTATCATTTTTTATTGCATCTATTTAATTGTTCTCTCTTTTCTTTTTTATCAGTCTGGCTAGAGGTCTGTCTATTTTGTTGATCTTTTCAAAAAACCAGCTCTTGGATGTATTAATTTTTGGAAGGGTTTTTCGTGTCTCAATCTCCTTCAGTTCTGCTCTGATCTTAGTTATTTCTTGCCTTCTGCTAGGTTCTGAGTTTTTTTGATCTTGCTCCTCTAGCTCTTTCAATTTTGATGATAGGTGTCGATTTTGGATCTCTCCACTTTTCTTATATTGGCACTTATTGCTATATATTTTCCTCTGGAGACTGCTTTAAATGTGTCCCAGAGATTCTGGTATGCTGTGTCTTCGTTCTCGTTGGTTTCAAAGAACTTCTTTGTTTCTGCCTTCATTTCATTCTTTATCCATTCAACATTCAAGAGCCAGTTGTTCAGTTTCCATGAAGCTGTGCGGTTCTGGGTCTGTTTCTGAATTCTGAGTTCTAACTTGATTGCACTATGGTCTCAGATGCTGTTTGTTATGATTTTAGTTGTTTTGCATTTGTTGAGCAGTGCTTTACTTCCAATTATGTGGTCAATTTTAGAGTAGGTGTGATGTGGTGCGAGAATAATGTATATTCTGTGGATTTGGGGTGGAGAGTTCTGTAAATGTCTATCAGGTTTGCTTGTTCCAGGTCTGAGTTCAAGTCCTGGATATCCTTGTTAATTTTCTGTCTGGTTGATCTGTCTAATATTGACAGTGGAGTGTTAAAGTCTCCCACTATTATTGTATGGGAGTCTAAGTCTCTTTGTAGGTCATTAAGAACTTGCCTTATGTATCTGGGTGCTTCTGTATTGGGTCCATATATATTTAGAATTGTTAGCTCTTCTTGTTGTATCAATCCTTTTACCATTATGTAATGACCTTCTTTGTCTCTTTTTATTTTTGTTGCTTTAAAGTCTATTTTATCAGAGATGAGAATTGCAACACCTGCTTTTTTTTTTTTTTTTTTTGCTCTCAATTTGCTTGGTAATTCTTCTTCCGTCCCTTTATTTTGAGCCTTTGTGTGTCCTTGCATGTGAGATGGGTTTCCTGGATACAGCATACCGATTGGTTTTGGTTTTTTATCCAATTTGCCAGTCTGTGTCTTCTGATCGGTGCATTTAGTCCATTTCCATTTATGGTTAATATTTTTATGTGTGAATTTGATACTGCCATTTTGATGCTAGCTGGCTGTTTTTTTCGTTAGTTGGTGCAGATTATTCTTTTTTTTTATGCTCTTTAGCATTTGGCATGTTTTTGGGATGGCTGGTACTTGTTCCTTTCTATGTGTACTGCCTCTTTCAGGAGCTTTTGTAAAGCAGGCCTGGTGGTGACAAATTCTCTGAGTACTTGCTTGTTTGCAAAGAATTTTATTTTTTCTTCACTTATGAAGCTCAGTTTGGCTGGATATGAAATTCTGCTTGAAAGTTCTTTTTTTTAAGGATGTTGAATATTGGCCCCCACTCTCTTCTGGCTTGTAGAGTTTCTGCCGAGAGATCTGCTGTGAGTCTGATGGGCTTCTCTTTGTGCGTGACCCGACCTTTCTCTCTGGCTGCCCTTAGTATTTTTTCCTTCATTTCAACCCTGTTGAATCTGACGATTATGTACCTTGGGGGTGCTCTTCTTGCGGAATATCTTTGTGGTGTTTTCTGTATTTCCTGGACTTGAGTTTTGGCCTGGCTTGCTAGGTTGGGGAAATTTCCCTGGATACTATCCTGAAGAGTATTTTCCAGCTTGAATTCATTCTCTTCGTCACATTCTGGCACACCTGTCAAATGTAGGTTAGGTCTCTTCACATAATCCCACATTTCTTGGAGACTTTGTTTATTTCTTTTTGCGTTTTTTTCTTTAATCTTGGTTTCTCATTTTATTTCATTGAGTTGATCTTCGATTTTTGATATTCTTTCTTCTGCTTGGTCAATTCGGCTGTTGAAACTTGTGCATGCTTTGCGAAGTTCTCATGTTGTGTTTTTCAGCCCCTTCAATTCATTGATATTCCTCTCTACGTTGTCCATTCTTGTTATTATTTCCTCAAATCTTTTTTCAAATCTTTTTTCAAGGTTCTTAGTTTCTTTGCATTGATTTAGAACATGCTCTTTTAGGTCACAGAGGTTTCTCATTATCCACCTTCTGAAGTCTGATTCCGTCATTTCATCACCCTGATTCTCTGTTTAGCTTTGTTCCCTTTCTGGTGAGGAGTTTTTGTTTTTTTGTAGGAGGCGAGGTGTTTTGGTTTCTGGTGTTTTCTTCCTTTTTGCGCTGGTTTCTTCCCAACTTTGTGGGTTTATTCTCCTGTGATCTGAGTAGTTGCTGACTTTTTGGTTGGTTCTCTGAGTGGACGCCCAGATTGTTAATGGTGAAGTATTTCTGTTGCTTGGTTTTCCTTCTAACAGTCTAACCCCTCTGCTGTTCGACTGCTGAGGTCCCCTTCAGGCCCTGCTTGTCTGGGATACACCTGTAGCAGCTGTGGAACAGTGAGGGATGCTACCAGTTTCTTCTGCTGCTTTGTCCCAGAATGATGCCCACCAAATGTCAGTCTGATCAGTCCTTTTTGAGGTGACTCTGGATACTCAGGGGTCAGGGAGCTGCTTGAGGAGACTGTCTGTACTTTATAGGAGCTCAAGTGCTGAGCTGTGAGCTTTGTTGTTCATTGAGGACTGTTCGGCAGATACTTTTAAGTCTGCTGCAGCAGAACTCATAAAACTCTTTTTTTTTCTCAGATGCTCTGTCTTGGGGCGTTAGGGCTTACTTTATGAGTATCCGTTGCACTTTTCTGCCCAGCTAAGGGGCAGTATAGTCACTATTTGCCTGCCGAGGCTCCACCCTGTTGGCGTTGGCTTCCCCCTACTGTGGTGGGCTCTGCTCTGTTGCCGTGGGCTTCACCCTGTCGCTGAGGGGTCTGCCCTGCTGTCATGCGCTCTGCTCTGTTGCCTGTGTATTGGCGGAGTCTCTCGTTATGGCGGGTTGCCTCAGCAATGGCAGGCTGCATCAGCAATGGGAGTATACTTCTGTAGGGGTGGATTGCCTCGGAAATGGGGGACGCCCCTCCCCCACTGAGCTGCGTTGTCCCAGACTCAGTTGCATCTGCAGTGAAACTCTCAACCCTGGGTGTATGGAATCACCGCTTTGCTTGTCCCTGTCGGGGTGGGACGTGCCGAGCCTGGTCAGCTGGCTCACTGCCTCAGGGCCCCTCTTTTTCCCTTTCAAAAATTGAAAGGTTGACTCCCAGGCATTTCAGTCGCCTGCTGATTGCAGACCAGGGTCCATGCAATTTCCTGTGCAGCGACCCACTGCGCGGGCTCAAATGTTGCCTCCCAGGAATCTCCTGGTCTGGGTCACTGTCCAAGTCCCGTTCAATCAGATGGATATGCTAATCTGCCCTCCCAAATCTCAGATTGCCAGTTTAACAGGGCATCCAGACTGGTGCGCCTTGTGTGGAGTGCCACTGCACCGCTGCACCGGCCAAAACAGCAGCACTGGCCAAAACAGCCGCAGCAGCGCTTCGTGACTTTCCTCCACCTGGGAATCTCCCCGTTCTTTGGGCAACAAAGATCCGTCTGAAAATGCAGCTTGAACTCACCCTCTGAGCCTTCACTGAGAGCTGCAACCCAGAGCTGCTGCAACCCCGAGCTTCTCCTACTCCGCCATCTTGAAGAGTCCCCATCTTCACTATTAACTATGATATTCATTCAGAATTATTTTGTTCTATTCACCATCACTTAATGAATAAATTGAAGCCTTATTACCAATGTTGAAAACTTCTTCAATATCCACTTTTTCTAATTTAGTGATGGATACTGAAGGTATAATTTTTGCACATGTAAAATTGGTTTGGGTAAGTAGAAAAATACCCTTCCCTCAAGAAAAAATATTCAAATTATAATTTCCACATACTGGGAATACATTAAAATTTGTTGCAAAGAAAAAATGCAGTTTTAGATGAAATCAAAATTGCTAATACACTACTTAAAAAATTATACAAGTGTCAAAAATCATAAAGAAATAAAAAGTAAATTGTATCAAAGTGACAGATTCAGAGAAAAACTACCCTGGATATATTTAAAAATTGTTTTAATGACTTTTTTCCCACTTGCATAAAATACAGTCAATTTAATTTACAAATACCATTTTATTTAATATTCCTGTCACTGTTTTGGTTACTAAATATAAAGTGAGAAAACACAGAATCATAGGCTTTGATTTGTATAAAGGGAAGCTAAGATTCATCAGAAATATCAACAAAGTGCATAATTGTAAATGTGTTGATTATATGTATAATTTTGTTTAAAAACTTGCAGAATATACATAATTGAAAATTTATATGAGTTAGGATTAAGTAAGAATACATTGTTGAAATGTAAAGATGATAATGTTACTCATTTTGAACAAATGTCCTGAAAAGGACATTTGTTAGGCGAGGCATAAATTTTTGTTTTCAGATATGTTTGAGTCACTAAATTTTCTGAATAACTTCACCTGTCAGGTTCTGTTTTACATGTGCACGGTGATAAGGAGCCTCTCCACTTGCACTGTCTGCATCCTGAGTGTGCTTCAGTCCATCACCTTCAGCCCCAACACTGTCTGGTTGATGAGATTTAAACATAAATTCAAAAATGACAATATTCTACCATTTTTCTTTCTTTGGTTCCTCAGTTTGCCTTTCAGAGTGACATGACTATTTACACTATAGATTATTCCAATATAACCCAGCCAGATCTACTGAATGTCGGTAAACACTATGCAGTGTCTCCCATGAACTTCATCAGGGAGGGATTGTTTCTCACTCTGTCCTTATTCAGGGATGTCTCTCTTTAGTAATTATGCTGCTCTCAGGTGCACATATGGTATTTTTTTAATTTAGATGTCAGAAGCAATCCCAGTGTCTTCACAATGCCAGCCTCTCCTCAAGTTCTTCCCCTGAAAAAAAGGGCCACTCAGACCTTCCTGCTGCTGATGAATGTCTTTGTGGTTATGGACTCACTGGACTTTATTGTCTCTTCACCCTCAGTTCTGTTATGGGTATTTGTCCCTGTCATCTTCTTGGTCAAAAGGTTTGTTGTCAATGTCTATGCCACTGCCAGTCCTTTGATGCCAATCAGACCTGAGAAAAGAATAATCAATTTTCTGTAACAGTTTGAATGGCAGTGTCATTCATCTTTAACAAGAAAGCAATAAATTTTTTCTAAATATTAATTTTATCTTACCAATTAAATTGTTCATGAATTTGCTATCTGGTCTCAATAAAGCATGTGAAATCGCATTTTTATAACACTAAAATATTTTTGAATTTGCTGGTGCCAAAAAATATGTGGTTCTTCAGTTCAATGTCCACCACGATTTGATACTTTCAAGGTATGTCTTTCACACCTTCATTTTTTATTTTACCATCTTGCAAAAACAACTTTATATATATAAATAGTTTATACATTCATCTGTTGATAAATACAGGTTGTTTCAATATCAAATCAATAGAAATACTTTTTGAGATACTATTTATGACCTTTGGATATATACCTAGAACTGAGACTGATGGTAGTTGTAGTTTTAAATATTTCAGAAACACTTACACTGTTTTTTCCATAAGGACTGTATCAGTTTACATGCTCACCAACACTGTACAAATATTCTCTTCTCTGTGCATTCTCACTAGCACTTTCGTCTTTTGACACTTTGGTAGTATATGTTATTTTTTTTTTTTTGTATTTTTTTGAGAAATAGTCTCACTGTCACCCAGGTTGGAGTACAGTGGCTCTATCTCAGCTCACTACAACCTCCATCTCCCAGATTCAAGAGATTCTCTGCCTCAGCCTCCCAAGTAGCAGGAATTAGAGGCACCCGCGACCTCACCCAGTTAATTTTTGTATTTTTAGTAGAGACAGGGTTTAACCATCTTGACCAGGCTGGTCGTGAACTCCTGTCCTCGGCCTCCCAAAGTGCTGGGATTACAGGTGTGAGGTACCGTGTCTTGTTGGTAATATGTATTCTAACAAGCTTGAATTCTAAAAGCTCATTGTAGTTTTGATTTTCATTTTTCTGATGAGTAATAATTTTGACCATCTTTTTATATTTCTGCTTGTCATTTTTATGTCCGTAAAAAAAGGCAATTTAGATCACTTGCCCAGTTATTATTCCAGTAATTGGCTTTTGCTTTGTTTCCTTTTTTTGAGAGGGTGAGATTGAGTAGTATGACTTTCTAATATATTTCGAATATTGACTCCTTATTGAATACATGGTTTACAAATATTTTCCCTTATTCCATAATATGCCTTTTTGTTTTGTTGAATGTTTTCTTTTATTTTGAGCAAAACTTTATAATTTGATGTAGTCTCACTACATTATGTTTGCTATTTTGGCCTGTGCTTTTCATGTCAAATTTAAAAAATCATCACCAAAATACAGTCAAAGAGTTTTTCTCTTGCGTTTTCTTTTAGAAGATTCATCATTTTAATTCTTATCTTTAAGTCTTTAACTAATTTTAAATTAATTTTATTTTTTTATTTATTTATTTTGTGTCCTCTTCATCAATATTTTACAGTTTTTAGTATACAAATCTTTCACCTCCGTTCAATTTATTCCTAATTATTCGATTCTTTTTAATGCTTTTGTAAATGAAATGTTTTCTTTTACAGTTACATTATTTTACTATATAGATTTTTATATAACAATATTGTATTCTGCAACTTCACTACATTAGTTCATTAGTTCTGATAGGTTATTTTTGTATAATGGTGAGTACTCTGAACCCTAGTTGTACTTTAATTGATATTTGCTCTTATTACATTATAGTTCTTAATAGTATAACCTGATGAATGTCTGCTGAATAAATTCAGTGGCATTCAAATCTTCTCATTTAATGTACTTTCTTTTTTTTTTTTTTTTTTGTGACGGAGTTTCGCTCTTGTTACCCAGGCTGGAGTGCAATGGCGTGATCTTGGCTCACCGCAACCTCCACCTTTTGAGTTCAGGCAATTCTCCTGCCTCAGCCTCCTGAGTAGCTGAGATTACAGGCATGCGCCACCATGCCCAGCTAATTTTTTTATTTTTAATAGAGACAGGGTTTCACCATGTTGACCAGGATGGTCTCGATTTCTTGACATCGTGATCCACCCGCCTCGGCCTCCCAAAGTGCTGGGATTACAGGTGTGAGCCACCGCGCCCGGCCTAATATACTTTTATTTGATATTGTAAAATCAATTACTGGCTGATCTGCAATTACTGGCTGATCTGCAATTACTGGTCAAAATGCTTTTATTTATATGGTTATTAGTCAAAATTTCTAATAAAATTATGTAGCATTATTTATGTTCACTTATCTGTATGATACTGTGAATTGGAGTATAAATAAATTCATTACCAAGGTAGAGAGTACACTAACCTATTGACAGTTTTTATCAATCTGTATTTCCTCCCTCCTCTCTCTTGTTTTTTTCTGGTTTTTGTTTGTTTGTTTGTTTCTGAGATGGAGTTTTGCTCTGTCGCCCAGGCTGGAGTGACGTGGTGTGATTTTGGCTTACTGCAATCTCCACCTCCTTGGTTCAAGGGATTCTCCTGACTCAGCATCCTGAGTAGCTGGGATAACAGGCACCAGCCACCATGCCCAGCTAATTTTTGTGTTTTAGTAGAGGCAGTATTTTACCATGTTGGTCAGGTTGGTCTCGAACTCCTGACCTCAGGTGATTTACCTGCCTCAGCCTCCCAAAGTGCTGGAATTACAGGCGTGAGCCACTGTGCCTGGCCCCTCCCCACTCTTTGTATTATAGCCATATGTACCCAGCATTTAGCTTTCACTTATGGGTGAGAACATGCTGTATTTGGTTTTCTGTTTTTGCATCAGTTTGCTGAGGTCAATGCCCTCATGTTGCTTTAAATGGCATAATTTTTGTTTTTTAATGGCTGTATAGTATTCCATGGGTCTTTATCCAGAACACCACTGATGGGCACCTGGATTAAGTCTATGTCTTTGCTATCGTGAACACTTCTGTGATAAAAATATAGCTACATCTGTTGTTTTTTTTTTTTTTGTCGGATATTTATTTTCTTTTGAGTATGTACCCATTAATGGAATTACTGGGTTAAATGGTAGTTCAACTCTCAGTTCTTTAAGAAATCCCGCAGCCTGCTTCCCACAGCGGCTGAACTAATTTACATTCCCTCAGAAAATGTGTAAGTTTTCTCTTTTCTCTAGAGCTTCACCCATATGTGTTTTCCTTTTGACTTTTCAACAAAAGCCATTCTGACTGTTGTGAAATGGTATTTCATTTTGGTTTGGGTTTGCATTTCTCTAATAACTAATGATGATGAGCACTTTTACGTATCCTTTTTGAGTGCTTGTATCCATGTCTTCTTTTGAGAAGTATCTCTTCAAGTCCATTACCCACTTTTTAATAAAGTCACTTGCTGCTTGCTTGTTGATTTGTTTAAGTTCCTTATAGAATCTGAATAATAGATGTCAGATGCCTAGTTTGTAAATCTTTTCTCTTATTCTGTGGGTTATCTGTTTACTCCCTTGATAGTTTCTCTTACTGTGCAGAGGCTTTTAATTTTAATTAAATCCCACGTGTCAAATCTTGGTTAAATTGCAATTGCTTTAGAGGACTTAGACATAAATTATTATTATCAAGAAGGGTATTTTTTAAGTTTTTTAAGGTTTTTTATAGCTTGAGATTTTACATTTAACTCTTTAATCCATCTTAAGTTAATCTTTGTATGTGGTAAAATATGGGGAGTCTGTTATATTCTTTTGCATATGACTAGCCAGTTATCCTTGTATTATTTATTAAATAAAATGTCGTTTCCCCGTTCCTTACATTGGTCAACTGTATTAACAATCAGGTGGTTTCAGGCATGTGGCTGCAGTTCCTTGCTCTCTATTCTGTTTCATTGGTCTGTTTTTTTTTCTACCAGCACCATGTTGTTTGGATTACTTTAGTCTTCTACTATAGTTTGAAGTTATGTGATATAATGTCTCCAAATTTTAGATTTTTTTTCTATTCTGTAAAGAATGGCACTAGTAGTTTGATAGGAAAAGCACTGAATCTGTAAATTGCTTTGGCCAGTATACTCATCTGCACATATCCCAATGTGTGCTCTGTAATTGATGAGTGAAGTGTTTTGTAGGTCCAATTTGTCAAGCACTAAATTTAAATGCAGAGTTTAAAATTAGTTTTCTGCTTCAATAATGTGTCTAATATGTCACTGGGGTATTAAAGTTACTTACTATTATTGTGTGGCTATTTAAAATCTTCTCAGAGGTCTAAAAGTAGTTGTTTTAAAAATCTATGTGCTCCAATATTGGGTGCATATATATTTAGAATAGTTAGTCTTAAACTGAGTTGGATCCTTTGTCACTATGTCATTCCCTTCTTTGTTGTTACAGATGTTAAATTCTGCTTTACCTGCTCTAAGAACAGCGACCTTCGCTTTTCTTTATCTGCATGATAGATCTTTCTCTAACCCTTTATTTTGATCTAATAGTGTCATTACACATGAGATAAGTATCTTAAGGACAGCAATAAGTGCACCTTGTTTTGTGGTTTGTTTGTTTTTGAGACAGGGTCTATTTCTGGCATCCAGGCTAAAGTGCAGTGGTGTAAACTCAGCTTGCTGCAGCCTCTCCCTCCCTGGCTCAAGCAATTCTCATGCCTCAACCTTCCAAGTAACTGGGATTACAGGCATGTGCCACTGCAAACTATGGCTAACTTTTTTGTATTTTTAGCAGTGACAGGGTTTTGCCACGTTGAGCAAGCTGATCTTTAACTCCTGACATCAAGTGATCCACCTGCCTCAGCCTCTCAAAATGCTGGGATTGCAGGTGTGAGCTACCTTGCCCAGCTGCATCTTGAATTTTTATTTAACCAACTTGCAACTCTGTTCTTTTTAATGAGTGTAGTATTTAGACGATTTACATTCAAGGTAAATATTGATATGTGAGATTTTTATCCTATCATAAAGTTGTCAGCTTATTGCTTCGTAGTTTCTGTTGTGTGGGTTTATTGTAGTCTGTGTGGGCACTTTACCTAAGTGTGTTTTTTGTGGTAGCAGGCTTTTGTTTGTTTCTTTCCATGTTTAGAGCTTCTTGTTTAGAACATTTAGAACTTGGTTAGAATTTAAGATTCTAACGAAGTATTTCTTATTCTGTCAAATACTGGATATCTTTTCATATCCTGTTAAAGATTGGTTTCTTTCAGAATGCTGAAATTGGGTCCCCAATCTCTCCTAGCTTATAAAGTTATTGCTGAGAAGTCCCCTGTTAGTCTAATGGGGTTCTCTTTGTGATCTGACCTTCTTCTCTATAGCCTTTGTAATTTTATTTTTAATGTTGTTATTGGAGAGTTTGGTGACTTTATGCCTTCATTATGTTTATTTTGTGTAGTAACTTGCAGGTATTCTCTGTGTTTCTTATATCTGGATAAGCACCTCTGTAGCAAGGTTAGAAAACATTTCTCAAATTATTTCCTTAAATGTGTGTTTTACATTGTTTACTTTTTCTCCTGCTCTCCCAGGAATGCCAGTAATTCATAGGTTTAGTTGCTTTACATAATCTCATATTTTTCAAAGACTTTGTTCATTTTGTAAAATTCTTTTTTGTTTAATTTAGTCTGACTAGGTTAGTTTGAAAGACCAAAATTTTGAGTTCTGAAATTTTTTCTTTTGCTTGGTCCAGTCTACTGATAAAGTTTATTTTATATATACATATGTGTGTATATATGTGTATATATATTTTTTTATTGCATTTTAGGTTTTGGGGTACATGTGAATAACATGCAAGATTGTTGCATAAGTACATACATGGCAATGTGGTTTGCTATTTTTCTCCCTGTCACCTATATCTGGCATTATTCTCCAAGTTATCCCTCCCCAGCTCCCCAACCCCCAACTGTCTTACCCTTGGCCACCACCAACAGACCCCAGTGTGTGATGATCCCCTCTCTGTGTCCTTGTGTTCTCATTGTTCATCACCCATCTATGAGTAAGAACATGTGGTGTCTGATTTTCTGTTCTTGTGTGTTTGCTGAGAATGATGGTTTCTGTGGTGATATCTCCTTGATCTTTTTTATTGCATCTGTTTGATTCTTCCCCTTTTCTTTTTATTAATCTGGCTAGTGGTCTGCGTATTTTGTTGATCTTTTAAATGAACCAGCTCCTTGATTTATTGTTTTTTGAAGGGTTTCTTATGTCCCTGTCTCCTTCAGTCCTGCTCTGATCTTACTTATTTCTTGTCTTCTGCTAGCTTTTGAGTTTTTTTTTTTTATCTTGCTCCTCTAGCTCTTTCAATCTTAATGATAGGATGTCGATTTTAGATCTTTCCTGGCTCCTCGTGTGGGCATTTATTGCTACAAATTTCCCTCTAGACATTGCTTTAAATGTGTCCCAGAGATTCTTGTACATTGTGTCTTCATTGTCCTTGCCTTCTTAGAACATCTTTACTTCTGGCTTCATTTCATTGTTTATTCAGTTGACATTCAGAAACCAGTTGTTCAGTTTCTATGACGTTGTGCAGTTTTGAGTGAGTTTCTTAATCCTGATTTCTCATTTCGTTTCACTTACGTGAGACTGTTTGTTATGATTTCTGTTCTTTTATGTTTGCTGAGGAGTGATTTACTTTCAATTATGTGGTCAATTTTAGAGTAAATGTGATGTGGTGCTGAGAAGAATGTATATTCTGAGGATTTCAGGTGGAGAGTTCTGTAGTTGTCTATTAGGGCTGCTTTGTCCAGGTCTGCATTCAAGTCCAGGATATCCTTGTTGATTTTCTATCTCATTGATCTGTCTAATATTGACAGTGGAGTGTTAAAGTCTCCCACTGTTATTGTGTGGAAGTGTAAGTCTCTTTCTAGGTTGTTAAGAACTTGATTTATGTATATGGGTGCTCCTGTATTGGGTGAATATGTATTCAGAATAGTTAGCTCTTCTTGTTGTATTGATCCTTTTACCCTTAAGTAATGCCCTTCTTTGTCTCTTTTGATCTTTGTTGGTTTAATGTCCATTTTATCGCAGACTAAGATTGCAACCCTTGCTTTTATTTTTTTTCTCTCCATTTGCTTGGTAAATCTTCTTCCATTCCTATCTTTTGTTTGTTTGAGTATTTGTGTGTCTTTGCTTGTGAAATGGGTATCCTGAATACAGCACATTGATGGTTCTTGACTTTTAATACAACTTGCCAGTCTTGTCTTTTGATTGGGGCATTTACTTAGTCTGTTTACATTTAGCATTAATATTGTTATGTGTGAATCTGATCCTGCCATTTCTCTTACTGGCTGTTTGTTCTGCCCATTAGTTGATTCAATTTCTTCACTGCATCATTGGTCTTTACCGTTTGATACATTTTTGCAATGGTTGGTACTGGTTTTTCCTTTTCGTGTTTAGTGCTTCCTTCAGAAGTTCTCATAAGGCAGGTCTGGTGGTGATGAAATCTCTCAATAATTGCTTGTCTGCAAAGGATTTTGTTTTTCTTACTCTTATGAAGCTTAATTTAGCTGGATATGAAATTCTGGATTGAAAGTTCATTTCTTTAAGGATGTTGAGTATTAGCCCCCACTCTCTTCTGGCTGTAGGGTTTCTGCCAAGAGATCTGCCGTGAGTCTGATGGGCTTCCCTTTGTTTGTAACCTGACCTTTCCTTCTGGCTGCCCTTAGCATTATTTCCTTCATTTCGACCCTGGTAAATTAGATGATTATGTGCTTTGGGGTTGCTCTTCTTGAGAAGTATCTTTGTGGTGTTCTCTGTATTTTCTGTATTTGTTGGCCTGCCTTGCTAGGTTGGGAAATTTCTCCTGGATAATATTCTGAAGAGTGTTTTCCCAGTTTGGATTCATTCTCCCCATCACCTTCAGGCACACCAATCAAGCACATCTTAGGTCTTTTAACATAATCACCTATTTCCTCCAGACTTTGTTCCTTCCTTTTCACTCTTTTTTCTCTCCTTCTCATTTTATTTCATTGAGTTGATCTCTTTAGTCTCTCATATCCTTTCTTCTGCTTGGCCGATTCAGCTATTAAAACTTGTGTATGCTTCGCAAGCTCCTGTACCGTGTTTTTCAGCTCCATCAAGTCATTTGTGTTCTTCTCTAAGCTGCTTATTCTCATTAGCATTTCATCTAACCTTTTTTTCAAGGTTTTTAGTTTCTTTGCATTGTGTTAGAAAATGTTTCTTCAGCCCAGAGAAGTTTGTTATTACTCACGTTCTGAAGCCTGTCTTCTGTCATTTCATCAAACTCATTCTCCATCCTGTTTTGTTCCCTTGCAGTTGAGGAGTTGTGATCCGTTGCAGAAGGAGTGTTCTGATCTTTGATAATTTTATCTTTTCTGTGCTGGTTTCTTCCCATCTTCATGGGTTTATCTACCTTTGATATTTGTAGTTGATTATTTTGGATGTGGTCTCTAAGTGGACGTCCTTTCTGTTAATGTTGAAGCTATTTCTTTCTGTGTTTTTTGTTGTTGTTGTTGTTTTCATTCTAACAGTCTGTCCCCTCTGGTGTACGAGGAGTTTTGTTGTTGTTGTTGTTGTTGTTTTGTTTTGTTTTGTTATACAGGGCACAGGTTGCTGCTTGAGAAGCAATCTGTCTTTTGTCTTCCTGCAGAGGAGCTGCTGAGCTGTGTCAAACTCAGCCCAGAGGCTGTTTAGACTTCCTTTCACTTTTGTTTACACAGGTGAGATTAGACCAGCCTTCCCAATGATGGATGTCCTTTCCCCCACCGAGCCGGATTGTCCTGGGTCCAGCTCAATCTGATGTACTGGCTGGGAAAATCTCAAGCTAGAGGGCTGTAGTTTGCTGGTTTTTGTGGGGATGGGATCTGCCAAGCCATATCACCTGTCTCCTGCTTTCAGCTCTTCCTCTTTCTGGGGGGTGGGTAGATCTGTCCCACAGGTGCTCTCAGTGCTTACTAAAACCTTCACCCAGTTCTGTGCCAACAACTCATGGCACTCCACTGGCCAGAGATGTTGCTAAGACCTGCGCTGGAAACTCATGGCACTTCTCAGCCTGGTGGCGTTCTGCCAGACTGTGGGTTGCAAAGGGCATGGGAGAAGCACAGTATCTGAACCAGATGGCTGAGGGGGAAAAGTACCTTATCCTCCAGTCAGCTGCGTTTCCCATATTGGTCAACACCCTGCCCTGCCTGAGTTCACCCTCCCTGGGCTACACCCACTGTCCAACCAGTCTCATTGGAATGAACCTGGTACCTCAGTTGGAAATGCAGAGATCACTAGTCGTCTGCATCCTTCTCACTGGGAGCTGTAATCTGGAGCTGTTCCTGTTAGGCCATCTTGCTGGGAGTCTCCTCTTTATTATATTTTTCATGATATTTGGCACACATAATTTTTTTCAGCAGTGTATTCGCAATCTTGATTTCACCTACCACAATTTCTTTGCAATAAATTTTAATATATTCCAGTATCTGGGAATTAGAATTTCAATTTTTTTCTAAGACAAGTGTATTTTTCTACTTACCCAAACCCATTTTACATATGCAAAAATTATATCTTTATTATTCATTACTAAATTAGAAAAAGTGGATATTGAAAAGTTTCAACATTGGTAATAAGACTTCAATTATTTATTCATTAGCTGATGATGAAACAAACCAAAATGGTTCTGAATTAAGATTATGGTTAATAATGAAGATGAAGACGATGTTGTTAACACTGCAAAAAAGTGCCTATAGATGACCTGGTGAAAACGTGTGCTTAAAATGTGTGATTGGCTTATTGAAAAACTAAAGTGACTACATTCATAACAGAAAAACAATCATGTCAGTTTACAAAATTGAGGAGAAACTTTTAGGCAAATCTCATTGATAATAACTCTGAATAGTAAATAACTCTGAAGGAAATATTTAACATAGTCATCAAGTAGAATGCCTCCTCATTTTTAAAGGACTCATCTCTTTGTCCCTTAACTGTTTCTGATGTTCTTTTCATCTAGAAAGTGCAGTGTACAGTAAACATTTAATTAAAATAGAGCATTTTAGTCTGATACATGAAGACTGAAGTTCTGCTATTGTTTGATTTAGCTGTTGCTTAACAACTAATGTAGGTATTCTCGTAATTCTACTGTGCAGCTTAGTTACCATGAACACATTAGTTTTCACCATAATAGTGTTATGTCATACTTTTTATTGTTTATTATACATGTGTTAATAAGTTTAAGAAAATGACTGCTTATTACTTGTATATAAATTCAGAGTCAGAAATAATGATGATTCAAAAAAAAACAGAGATTGTTTAAATGGGTGGTTAAAATAGTAATATCTTTGCTTTTCTAGGGGTTTATGTACACAAATTTTACTTTATAAAAAAATTATTAAAATATCATACAAAGTTGACTTCAGTCTATGTGTACAAGGTGTATATAAAATATAAATAATTTTTTAAATTTCAACTTGAGTCTTATTTATAACTTATTATGTACATAAAATAATCCAAAATCAAAAAATTTAAACTCAAAACACTTTTAGTCCCAAGCATTTTGGTAAGAGATACTCAATCTCTATATAGTAACAAATTATCTTCAGAAACGCACCCAGTAACAAGTACTCACAAGAAATAGAACAATACAAACTCTCATGAGGCCCCCTGATATTCTCCTCTCAAATTATTGCCCTTCCTTCCAAAATAATAACAAACATTCTAAAATAATATTTTGTGTGTTAATAAACTTTATTTAAATAGAATTATAAATAATGAACCAATTTATATCAGTTTAGTTGTTTTTTTTTTTAGAAGTTCAACCTTTATTTTTGATTCAGGAAGTACATGAAAGTTTGTTGCATGGATGTGTTGTGATGTTGATGTTTGAAATATGATCAATTCTACCCCCAGGCAGTGAGCAGAGTGCCAAATAGGTAGCTTTTCAGCCCTTGCACCTCCCCTGGCCTCCCACTCTAGAACTGACCAGTACTCAAAGATTTTTCACACCTTTATGTTTATCTCTTTCCAATATTTATCTCCCACTTATAAGTGAAAACATGTGGTAGTGGGTTTTTTGTTTTTATGTTTGTTCCCTTAGGATCATGGCCTCCATCTACATCCATGTTGCTGCAAAGAATATAATTTTCTTTTTATACTTGTGTAGTCATTCATAGTTACATATGTGCCAGATTTTAAAAATTCAATTTACTGATAGTCACCTAGATTGATTCTATGTCAATTCCATTCACTATGTCATTCCATTTCACTATTCCTATTGTGAATCGTGCTGCAATAAACATGCAAGTCAATGTAGGGTTTTTTAATGATATATTTTCCTTTGTGTGGGTACCAAGTAATAGAATTGCTGGGCTTAATATTTAAGTTCTTTAAAAGTCTTCAAACTGCTTTTCACAGTAAATGAACTAATTTACATTCCCACCAGCAGTGTGTAAATGTGCCCTTTTGTCTATGGCCTTACCAGCATACATTATCTTTTTAAAACTATTATTAAAAATCCATTCTGACTAGTGTGAGATGGCATTTTACTTTAGTTTTGATTTCCATTGGAACAGGACTATGCGTCACTCATGGCAAGGCCTTAGGACAGAGCCCAGGGAGTTTCCATATTTGAGTCTGGGTCCTGGGTCTGTCCTGGTCTTCTTGAGTTTCTGTCTGCAGAGATTCCTATGTGGCTGCTCTCACCACAGCCCAGTGGTGGCTGTGGTTGCTGGTGTAGTGCACCTGCTCTTTTTCCAAAGAGAGGGAGGAGTTTGTTCCATCAAACACCTCCTCATTGTTCTGAATGAAACTCTGTAAAAAGTGCCTAGAAGCCACGCAAAGAAAAATCAGTGGCCTGACTTGTTTTCAGCATAGTTGATTCTATAGTCCACAACAGCTGGAAGAAAGCACTAAGCAAGTATATGTGAAAGAAAAGAGCAAGTGCTATAATATAAAGCGGAGTGTTGAGAAGAAGAGCTGGAAAATTATTTCATGGGGGGACCCAAAGCCTTCACTCAGGTGACTTTTAATCCGTGATCAGAATGACAACAGGGAGACATCCCTGCACAAGAATGTGTCAGGGAGAAGCCACCCGTAGTAAAGAGACTCACAGGCGTGAGTTTGGCAGGAGTTAGAAAGGGACCAGTTAGGCTGCAGACAGCCCAAAGAAGAGATACGCAAATGAATTGAGAATCCTGAGGCCTGGAGGATAAAGCTAGATATTTGCTTCTTTCTGACAACGTTGCCCTAAATATTAACACCATTCAACAACATATACTATCTCACAATTTGTGTGGACCAGAATTTGGAAACAGTTCACTTGGCTACCTCTGCCTTCAGGTCTTTTATGAGATTGGGACTGTGGCCTCAACTGAAGCTGGACTAGGAAAGCATCAGCCTTTACACTCACTCATGTTAAAATTGGAAGGGTTTAGTGTGAACTGAGAGCCTGACTTTTCTTCTGTCTACTGGCCTGAGCACTCCCTCGGGTCTTTGTTAGGTGGGTCTGTACATAGAGCATCTGACAGCATTGGAGTTTGCTTCCTCTGTTTGAGAAATATGATAGAGAGATAGAATTAGACAAACAGGTTCACACAGTGACAGAGAGAGAAAGATTGAAGGAACAAATAGAAAAAACCCAATAACAATATATTATACATATTATTATATTATATAATTATAATATAAAGTATTATATATGTATTATATATAAGTGTATTTTATATTATACATATATAATATATAGTATATAATCTGTTATAAGTAAATATGTAAATTATATAGTTGTATATTCTATGTTTATGATTTTACATATAAATTTTACCTTTGATTCCATTTTTTGACTGGCTAATTTGTGTTTTTGAAATTTTCTTTCAAAAAAAGTAAAAAGCAATTTATATTTCATTTATAAAAAACATTTATACAAGAAACATAGAAATAAATACATGTAAATATTTACATTCATAAATAAAATTATATAAATATATACATAAATAAAACCATATTTATATACATAAATAAAAATATGTATTTATATAACATATAAATACATAAATATATAAATTTATATACAATAGTTGTATGTAAATATTTGTAAAATATAAATATGTAAGTATATAATTTTATATATAAATTTAATAATACTTATTTGCATATAAACTACATACATATAAAATATATATTTATAAAGAAATACAATATATGAATAAAGAAATATATATAGATATATCTACCCTTCAATACTGATTCTCCAGAGTTAGTTAACAGTAGGCATTGGAATTATAGTCTGGGAAAATATAGTATGTGTACATGGATTTCATATACAAAGTTTTCTTTTTCACAAGTGGTACCATACAGGTTACTTCCTTATTAACGTTTTTTACTTTACAACATTTTGTAACATCTTTATAAATTAGTAAATTAAAATTCTCTGGTTCTTTACGGCTGCATAAAAAATATTCATTTCAAAATGAAGTTAGTTAACACAATAATTTATGACTGCTTCTTGTAGTTTTGTGGATTGGGAATTTAGATAATGCATGGTGGGGGTGGCTGGTCTCTGCCCCACAGAATCTGTGGCCTCCTCTGGGAAGACTCTCACAGCAGGGGCTGAAATAGCTGTGGACAGGCCCCCCGGAGCCTCCCTTTCCCTTCCTGTCTCTCTTTTTCTCTTCAAAATCACACCACTGCACCCCATCCTGGAGAACAGAGTGAGACTCTGCCTCTAAATAAATAAATAATATTTAACAATTTAAAAAAGAAGAAAAATTACAGCTTAAAAACAAATTTTGTCAAGGTGCAATGGATTGCATGTGTAATTCCAGCACATTTAGAGGCTGAGACATGTGAATTACCTGAGGTCAGAAGTTCAAAACCAGCCTGGCCAACATGATGAAACCCTGCTTCTTCAAAAATACAAAATTAGCTGGGAGTGGTGGCACATGCCTGTAATCCCATCTACTAGGGAGACTGAGGCAGGAGAATCACTTGAACCTTGGAGGCAGAGGCTGCAGTGAGCCGAGATCATGCCACTGCACTCCAGCCTGAGCAACTAAAGCAAAACTCCATCTCAAAGAAAAAAAATCTTGATAGTTAAAATAATCCTCCTTCAATATTTGTGTTAAAACTTTTAAACGCAGTGAAGTGGTATAAGGGAGTAGAAGTTAATTATGTCCTGAGAGTGGGGCCCTCATAATGGCGATTACTAATTTTATTTTATTTTATTTTTTAATTGCATTTTAGGTTTTAGGGTACATGAGCAGAGAATGAAAGACAATTGTGTAGGTACAACATGGCAGTGTGTTTTGCTTCCTTTCTCCCCTTCACCCACATTTGGCATTTCTCCCCAGGTTATCCCTCCCCACCTCCCCCTCCCACTGGCCCTCCCCTTTTCCCCCCAATACACCCCAGGGTTTAGTACTCCCCTCCCTGTGTCCATGTGATCTCATTTTTCATCACCCGCATATGAGTGAGAATATGCGGTGTTTCATTTCTGTTCTTGTATCAACTTGCTGAGGATGATGTTCTCCAGATTCATCCATGTCCCTAAAAACGACACAAACTCATCATTTCTGATTGCTCCATAATATTCCATGGTGTATATGTGCCACATTTTTCCAATCCAGTCTATTATCAATAGGCATTTGGGTTGATTCCAGGTCTTCGCTATTGTAAACAGTGCTGCAATGAACATTCGTATACACGTGTCCTTATAGTAGAAAGATTTATAGTCTTTTGAATATATACCCAGTAATGGGATTGCTGGGTCAAATGGAATTTCTATTTCTAAGGCCTTGAGGAATTGCCACACTGTCTTCCACAATGGTTGGACTAATTTACACTCCCACCAACAGTGTAAAAGTGTTCCTTTTTCTCCACATCCTCTCCAGCATCTGTTGTCTCCAGATTTTTTAATGATCGCCATTCTAACTGGCGTGAGATGGTATCTCAGTGTGGTTTTGACTTGCATCTCTCTGATGACCAGTGATGATGAGCATTTTTTCATATGATTGTTGGCCTCATATATGTCTTCTTTCATAAAGTGTCTGTTCATATCCTTTGCCCACTTTCGAATGGGCTTGTTTGTTTTTTTCCTGTAAATCTGTTTGAGTTCTTTGTAAATTCTGGATATCAGCCCTTTGTCAGATGGGTAAACTGCAAAAATTTTCCCAATCTGCTGGTTCCCGATTCACTCTAGTGACTGTTTCTTTTGCCATGCAGAAGCTGTGGAGTTTCATTAGGTCCCATTTGTCTATTTTGGCTTTTGTTGCCAATGCTTTTGGTGTTTTGTTCATGAAGTCCTTGCCTACTCCTATGTCCTGGATGGTTTTGCCTAGATTTCCTTCTAGGGTTTTTATCGTCCCAGGTCTTGTGTTTAAGTCTTTAATCCATCTCGAGTTAATTTTAGTGTAAGGTGTCGGGAAGGGGTTCAGTTACTGCTTTCTGAACATGGCTAGCCAGTTTTCCCGACACCAGTTGTTAAACAGGGAATCCTTTCCCCATTGCTTGTTTTTGTCAGGTTTATCAAAGATTATATGGTTGTAGATACGTTGTGTTGCCTCCGGTGCCTCTGTTTTGTTCCATTGGTCTATATCTCTGTTTTGGTACCAGTACCATGCTGTTTTGATTACTGTAGCCTTGTAGTATAGTTTGAAATCTGGTAGTGTGATGCCCCCCGCTGTGTTCTTTTTGCTTAGAATTGACTTGGCTATGCGGGCTCTCTTTTGGTTCCAACTGAAGTTCATGGTGGTTTTTTCCAGTTCTGTGAAGAAAGTCAATGGTAGCTTGATGGGGATAGCATTGATTCTGTAAATTACTTTGGGCAGTATAGCCATTTTCACGATATTAATTCTTCCTAACCATGAACATGTAATGTTTCTCCATCTGTTTGTGTCCTCTCTGATTTCGTTGAGCAGTGGTTTGTAGTTCTCCTTGAAGAGGTCCCTTACGTTCCTTGTGAGTTGTATTCCAAGGTATTTTATTCCTTTTGTAGCAATTGTGAATGGCAGTTCGTTCTTGATTTGGCTCTCTTTAAGTCTGTTATTGCTGTAGACGAATGCTTGTGATTTTTGCACATTGATTTTATATCCTGAGACTTTGCTGAAGTTGCTTATCAGTTTCAGGAGTTTTTGGGCTGAGGCAATGGGGTCTTCTAGGTATACTATCATGTCGTCTGCAAATAGAGACAATTTGGCTTCCACCTTTCCTATTTGAATACCCTTTATTTCTTTTTCTTGCCTGATTGCTCTGGCTAGAACTTCCAGTACTGTATTGAATAGGAGTGGTGAAAGAGGGCATCCTTGTCTAGTGCCGGATTTTAAAGGGAATGCTTCCAGTTTTTGCCCATTCAGTATGATATTGGTTGTTGGTTTGTCCTAAATAGCTTTTATTACTTTGAGATACTTTCCATCGATACCGAGTTTATTGAGGGTTTTTAGCGTAAAGGGCTGTTGAATGTTGTCAAATGCCTTCTCTGCGTCAATTGAAATTATCATGTGGTTTTTGTTTTTGGTTCTATGTGGCGAATTAAATTTATAGACTTCCGTATGTTGAACCAGCCTTGCATCCCCGGGATGAATCCTACTTGATCGTGATGAATACGTTTTTTGATTTACTATTGCAATCGGTTTGCCAATATTTCATTGAAGATTTTTGCCTCTATGTTCATCATGGATATTGGCCTGAAGTTTTCTTTTCTTCTTGGGTCTCTGCTGGATTTTGGTATCAGGATGATGTTGGTCTCATAAAATGATTTTGGAAGGATTCCCTCTTTTTGGATTATTTGGAATAGTTTTAGAAGGAATGATACCAGCTCCTTTTTGTGTGTCTGGTAGAATTCGGCTGTGAACCCCTCTGTACCTGGGCATTTTTTGTGTGGTAGGCTCTTAATTGCTGCCTCGACTTCTGACCTTGTTATTGGTCTATTCATAGTTTCAGCTTCGTCCTGGTTTAGGCTTGGGAGGACACAGGTGTCCAGAAATTTATCTATTTCTTCCAGGTTTACTAGTTTATGTGCATAGAGTTGTTTGTAATATTCTCTGATGATGGTTTGAATTTCTGTGGAATCTGTGGTGATTTCCCCTTTATCATTTTTTATTGAATCTATTTGGTTGTTCTCTCTTTTATTTTTAATCAATCTGGCTAGTGGTCTGTCTATTTTGTTGGTCTTTTCAAAGAACCAGCTCTTGAATTTATTGATTTTTTGGAGGGTTTTTCGTGTCTCAATCTCCTTCAGTTCAGCTCTGATCTTAGTTATTTCTTGTCTTCTGCTGGGTTTTGAGTTTTTTTCATCTTGCTCCTCTAGCTCTTTCAATTTTGATGATAGGGTGTCAATTTTGGATCTCTCCATTCTCCTCATATGGGCACTTATTGCTATATACTTTCCTCTAGAGACTGCTTTAAATGTGTCCCAGAGATTCTGGCATGTTGTGACTTCGTTCTCATTGGTTTCGAAGAACTTCTTTATTTCTGTCTTCATTTCATTGTTTATCCAGTCAACATTCAAGAGCCAGTTGTTCAGTTTCCATGAAGCTGTGCGGTTCTGGGTTGGTTTCTGAATTCTGAGTTGTAACTTGATTGCACTATGGTCTGAGAGGCTGTTTGTTATGATTTCAGTTGTTTTGCATTTGCTGAGCAGTGCTTTACTTCCAATTATGTGGTCAATTTTCGAGTAGGTGTGATGTGGTGCTGAGAAGAATGTATATTCTGTGGATTTGAGGTGGAGAGTTCTGTAAATGTCTATCAGGTTTGCTTGCTCCAGGTCTGAGTTCAAGCCCTGGATATCCTTGTTGATTTTCTGTCTGGTTGATCTGTCTAATATTGACAGTGGAGTGTTAAAGTCTCCCACTATTATTGTGTGGGAGTCTAAGTCTCTTTGTAAGTCATTAAGAACTTGCCTTATGTATCTGGGTGCTCCTGTATTGGGTTCATATATGTTTAGGTTCGTTAGCTCTTCTTGTTGTATCGATCCTTTTACCATTATGTAATGGCCTTCTTCGTCTCTTTTGATCTTTGTTGCTTTAAAGTCTATTTTATCAGAGATGAGAATTGCAACTCCTGCTTTTTTTTGCTCTACATTTGCTTGGTAAATCTTCTTCCATCCCTTTATTTTGAGCCTTTGTGTATCCTTGCATGTGAGATGGGTTTCCTGAATACAGTACACTGATGGGTTTTGGATTTTTTTTTTTTTAATTTTTTATTGGATTATAGGTTTTGGGGTACATGAGCAGAGCATACAAGACAGTTGCGTAGGTACACACATGGCAGTGTGCTTTCTTTTCTTCTCCCCTTCACCCACATTTGGCTTTTCTCCCCAGGCTATCCGTCCCCACCTCCCCCTCCCACTGGCCCTCCTCTTTTCCCCCCAATAGACCGCAGTGTTTAGTACTCCCCTTTCTGTGTCCATGTGTTCTCATTTTTCATCACCCACCTATGAGTGAGAATATGAGGTGTTTCATTTTCTGTTCTTGTGTCAGTTTGCTGAGGATGATGTTCTCCAGATTCATCCATGTCCCTAAAAACGACACGAACTCATCATTTCTGATTGCTGCATAATATTCCATGGTGTATATGTGCCACATTTTTCCAATCCAGTCTATTATCAATGGGCATTTGGGTTGATTCCAGGTCTTTGCTATTGTAAACAGTGCTGCAGTGAACATTCGTGTACATGTGTCCTCATAGTAGAACGATTTATAGACTTTTGGATATATACCCAGTAATGGGATTGCTGGGTCAAATGGAATTTCTATTTCTAAGGCCTTGAGGAATCGCCACACTTTCTTCCAAAATGGTTGAACTAATTTACACTCCCACCAACAGTGTAAAAGTGTTCCTTTTTCTCCACATCCTCTCCAGCATCTGTTGTCTCCAGATTTTTTAATGATCGCCATTCTAACTGGCATGAGATGGTATCTCAATGTGGTTTTGATTTGCATCTCTCTGATGACCAGTGACGGTGAGCATTTTTTCATATGATTGTTGGCCTCATATATGTCTTCTTTCGTAAAGTATCTGTTCATATCCTTTGCCCACTTTTGAATGGGCTTTTTTGTTTTTCTCCTGTAAATCTGTTTGAGTTCTTTGTAAATTCTGGATATCAGCCCTTTGTCAGATGGGTAAACTGCAAACATTTTTTCCCATTCTGTTGGTTGCCGATCCACTCTAGAGACTGTTTCTTTTGCCGTGCAGAAGCTGTGGAGTTTCATTAGGTCCCATTTGTCTATTTTGGCTTTTGTTGCCAATGCTTTTGGTGTTTTGTTCATGAAGTCCTTGCCTACTCCTATGTCCTGGATAGTTTTGCCTAGATTTTCTTCTAGGGTTTTTATGGTGCCAGATCTTATGTTTAAGTCTTTAATCCATCTGGAGTTAATTTTAGTGTAAGGTGTCAGGAAGGGGTCCAGTTTCTGCTTTCTGCACATGGCTAGCCAGTTTTCCCAACACCATTTGTTAAACATGGAATCCTTTCCCCATTGCTTGTTTTTGTCAGGCTTATCAAAGATTGTATATTTGTATATACGTTGTGTTGCCTCCGGTGCCTCTGTTTTGTTCCATTGGTCTATATCCCTGTTTTGGTACCAGTACCATGCTGTTTTGATTACTGTAGCCTTGTAGTATAGTTTGAAATCCGGTAGTGTGATGCCCCCCGCTGTGTTCTTTTCGCTTAGAATTGACTTGGCTATGCGGGCCCTCTTTTGGTTCCATATGAAGTTCATGGTGGTTTTTTCCAGTTCTGTGAAGAAAGTCAATGGTAGCTTGATGGGGATAGCGTTGATTCTGTAAATTACTTTGGGCAGTATAGCCATTTTCACGCTATTATTTCTTCCTAACCATGTACATGGAATATTTCTCCATCTGTTTGTGTCCTCTCTGATTTCGTTGGGCAGTGGTTTGTAGTTCTCCTTGAAGAGGTCTCTTACGTTCCTTGTGAGTTGTATTCCGAGGTATTTTATTCTTTTTGTAGCAATTGCGAATGGCAGTTCGCTCTTGATTTGGCTTTCTTTAAGTCTGTTTTTGGTGTAGACGAATGCTTGTGATTTTTACACATTGATTTTATATCCTGAGACTTTGCTGAAGTTGCTTATCAGTTTCAGGAGTTTTTGGGCTGAGGCAATGGGGTCTTCTAGGTATACTATCATGTCGTCTGCAAATAGAGACAATTTGGCTTCCACCTTTCCTATTTGAATACCCTTTATTTCTTTTTCTTGCCTGATTGCTCCGGCTAGAACTTCCAGTACTATATTGAATAGGAGTGGTGAGAGGGCATCCTTGTCTAGTGCCAGATTTCAAAGGGAATGCTTCCAGTTTTTGCCCATTCAGTATGATATTGGTTGTTGGTTTGTCATAAATAGCTTTTATTACTTTGAGATACGTTCCATCGATACCGAGTTTATTGAGGGTTTTTAGCATAAAGGGCTGTTGAATTTTGTCAAATGCCTTCTCTGCGTCAATTGAGATAATCTTGTGGTTTTTGTTTTTGGTTCTGTTTATGTGGTGAATTACGTTTATAGACTTGCGTATGTTGAACCAGCCTTGCATCCCCGGCATGAATCCTACTTGATCATGATGAATAAGTGTTTTGATTTGCTGTTGCAATCGGCTTGCCAATATTTTATTGAAGATTTTTGCATCTATGTTCATCATGGATATTGGCCTGAAGTTTTCTTTTCTTGTTGGGTCTCTGCCGGGTTTTGGTATCAGAATGATGTTGGTCTCATAAAATGATTTGGGGAGGATTCCCTTTTTTTGGATTGTTTGAAATAGTTTTAGAAGAAGTGGTTCCAGCTCTTCCTTGTGTGTCTGGTAGAATTCGGCTGTGAACCCGTCTGGACCTGGGCTTTTTTTTTGAGGTAGGCTCTTAATTGCTGCCTCACCTTCAGACCTTGTTATTGGTCTATTCATAGTTTCAGCTTCCTCCTGGTTTCGGCTTGGGAGGACACAGGAATCCAGGAATTTATCCATTTCTTCCATGTTTACTAGTTTATGCACATAGAGTTGTTTGTAATATTCTCTGATGATGGTTTGAATTTCTGTGGAATCTGTGGGGATTTCCCCTTTATCATTTTTTATTGCATCTATTTGGTTGTTCTCTCTTTTATTTTTAATCAGTCTGGCTAGTGGTCTGTCTATTTGGTTGATCTTTTCAAAAAACCAGCTCTTGGATTTATTGATTTTTTGAAGGGGTTTTCGTGTCTCAATCTCCTTCAGCTCAGCTCTGATCTTAGTTATTTCTTGTCTTCTGCTGGGTTTTGAGTTTTTTTGATCTTGGTCCTCTAGCTCTTTCAATTTTGACGATAGGTTGTCAATTTTGGATCTCTCCATTCTCCTCATATGGGCACTTATTGCTATATACTTTCCTCTAGAGACTGCTTTAAATGTGTCCCAGAGGTTCTGGCACGTTGTGTCTTCGTTCTCATTGGTTTCAAAGAACTTCTTTATTTCTGCCTTCATTTCGTTGTTTACCCAATCAACATTCAAGAGCCAGTTGTTCAGTTTCCATGAAGCTGTGCGGTTCTGGGTCTGTTTCTGAATTCTGAGTTCTAACTTGATTGCACTATGGTCTCAGATGCTGTTTGTTATGATTTTAGTTGTTTTGCATTTGTTGAGCAGTGCTTTACTTCCAATTATGTGGTCAATTTTAGAGTGGGTGTGATGTGGTGCTGAGAAGAATGTGTATTCTGTGGATTTGGGGTGGAGAGTTCTGTAAATATCTATCAGGTTTGCTTGCTCCAGGTCTGAGTTCAAGCCCTGGATATCCTTGTTGATTTTCTGTCTGGTAGATCTGTCTAGTATTGACAGTGGAGTGTTAAAGTCTCCCACTATTATTGTGTGGGAGTCTAAGTCCTTCTGTAAGTCCTTAAGAACTTGCCTTATGTATCTGGGTGCTCCTGCATTGGGTCCATATATGTTTAGGATAGTTAGCTCTTCTTGTTGTATCGATCCTTTTACCATATGTAATGGCCTTCTTTGTCTCTTTTGATCTTTGTTGCTTTAAAGTCTATTTTATCAGAAATGAGAATTGCAACTCCTGCTTTTTTTTGCTTTCCATTTGCTTGGTAAATCTTCCTCCATCCCTTTATTTTGAGCCTTTGTGTATCCTTGCAGGTGAGATGGGTTTTCTGGATACAGCACACTGATGGGTTTTGGATTTTTATCCAATTTGCCAGTCTGTGTCTCTTGATTGGTGCATTTAGTCCGTTTACATTTAGGGTTAATATTGTTATGTGTGAATTTGATACTGCCATTTTGATTCTAAGTGGCTGTTTTGCCTGTTAGTTGTTGTAGATTCTTCATTATGTTGATGCTCTTTAGCATTCAGTGTGATTTTGGAATGGCTGGTACTGGTTGTTCCTTTCTATGTGTAGTGCCTCTTTTAGGAGCTCTTGTAAAGCAGGCCTGGTGGTGACAAAATCTCTGAGTACTTGCTTGTTTGCAAAGGATTTTATTTTTTTTTCACTTCTGAAGCTCAGTTTGGCTGGATATGAAATTCTGGGTTGAAAGTTCTTTTCTTTAAGAATGTTGAATATTGGCCCCCACTCTCTTCTGGCTTGTAGTGTTTCTGCCGAGAGATCTGCTGTGAGTCTGATGGGCTTCCCTTTGTGGGTGACCCGAACTTTCTCTCTGGCTGCCCTTAGTATTCTCTCCTTTATTTCAACCCTATTGAATCTGACGATTATGTGCCTTGGGGTTGCTCTTCTTGCGGAATATCTTTGTGGTGTTCTCTGTATTTCCTGCAATTGAGTGTTGGCCTGTCTTGCTAGGTGGGGGAAATTTTCCTGGATGATGTCCTGAAGAGTATTTTCCAGCTTGGATTCATTCTCTTCGTCCCCTTCTGGTACACCTATCAAACGTAGGTTAGGTCTTTTCACATAGTCCCACATTTTTTGGAGACTTTGTTCATTCCTTTTTGTGTTTTTTTCTCTAATCTTGGTTTCTCGTTTTATTTCATTGAGTTGGTCTTCGACTTCAGATATTCTTTCTTCTGCTTGGTCAATTCGGCTATTGAAGCTTGTGCATGCTTCGCGAAGTTCTCGTATTCTGTTTCTCAGCTCCTTTAATTCATTCATATTCCTCTCTATGTTATCCATTCTTGTTATCATTTCCTCGAATCTTTTTTCAAATCTTTTCTCAAGGTTCTTAGTTTCTTTGCATTGATTTAATACATGATATTTTAGCTCACCAAAGTTTCTCATTATCCATCTTCTGAAGTCTAATTCCGTCATTTCGTCGCAGTCATTCTTTGTCCAGCTTTGTTCCCTTGCTGGTGAGGAGTTTTGGTCCTTTCTAGGAGGCGAGGTGTTCTGGTTTCGGGTGTTTTCCTCCTTTTTGCGCTGGTTTCTTCCCATCTTTGTGGATTTGTCCGCTGGTGTTCTGCGTAGTTGCTGACTTTTCGATTGGGTCTCTGAGTGGACACCCTGAATGTTGATGATGAAGTATTTCTGTTGCTTGGTTTTCCTTCTACCAGTCTAGCCTCTTCGCTGTATGACTGCTGAGGTCCGCTCCAGACCCTGCTTGTCTGGGGTGCACCTCTAGCAGCTGTGGCACAGCGAGGGATGCTACCAGTTTCTTTTTCTGCTATCTTTGTCCCAGGATGGTGCCTGCCTAATGTCAGTCTTTTGGATATAGAGGGGTCAGGGAGCTGCTTGAGGAGACAGTTTGTACTTTATAGGGGTTTAATTGCTGAGCTGTGAGCTGTGTTGTTCATTCAGGGTTGTTAGGCTGCTATGTTTGATTCTGCTGCAACAGAGGTCATTTAAAAAACTCTTTTTTTCTCAAATGCTCTGTGTTGAGGGATTTGGGCTTTATTTTTCGATGTCCGTTGAGGTCCTGCCCAGCTAGGATGCAGACTAGCCACTGTTTGCCTGCCGAGGCTCCGCCCTGCTGTTGTGAGGCTCGCCCTGGCTCCGCTGTGCTGCTGTTTTCCGCCACGCCCTGCGGCGGAGTCTCTCTGTTGTAGCGTGTTGCCTCGGCAACGGCTGGCTGCCTTAGCAGTGGGCGTGTATCTCAGTAGGGACGGGTTGCCTCAGCAATGGCTGGCTGCGTCAGCAATGGGCGTGTATCTCAGTTGGGGCAGGTTGCCTCGGTAATGGTGGCCGCCCCTCCCCCTCAGAGCGTCTCCGGCCGTCTGCACGGGACTTGTTTGAAATCGCGGTCTTGTTCGTCCCACTGGGCCAATCCTAATGCTCTGTTCCTGCAATCCCCTGGGCTGGCCCACTGTGCAAGTCTAGCTCAGTCTCAAGTCCAGCCCTCTCACGTCTCCGGTTGCCGGTTCAATGGGGCACCCGGATAAGTGCGCCCTGTGGGGAGCGCTAGGTATGGCCGGCCGCCGCCACCCCGGCTGCCGGCTTCGTCAGGCGGAATATCTGCCTGGCGTCCCACGTCTCCTCTTCACTTGGGAATTTCCCCGTTCCGTGGGCAACAAAGATCAGTCTGGAAATGCAGCTCAGACTCACCTCTCCGCAGACACAACGAGAACTCCAATCCTGGGTTGTTCTCACAGCGCCATCTTGAGTCCTTCCCCCGGTTTTGGATTTTTATCCAATTTGCCAGTCTGTGTCTTTTGATTGGTGCATTTAGTCCATTTACATTTAGGGTTAATATTGTTATGTGTGAATTTGATACTGCCATTTTGATGCTAAGTGGCTGTTTTTCCCTTAGTTGTTGTAGATTCTTCATTATGTTGATGCTCTTTAGCATTTAGTGTGATTTTTGAATGCCTGGTACTGGTTGTTCCTTTCTATGTGTAGTGCCTCTTTCAGGAGCTCTTGTAAAGCAGGCCTGGTGGTGACAAAATCTCTGAGTACTTGCTTGTTCGCAAAGGATTTTATTTTTCCTTCACTTCTGAAGCTCAGTTTGGCTGGATATGAAATTCTGGGTTGAAAGTTCTTTTCTTTAAGAATGTTGAATATTGGCCCCCACTCTCTTCTGGCTTGTAGTGTTTCTGCCGAGAGATCTGCTGTGAGTCTGATGGGCTTCCCTTTGTGAGTGACCCGACCTTTCTCTCTGGCTACCCTTAGTATTTTCTCCTTTATTTCAACCTTGTTGAATCTGACGATTATGTGCTTTGGGGTTGCTCTTCTTGTGGAATATCTTTGTGGTGTTCTCTGTATTTCCTGCATTTGAGTGTTGACCTGTCTTGCTAGGTGGGGGAAATTTTCCTGGATGATGTCCTGAAGAGTATTTTCCAACTTGGATTCATTCTCTGTGTCCCCTTCTGGTACACCTATCAAACGTAGGTTAGGTCTTTTCACATAGTCCCACATTTCTTGGAGACTTTGTTCATTCCTTTTTGCACTTTTTTACTCTGATCTTGGTTTCTCATTTTATTTCATTGAGTTGATCTTCGACTTCAGATATTCTTTCTTCTGCTTGGTCAATTCGGCTATTGAAACTTGTGCATGCTTTGTGAAGTTCTCGTATTGTGTTTTTCAGCTCCTTTAATTCATTCATATTCCTCTCTAAGTTATCCATTCTTGTCATCTTTTCCTCAAATCTTTTTTCAAGGTTCTTAGTTTCTTTGCATTGATTTAATACATGTTCTTTTAGCTCATGGAAGTTTCTCATTATCCATCTTCTGAAGTCTAATTCCGTCATTTCATCACAGTCATTCTCCGTCCAGCTTTGTTCCCTTGCTGGTGAGGAGTTCTGGTCCTTTCTAGGAGCCGAGGTGTTCTGGTTTCGGGTGTTTTCCTCCTTTTTGCGCTGGTTTCTTCCCATCTTTGTGGATTTATCCACTTGTCGTCTGCGTAGTTGCTGACTTTTCGATTGGGTCTCTGAGTGGACACCCAGATTGTTGGTGATGAAGTATTTCTGTTACTTGTTATTTCTTCTACCAGTCTAGCCCCTTCGCTGTACGACTGCTGAGGTCCACTCCAGGCCCTGCTTGTCTGGGGTACACCTATAGCATCTGCAGAACAGTGAGGGATGCTACCAGTTTCTTTTTCTGCTATCTTTGTCCCATCATGATGCCTGCCAAATGTCAGTCTTTTGGATATAGAGGGGTCAGGGAGCTGCTTGAGGAGACAGTCTGTACTTTATAGGAGCTCAATTGCTGAGCTGTGAGCTCTGTTGTTCATTCAGGGCTGTTAGGCTGCTATGTTTGATTCTGCTGCAACAGAGCTCATTAAAAAACCTTTTTTTTTTTCAAATGCTCTGTCTTGGGGGGTTGGGGCTTTGTTTTTGGATGTCTGTTGAGGTGTCCTCCCCAGCTAGGAGGCAGTCTAATCACTATTTGACTGCCGAGGCTCTGCCCTGCTGTTGTGAGGCTCGCCCTGTTGCTGCAGGCTCTTGCTGTTCTGCTGCGTTCTCCACCATGGGCTACGCCCTGCAGTGGAGTCTCTCTGTTGTAGCGGGTTGCCTCGGTAATGGCAGGCTGCGTCAGCAGTGGGCGTGTATCTCAGTAGGGGCGGGTTGCCTCGGTAATGGTAGACGCCCCTCCCCCACGGAGCGCCTCAGGGACGGTCTCCATGGCGAGCATTTGGAATCGCCATTTTTTCTGTCCCACTGCGCTATCCCTCATGCTGTGTCCCTGCAATCCCCTGGGCTGGCCCACTGCCCAAGTCCCTTTCAGTCTCGAGTTCAGCCCTCTCAAGTCTAAGGTTGCCATTTCAACAGGGCACCCGGACAAGCACGCCCTGTGGGGATTGCTGGGTAAGGCCGGCCGCCGCCACCTTGGCTGCCGGCTTCTCCAGGCAGAGCCTCTGCCTGGTGTCCCAGGTCTCCTTTATACTTGGGAATTTCCCCGTTCTGTGGGCAACAAAGATCAGTCTGAAAATGCAGCTTTGACTCACCTCTCCGCGGATTAACCGAAAGCTTAAATCCTGGGTTGTTGTCACTATCTCCATTTCACTGACAGGAAAACTGAGACTCTGTGGGGTAAAAATACATCGATACCCACGCAGTTGCCAAAAATAAAAGCTACAGTGTGAGCATGATGCTAAGATCCAAGCCCAGTCTTGTCTTTTCTTCTTGGTGGCATTCTCTTAGCTTTGCCTTCAGCCTTCTGAAGAAAGGTGAAGAAGAGGTGTACATATATTCTGAGGCCATTTAACATGTCTTTCTTCCTGTACCCAACTTGGAGGACGAGGTGCTGGCTATTTCCCAATGATTTACACTTTCTTGCCACTGTAAAACAGCATCAGTCTCGGTTTGCTCTGTAACCTCAGAAGTACCCTTAACTTCCCTTAATTATAGTACTACTGAACAAAGCTTTGATGCCACTGAAGGTCTGATATCTCAGAGGACTCCAGGGGTGCAAAGGAGTCAAGTTCCTCCCAATCCGATGTTCTTCCTGATGCCACTTTTCAAAGTATAAAATTTGAAGGCAGAACATAACTTTAGATTCAGGTGAATCTGAATTACATTTCAGGTCTGTCACTTATTAACTATGTATACCTTAATCTTTCTCAGTTTCCAAATTAAATAATGTTTATAAATTCAGACATATCTGAACATATGAAAAAAGCTGGGAAGACAGATTCACTGAGGTATAATTTACAATAGGGATGGAAACACCCCTTTGTGAATATGGCAGAGACTAGCTCAATATTCATCAATCATGCTTTTTCTTTCTGAGCACTTAGGAAAACTACATTTCCAAGCATCCTTGGCAGTTAAGACTGGGGTCCTGTCATGGAAATAATGTTCACTACATTCAGTCATGGCCACAAAATGTGTCACGTGATCTTCCTCACTCTTTGTTAGCCAGCCAGCTAAATACAGATGATACAGCAGAAAATTCTGCAAAGGCCCTAGAAAATTATTCTACCACAAGATGGAAGAATTGGGATTCCAGAATCATAGAACAGAAAGCTTCCAAAAGAAAAACCTTCAGTGGGTGAAGTCACTAAGATTTTAAGGTTGTTTTGTTACAGGACTTGGCACTAATTACGTTGATTAATACAATTTCTCAAGAGCCAGAGAATCTAAGTCTAGAGCAAAAATAATAGATGGTTCCAGGAGAAAAAGTATGATTTGTTCTTTCACAACTGATGAGAATTGCTCGGAGTATTTTCTGGACAGATTTCTTTCCTTTCGCATCACCACTCTCCCACACCCAGGTGGTACTAATGCCACAACTAGCAGAGGCCAACCTATCATAAACATCCTTCTCATTAGAGTATCCAAGTACACTGACAATGCAAAGCTGTACTGGTTTGTAGACTGCATAACAGAAGAGGTGGAGAATATTTCACCACTTTAACAAGAAATGGTTAGAGAGCAGAACAGAGGAGAAGTAACATGTCAGAAGCAAAGAATGTCACACTAGCTACCTAGGATGCAGGCAGCCCAGGCAGGTCTGAGGAGACCAGAGCAAACTAAAATTTCTAGAGGGTTCAGCCTTTCCAGATGCCTCCATAGTTAGTGGGGCAGAATCATGCTAAAAGAGCTCAGGTTATAGTACCCATTTTATTCCCTTCCTTATTTCCCTTTTATGTTGAACTTCCCTCATTAAAAGCATCCTGACTTTTCAACTAATGCTTTTGAGCAGCACAATGATTTTGCACCTCCCTGTAAAGGAGAATATTGGAATTACATGTTGAGTGAGGGACACGCCAAGAATTGCTGTCCATTCTCCAGTGAACTACGTGATAATCCTGTTAAGCTTCTTACAGGGAACTCATTAAACAATTTTGAAAGCTGTTTCCTCTCACATCATAACTGCATGCATAATCTGATCTAGTCTTTTTAATATAAGCTGTTTGACTGCACAGATTTAAATAACAGCACTTCACTTGTTTTAGACGATCTCTTCCTACACTCCTTTCAGCTCAGTTACTGAGTGCATTTGTAGACTTTCTCTCTGTTTAGGTAACATCCTGTAATTTTTTTTTTCTTTTTTTGAGATGGAGTTTCGCTCTTGTTACCCAGGCTGGAGTGCAATGGCGTGATCTCAGCTCACCGCAATCTCCGCCTCCTGGGTTCAGGCAATTCTGCTGCCTCAGCCTCCCGAGCAGCTGGGATTACAGGCACGCACCACCATGCCCAGCTAATTTTTTGTAATTTTAGTAGAGACAGGGTTTCACCATGTTGACCAGGATGGTCTCAATCTCTTGACCTCGTGATCCACCCGCCTCGGCCTCCCAAAGTGCTGGGATTACAGGCTTGAGCCACCGCGCCCGGCCCATCCTGTAATTTTTCTTTGTTTACGATTTTAACATTTAATTTATTTTCTTTTAACAGTATAGCATCCCTCCTCTAGTTTTCTGATGCCTTGTTCATCTCTTGTGCCAACACATTTTTCACTCACGTCACCCTGTCACCTTCCTGTGCATTGGTCTGTTTGAATTTGTTGTAATTGGTATTTTGTTTTTATTGCAGCCCACCTAACTTCACGAAACTGCCTATTTTTGTTAAACATAATTTATATTTGGCACTTCACTCAATCTTTTTTTTTTTTTTTGCTCCAAGACACTTTATCACCTAGTTATTATGTTTTATTTTTTGTCCTTTCCTTCCTTCTTTCCTCCCTCCCTCCCTTATTTTTTTCCCCTTTCTTCCCTCCTTTCTTTCTTTTATTGTTCTTAAATAAGTATGCTAATGAATATGTGATGTCATAAATCTGGCCTGAATACATTTACAACAAACAAGTTTTCCACTTTTATCTTCTGCTTATTTAATTTTTTCATTCAGCTTGAAAACTCAATTTCCTTTTGGCTCCCTAGAAATATTAACTTTTACCTGCAGGGCAGAGAGGACTTACATCTTTAGCCACACTTGAAAAATTGGGTAAAATTGAAATGTACTTCTGGTGGCTTAACTAACAGAAAATGGATTCCTGATCTCCAGGGAAGACTCCATAATAAGACTCTATCATTGAATTAACAATTCAAGCATTAGGAAAATCAGTTTTCAGGAGAGTCAGGTTTGGGACTTGACATTTTTTAAATTGCATTTTAGGTTTTGAGGTACATGTGAAGAGCATGCAAGATTGTTGCATAGGTACACACATGGCAGTGTGATGTGCTGCCTTCCTCCCCATCACCTATATCTGGTATTTCTCCACATGCTCTCTCCCCAACTCCTCATCCCCCTCTGTTCCTTCCTTATTTCCCCTCAACAGACCCCAGTGTGTGATGATCCCTTCCCTGTGTCCATGTGTTCTCATTGTTCAACACCCACCTATGAGTGAGAACATGCGGAGTTTGATTTTCTGCTCTTGTGTCAGTTTCCTGAGAATGATGGTTTTCAGGTTCATCCATATCTCTACAAAGGACACGAACTTATCATTTTTGATGACTGCATAATATGCCATGGTTTATATGTGCCACATTATCCCTGTCCAGTCTATCATCAATGGGCGTTTGGGTTGGTTCCAGGTCTTTGATATTGTAAAGAGTGCTGCAATGAACATTCGTGTGCATGTGTCCTTATAGTAGAAAGATTTATAATACTTTTGATATATACCTAGTAATGGGATTGCTGGGTTAAATGAAATTTCTGTTTTCAGGTCCTTGAGGAATCGCCACACTGTCTTCCACAATGGTTGAACTAATTTATACTCCCACCAACACTGTAAAAGTGTTCCTATTTCTCCACATGCCTCCAGCATCTGTTGTCTCTCGATTTTTTAATAATTGCCATTCTAACAGGCGTGAGATGGTATCTCAACATAGTTTTGATTTGCATTTCTCTAATGACCAGTGATGCTGAGCATTCTTTCATATATTTGTTGGCCTCATGTATGTCTTCTTTTTTAAAGTGTCTGTTCATATCCTTCTCCCACTTTTGAATGAGCTTGTTTGTTTTTTTCCTGTAAATCTGTTTAAGTTTTTTGTAAATTCTGGATATCAGCCCTTTGTCAGATGGGTAAACTGCAGCAATTTTTTCCCATTCTGTTGGTTACTGATTCACTCTAATAACTTTCTTTTGCTGTGCAAAAGCTGTGGAGTTTGATTAGGTTTTATTTGTCTATTTTGGCTTTTGTTGCCAATGCTTTTGGGTTTTTTGTCATGAAGTCCTTGCCTATGCCTGTGTCCTGAATGGTTTTGCCTAGATTGTCTTCTAGGGTTTCTGTAGTGTTAGGTCTTATGTTTAAGGGACTTGACATTTTTAAGAAATGTCTTTGCAAAACAGGGGACCAGTTATCATTGGATGAAGGACACTGATTTAATCTCCAGGGTGGCTGAACCCGATGTCTTTGGATTTTCCAAATCTTTTTGATACAGCATAACCCATAAAGGATTTTGGCAAGTGAGTTTTCCCTTCATTTTAAAACCCATGCATATTTCAAAGGAAATGCAATCCATGTGTCTTCGATTCATTTACACTTAAATCATCTAAATGCCATTGTGTAAGAGCTATTTGATGTACAAGAAGCCTGTGAGCCTGCTATATAAGCCTTTTTAAGCCTTATTTCTTTGACTCAGAAAGTCATGTTTGGTCTGCCCTGAACAGAAATCAAACTGGGAAAGGCTCAAATTCACTTCTAAACTGAAAACCTGCAAAGTTTTGTGTGGCTTCTGCACTTCCAATATGTTTCCCATTGCCTAAAGCTCACAAACACCCAGCATTTCTCTTCTCTGTCTCACATGTAGTGAGAACAGGGTAAAGCAATTTTTGAATCACATTATACTAGTAAAATTTACATTTTGAATCTCAGTTATCTCCCAGGCACTGCCAGAAGTTAAAAAATGGCAACACATAAAAATTAGGCTTTTGCTCTAAAGGAGCAAAAACATTTATACAGTACATAAATTACTGCTTCTGTACCTTTATTTGTTTGAAAGGTTTAAGATATAAGCGTGGCTTAGATACGAATTTTCAGGATGCCAGATTAGATGCTCCATGAGCTACAGTCACAAATGTAACCTCTTTTTTTAAGACTTATGCTTGGGAGAATAGAATTGGAACAATCTTGCTGTTCTGCAAACTTTAATTGCTGTGTCAAAACAGCAATGGAATGTGAAAAACGTTTGCATTTTTCTCATTTACTGGTCTTTTCTTTGGTTTTAACCATACTCACATTAATGGTGAAGAAGAAAGCATCTTGGCCTATTTGCTCTCTCACTCCCTGAGACTTAAAAATTTTTAATAAATTATGAACTAATACTTTTGAGAGAAAAAATGTGAACCTCAATCTAGTGTTTGGATAGACCCAAATGATTAACAGTGTTTGCTATGGACATAGACACAAGTCTTGAGAATGGATAAATCTTTCTCAAAAAAAAAAAACACTAAATATCTTCAAATTTGTAATTTCTATGTTTTTATTTAGACACATCTTAGACATTGAATTTTAGTGAGAAGGAAGAAATAGTGATGATGTGATTGTCTGCAGAGAAGTATTTTAAATTTGCATTCAAAACTTTGGGGGTGGAGATGAAGTTAAAAGGATATAAAGAAATCCCGGTAGTTTAATTATTTCTTATGTGCTCTCTCCAGTTTAAACGTGATAGAGAATCATATCTTTGTAATAAAAAAGACTATAAAATTAATTTTGGAGAAAACGGATTTAGGCACTAAATCTTGCAAACAGTTAATTATGCTGAGATAATTAGATAGCAGGAAAGTGTTGAATTTTGTTCTTTCCAACGGTTAGTTTTCATTAACTATCAAGTCTTCATGAGTCTCTGCAGGCAGAAATTATTCATATTCTATTCTTAGAATGAATGGTGCATTACTGACAAAGATTTAAACTTTCAAAAAGTGTGACAGAATCCTTTACATTGACCTATGCATATATTTTCTTTAAAAATGTTTTTTCTATCAAAAATTTGAGTTAATTCACTTTTAAATTTTAAATTAAATTCTAAAAATACATTTATTTAGGAAAGTTGACAACCATGTTTTCTCAATTTAATTTAAAATACAAAGCAAAGAGCTTGATTTATAATTTTGCTGCTGTTTTACCAAAGTGAACCGAGGGTATTGATTAAGATTATGCAATAAGTTAATAACCCTGATTTTGGTTAAAACGACTTTTGCTATAGAATTTTATGCCAGGATTTATGAGATTTAACTTAAATTGGGTTGCAATTTAAAAACTTAAAGAAATGAAGTTGGAAAACACTTGCTGGTGCTGCCCTGTTATTCTCCATCTTGTTTCTTCTTGCCCTAAATTAATTCATTTTCACCTGGTAAACACAAAAGCTTTGTCTGCCCTCATCTGTCAGCTCAGAATTACTTGCTATGTTGAGAATACATATGATTTAATGCCTTTCTGCCCCACCTATTGGGTCAGATTGTCTGGCTCTCCTCTAATGCAATAGAAGTTTCACACTCAAAAGAAACACAGCCAGCACAGATTGGAAAATAACTGGAACCTTTACAATATGAGAGGATATTCATCAGGCTTCAAGTCTTATGAGAGTGAATTTCAGCCCTGAGAATTCTAGCTCTTCCTTCCTAATTTAAATGAATCTGAAAATATCTTTATAATGCCCCCTTGACACACATATTTACCCAACACAGATGCACACTCGCACATTTGCATAAATACAATACAAACACACATATAGGTACACATACATAAAAACATGCACACAAACTTCAACCTATATTCCTTAGGAAAACATAATTTATAGATCTATTTCTAAATGCAATTCTGAGTCCCAAACATATTCAACTACAGATGTTGAAAGTTTGGAAGGGAAAGAAATCCTTTCAAAGAGAATCATAATTAAAGAAACATTTGGACAAGGGACCAAATTTGTTTTTTATCTAAATCCATATAAATGCACTTTTTCTACCTCTGCATTAGCACTTTATTTTCATGTATCATTTTTAAACTTTCATACATGACTTGCTTTGAACAAATACAACACACAAGTTCTGTTTTACAAAAGAATACTCTATAGAATTCCCCAAATTATAGGGTTTTCTTCAGTGCATATAAAAGTCTACATAGATTGTTTATAAAATATGAATAATAATATATTAAAACAGACAAATTAACATGAAAAAAATGGAAACATATTGATTTAGTTAAAGGTTACAGTGTCAATTGCAATCTTTTTCCCCATGATTGTATTTCATTTCTCTAAGAAGAGTTAACATATCCTTATTTCTCAGTATCATATTTTCTTCAGTTATATTAATTTGGCACCCATATTTTATTACATATAGAAAAAAGAAGCCCCTGTAGATTTCTATTAATGTTTTGCAACTAAAGGTCTCAGCTGATTCTAGCATCAGGGTAACTGGGCCCTAAGGTTTGCATGTTTAAGGTCAGTCAGTTACATTCATACCACCCAACCCTATAATTGTCTACCATCACCCAGGTAAAAATTTACGGAATATGTAAAGAAGGCAAGTTCTAAATGGCTAAACATAGTCTCCTTTGGGCTATATTTAAAGTACTTAGATGTGTAAGAATTTGAATTTCATGCATGCAGGTTTGAGGCTGGTGGGTTCTCACCAGCTATAAGTAAGGAAACATTATGAGATGCACAGAAGCCATCTTTGGCAGTTTATGAAACATCTACTCTATTCTCTTGTCTCCTTCTTGATTCTCTTCTTTTTGAACAAATCTCAGAAAATAAACACTACATCCTGAAACCTCTTTACAGAACAATTTCTTCTCAGAACGTTGCTCCAGTTCAAATTTGGCTTTTCCCCAAAGGCAGTACTTTCTTTGCAGTATTTCTTTAGTAAAGGCCGGCACTTTACCCCCTCCTCATTTTCAGATCCTGTTCAAGGAAATTCAAGTTTTTCCTAAGAGATCGTTTTATGTATACAGATGTAAACAAGATGCACCCTCACACTGTCTGGGCAGGCCTGAAGCAATGTGTGGATCCTTGGGGATCGCCCTGGGCATTGTTGAAGCCCCTCTGGACCTTTCCTCAGCCTGGTTCCACCTGCCCGATTTCTAAAATTGCAGGACTTCGGAAACAATCCCCTGAAGAGTGGCAGACGTTGCCCAACGCTGAGGCACTGCCACAGAGGGCTCCTGCTTCGCCAAGCTGCTGAGACAGTTCCTCAGGCAATGGTGGTGGTCACTGTGACCTGAGCCCCAGCTCAGCGCTGGTGCCTGTGGCAGGCTGCTTGCGCATGAGCGTTTGCGTGCCCAACTGGGGAGCTGCAATGTTGGCACTGTCCAGCTGCTTCCCCACAGTGCACAGTGGAGGTGGTGCCAGGGGTGGCCCAGGAAGGAGGCTGCATGCCACAAGCAGTGCTGGACCCCGACAGTCCTGACCTCAATACCTCCTTGAGCTGACTCTCCTGTTCCAGTCGGGTGGAGGACTAGCTCACTTCAGACAGTGAGGTGGGCACTCTGGACTGCTCTTTTCATTGGATTCTGGATTGGATGGCATGGGCAGGGATCGGGTCCCATGGGGCTTGAGATTCAGTTTGGTGAGGTGTGGCAGGGGTCTCTGGACCACAGCAATATAACTGAGACCCTCAGGGAGGCTGTCAGCACAACGTTCCTTGGCTCCATCAGCTGACAGACATCTTTGACCTGGGCAACCCACCACAAGGCTCTGTCTTGGTCTTCAACCCCAGGGACACCTAATTCTCAGCACTCCTGTCTGAAAAAATTGGGAACAACCATAAAGAGGCTAGCCCACAGTGCAGCAGAGGTGACAACACCTGAAATTTGTCTCCCATGGGGCCAAATCAGGTGGAGGGAGTGTCTCAGAAGCTTTCTAGGGCACATCCCAGCTTGAATTGGATGTCCAGGAATGCCACTGAGGACCCCCAAAAAAGCCAAGCAGGAGCATGGCACACCTGCAATCACAGGAGAACCTGTGTCGGACTCCAAGCTCCCTTCAGGGATTCCCACCAGAGGAGCCAGCAGGAGCCTGAAAATTGCAAACCACCCCAACCCCCACACCGGGATCACTACCTGACACCTGGCCTGCACCCAGCTACCCCCCAGTCTCTTTAGCTCCGTGAAATCCCTGACAGCCAAGAGGTTCAGTGCTGAGCTGCTGTCCCAGCAGGAATAGAGCAATGAGAGAGCTCTTAACTCTGAGAAAACCATGGCAGAGGAAAGAAAACGCAGTCTTGATGAGAAGGTAAAGATCAAGGCCAGCCACAGCTGGCACCCTCTCATCCTATGAAAACCATGCAGACATCTGATGAAATAGAAATCAAGGGTTTCCTTGGTGGTGGAAGCAATGGGGCACGCAGGGATCCAGGAGCATCACAGCTATCCTGTCACTCAGAAATGTGAGTGTTGACAAAGAAGCAGTTTCTTTGACATCTGTCAGAACGTGTCCTGTAGGTGGAGGGGCTGAACCCCCTCCACACCTCAGCCGAATGTAGTCTCACCTTATCTGACCTTATGATTTTTTCATCCTTTGACACAGAAAGAAATCCAAAGAGGAAGAAAGAGTGCCCAACTCACCCTGTGAAGCTTCAGCTCCACAAGCCCTGGAATTAAAAGTGGGCTCAAAGGGGTCCTGAGGACAGGTTGCCTAGGGTCCGTCCAGCACTAGATGTGCCACAGGACCAAGGCCACTTGGAGGAGTTTGGTTTTGGGTATGTTATGCCCCTCTTCTTTCTTGGGGAGTGACTTCCATCGAGATGGGCAGGTGATTAGGACATCTGCAAATGGGAGCCAGACCCCGCAAAACTGAGGCTTTAGAAATCACCAGCACAACAAAGAATGCAGGGCTACAGACCGCAAGCTGAGCCAAAGGCAGACCTGCACCAGAAGGTAGGCAGACTACAGAGAAATAGCATTGGAGTGCACTGGCCACACACATGTCAGCATGTCACACCCCCCCACACACACACTCAACACACTCAGAAAGATACACACATACACACACTCACACACACGCAGGAATACACACGGAGACATCCAACACTCACACAGAAACACACCATGCCAGGCAGATCCTGAGGCTGCGGGGTTCTGCTCTCTGCTGAAGCCCCTCGGGGAGAGAGCAGTCCTGCTGTAGGCAGGCAGGCCATACCTGGAAATGCCAGCCAGGAGGGCTTTCAATGAGAGGCAGCTTTGCACTGTCTGGGCAGGGCTGAAACATCGTGGGGACACTTGGGGATCACCATGGGCGTCCTTCACGCCCTGCTAGAACTTTCCTCAGCCTGGTTAGGCCTGCTGGATTCCTAAAATCATGGGACTATGGCAATGATGCCCAAAGAGGAGGACATTGCCCAATGCTGAGGCACTGCCACACAGGGCCCCTGCTTTACCAAGCTGCTTAGATGGTTCCCCAGATAACGTTGGCTGTCAGTGTGAGGTGAGCCCCAGCTCAGCTCTGGCGCATGTGACAGGCTTCTTGCGCATGTGCATTTGCGTTCCCAGCTGGGGAGCCGCAACGTTGGCACTGTCCAGCTGCTGCCGCACAAGTGGACGGGGAAGGCAGTGCCAGGTGTGGCCCCTGAAAGGAGGCTGCATGCCAGAAGCAGTGCAGGACGCCGGTGTTGGCCTGAGTTTATCCTTGAGCCAACTTTCCTTTTCAGCTTGGTTGGAGGAGGAGCACGCTTCAGACTGTCAGGTGGGCACTCGGGACTGCTCTTTCCATTCGATTCTGGATCAGATGGGGTGAGCAGGGTTCAGGTCCCATGGGGCTGGAGATTCAGTTTGGTGAGCTGTCACGCAGGGCGGGGGTTGATGGGCCACAGAAACATATCTGAGACCCTTGGCGAGGGTGTCAGGAGAATGATCGCTGGCTCCAGGAGCTGACTGACTCCCTTTGACCTGGGCCACCTACAAAGAGGCCCTGCCTTGGTCTCCAAGCACAGACAATCCTGCTTCTCAGCACTATTGTGTGGGAAAGGAGGGAACAAACACAAGGAAGCAAGCCCAGTGTGCAGCAGAGGTGGCAGCACCTGGAACTGGCCTCCTGTGGGGGCAGATCAGGTGGACAGGGTGTCTCAGAAGCTTTCTGGGGTGAATCCAAGCCTGAGACAGATGTCCAGCCATGCCACTGAGAACCCCCAAGAAAGCCAAGTGGGAGCAGAAAGCACTTGTGACCACAGGAGGGTCTGTGCTGCAGTTCAAATTTTCTTCAGGGGGTTACTGCTGAGGACCCAGGAGGATCCTGAAAAGTGCAAAGGAGCCCCAATCCCCACTGGAATCACCACCCACTACCTGGCCTGCACCCAGCCATCCTCCAGTCTCCTTAGATGGGTGAACTCCCTGGCAACCACAGGCTCACCGCTGATAAAACCTGTAGGTCCTACAGCAAAAAGACCTCAATCAATCCCATATTTAAAAAAGAAATGTTAGTCCTAATAAACACATGTAGGTTTAGTTCTACAGCAAAAAGTCCTCAATCAATCTTATATTTAAAAGAAAAGTAGTACAGCACAGTAGATACTCATAAAGTTTCAAATACATATAGTTTCAAATCAATAATAAGAGGATCACAAGCTCTCTAAGTTTTTAACTACTCTTTCTTATTAATCATAATCCTCAACTCCATCCTCAACCTCAAAGCAATTTTTCAGAATTAAATTATGGTTCACTATATATGATTGCTATGTTTTTTCTTTATTTTTAATGTTTTATTTATTCCATTGTATTAGATTTATGGTTGGGATTTCATTTTCAACTTACTGCAAAAGTTATATTGCAGTCAGAATAATTCCTGTGTATCTCCTGAACTTGGAAATACTTACTACATCGTTCTATATTTTAGGAAACTTCACCTTCATGATAACTGCCAAGTCATTCAACATAAGCTACCGCGAAAACATGAACCAATTACACTAAACTTTCTTAGATTTGTTCAAGGGCTTTGTCTTTCTCTACTACATTTTTTACTTGATCTTTCTCATTGGTGGGATGAAAAAAATTATAAAATTTAAGACTTTATGAAATTCTTTGAGAAACTAAGACAAATTATATTCTTAATAACCAAGAGAGACTACATGATTTGGAAGTAAATACCTACAATCCTGAAAACACTAATATATTTGTTTTATCAATATGTATTCTTTCTGATGTCAATATTTAATTTTTTAAGTAGATATTTAATTTTTAAAGTAAATATTTAAAAATGTAACAACACTAATATATTTGTTTTATTAATATGTTTATTCTTTCTAAAATGTTTCATTGCTGTTCCTCGGTTAATTTAACAGGGCTTTACCAGAAGATAATTTTTTGAAAGAAATCAGAACGGATTCCCTTACAAAGTCCCTGTAACAAGCCTAAGAACCTTTGCACCATGGTTCTTTGAAACTCTGCTGCCTCTTTTAAATTAGCTGTCTTTTTGTTCATCCACTCACTCCCCCACCCCACCTGGAGCTTTGATCAATTTCTTCTGGACTGTCAAGATGAGCCAATGGGATGCATCAACTAAGACTGCTGATTAGCATTATAACTCACTAAAAGAAAAAAGTGACCAACAAAGAATGGAAAACAAAACAAACATAAAATCTACCTGGGACATCTTTTCACCTTTCTTTATTTCATCAGAGAGAAGCCTTTCACACACTTGTTTTGGTAAGCAATCACAAAGTGCCAATTTTGTTCTTGTCAATGAAACTTCTGTCTTCTCACCATTGCTTACATAACTCACCTTTCACAGTATGCTAACAGAGCTTAGTAATGTTATTGTTTCAACATAAAACATCATAATCTTAGTACAAAGTGTTTAGGCCAAATCATTTTTATGGCTTCTAAAGGCAGACCTTTGTCGACATCTCTTGCCAAGAGAGAAACAATTTCCTGTGTCAGATTATCACTCTTATTTACATCTACATTCAGAATATAACCATGTGTGGGAGTTTAATAAGTGGATGAAATTTGTTTCTGAAGTACTGTTTCCCCTACATAATATTTTCAGCAAGGGCCTACATTGCAAATGTTTTTACACTTGTTTTGTGAGGAGAAAGTAACAAACATGGAAACATAACCCCTAAGACAAGGTTTTAGCATCCAACATACCTGACAAGATTTTCCCTGTCTCCAGTTCACTTCCAAAGTTGCATATTCAGTTCTTCAATCTTCAGTCTTGGGGGTTTTATTCAACACAGACTGTCTTTGTCTTCTCTCTCTAGGAAATCTTTCCTGCCATACAAGGGATAATCAAATAAAACTTAAAAAATAGAATATAAGAATATGAGAAAAACAATTTTAAGCACGAATGTTTCTCCAACTTAACACTGTGTCAAAGTGCTTAACTTATTGCAATCTCATGCTTTTTTCTTCCTCAGGATCAAAGCATTGTTTTCCTCTTCTGGTTATTTGGGGAAAATATATATATGTAGATCTAATATTTAATTAATGAAAAAATAAATGTCCTCTGTTAAACATTATTGCTTAAGTTAGGCACTTGAAAACTTAGCTATTTCTCATTAATACTATATTAGAGCCCTGCATTTTATTCCCATTTATGCCACAGGAAATAAAATGTAACCAATTCAGTATACTTTATAGTACTTTACTTGTAAATAAACATATATCTGATAGAATAAATCAATTCTAAAAAATTATTTTAAAGGTTTTTCTCAACATTTCACAATTGTCCATATTGTGATTTACTCGGAGTATTTAAGTATTCAGAAATTATCAACTATGACTTCAATAGCTGAAATGGTAAACATGGGATTATACTACATACATCGTTTGCCTACATGTATACATATTCATATATGTTTATGTAAATAATTACATAATTACATAAATGTTTATGTAAATACTTTTTAGGCAAGCAAAAGGGAAAGAAAAGGTCTTGAATATCCCAATTAATTTAAAACCAATTAAAATGTTATATGAAAATTATTTTTAAACTAACTGCTAAAATTTACATCCTACATTTTAGAATACATTTACCATTTTAAAGAACATATTCGATCTTTGAAAGAACTCTAACTACATGAGCATTTGTAGCCAATATGTTAGAACCCTCCACCAATCAGAGCACAGCCTCTGTGTAGATTTTATCATTCCCATAGGAAGACCACTGTTCCTTAGAGACTGAAGCAGGCAATGTTGTCAAAAATTATGGGGGCAGCTGAGATCAAGGAACATTCCCAAGCTAGAGTCAACACCAAATAATGCTGAAGAGAATTACATTATAGTATAAATATATTTATGTTTTCTTACATTAGTGATATTTCAATTCTTCGTGATACCAAGCCCAATGTTATTTCATACCTAACTCATGCCATGTAATCTGTTCCTAGATATCCAAGATTCAACTAAATTAGCCATTCCAAAGGAGTAAATTGATGAACTCTCCATCTGTTTCTGTTTATATTGCTAATCAGTGTGTTTTAGTGATATTACAAAAGTAATTAGGGAGAAAAATGAGGATTATATCCAGAAAAGGTTTTTAAATGAAGACCCTATGTCGACACTTCTTACTTCAAAAGAACAATACTGAGACTTGTTCTTCGAAATGTCAATCATGACTCAAAATCACTGGAATCCCCTAAGTGCCTCCAAGAAATACAGAATCACAGGCTCACTCTGACACACGAATTGCAACCTGTGTTTTAACAAGAATCCTAAGTATATGAAATACACATAAGTTTGAGGACACCAGTGTATCTCTTCAAGAAAACCTGAGGACGGGAAGGCTAGGGTCTCTCCAGCCCTAGATGTGGTGCAGGACCAAGGGCCCTTGGAGGAGTTTAATTTTAGGTGTGTTGCACCTGCCTTCTTTCTTGAGGAGTGACTGGCCTTAGAATGGAAAGAATATTATCACACTTGCAGGTGGCAGCTAGATCCCACTACACTGAGGCTTTAGAAACCGATGGCAAAACAAAGAATGGCCCCGCAGCCCCCAAGCTGAGCCAAAGGCAGATCCACACCAGAGGGTAGGCAGACTACATAGAAACTGCACTGGAGTGCACTGGCCACACTCACATCAGCATGTCACACCCACCCACACACACAAACACACTCATAAACAGAAAGATACACACACACACACACACACACACAGAAAGACTCATGGAGACATCCAACATTCTCATGGAAACACACCCTGCCAGCCAGCTCCTGAGGCTGCAGGTTCTGCTCTCTGCTGGGAAGCCCCTCGGGGAGACAGCAGCCCAGCGGTAGGCAGGCAGGCCATACTTGGAAATGCCAGCTGGGAGGGCTTTCAGCAAGAGGCATCTTTGTACCATCTGGGCAGGCCTGAAGCATCCTGGGGATTTCTGAGGATCACCGTAGACATCCTTGAAGCCCCTTCAGACCTTCTCTAAGCCTGATTTGGCCTGCTGGATTTCTAAAATCCTGGGATCATGGCATGATCCTGTGGAGAGGGAGGGCTGTTGCCAAACACCGAGGCACTGCCACAGAGGGCCCCTGCTTGCCTAAGCTGCTCAGACCATTCCCCAGGCAATGGTGGCTGTCACTGTGATGCGAGCCCCAGCTCAGCACTGGCACTTGCCTCAGTCTGCTTGTGCATGCGCATTTGCGTGCCTGGCTGGGGATCTGCAACATTGGTGCTGTCCAGCTGCTGCTGCACAGGTGCATGGGGGAGGTGGTGCCAGGGGCGGCTCTGGGAATGGGACTGCCTGCCACAAGCAGCACTTAACCCCGACAGTTTTGACCTCAGTACCTCCTTGAGCCGGCTTTCCTCTTTGGGTCAGGTGGGGGAAGAGCATGCTTCAGACCATGAGGTGTGCACTCTGGACTGCTCTTACCACTGGATTATGGATTGGATGGTGTGGGCAGTGATCAGGTCCCATGGGGCTGGAGATTCAGTTCGATGAGGTGTGGCAGGGGTCGCTGGACCACAGAAACATACCTAAGACCCTTGGACAGGGTGTCAGAAGAACATCCCTTGATTCCATGAGATGACTGCCCCCCTTTGATCTGGGCCACACACCATGGGGCCCTGCCTTGGTCTCCAAGCTCAGAGACTCTTGTTTCTCAGCACTGCTGTCTAGACATGGAGGGAACAACCACAGAGAGGCGAGCCCAGTGTGCAGCTGAGTGGCGACACCTGTAACTGGCCTCCTGTGGGGGTAGATCAGGTGGACAGTGTGTCTCAGAAGTTCCCTGGTGCCAATCCAAGCCTGAGACAGATGTGCGGGCATGCAGCTGAGAACCCCCAAAAAAGCCAAGCACAGGCAGATTGCACCTGTGACCACAGGAGGGCCTGTGCCAGAGTCCAAGCCACCTTCAGGAATTACTGCCTGAGGAGCCAGGAGGGTGCAGCCAAGTGTAAACCATCCCAACCCCCACCCTGGGATTACCACCCACCACTTGGCCTGCACCAGCCACTGCCCAGTCTCCTTAGCTCCATGCAATCCCTGGCAACCAACAGTTTCACTGCTGATAAAACCTGTAGGTCCTACAGCAAAAATACCTCAATCAATCTCACGTTAATATTAGTCCTGGTAAAACTTATAGCTTTTGTTCTACAGCAAAAAGGCCTCAATCAATCACATATTTAAAAGAAAATTAGTAAGATACAGTAGATGCTCATATAGGTTTAAATCACAAAATTAGCTGGGCATGGTGATAGGCACCCATAATTTTATCTACTAGGGATACTGAGGCAGGAGAATCACTTGAACCTAGAGGGCAGAGGTTTTGGTGAGCCTGGATCACATCATTGCACTCCAGCATGGGAAACAAAAGTGAAATTCCCTCTCAAAAAATAAAAAATAAAAAAAGAAGGAACCTCCAGTACAATGGATAGAAATGGCAAGAGCTGACCTTTCTGCTTTATTTTCAGTCTTGTGAGGCAAGCATTCAGATGTTTACTAGTAAGTGTAATGTTAGATTTAAATTTTTTTGTAATATAGTTTTTATCAGATTGGGGAAGTTCTCTTTAATTCTTATTTTACTAATAGATTTTAAAAATTACAAATGAATATTCAATTCAATTTGTTAAAATAATATTTTTCATTTGTTTTGTCAGTCATATGGTGATTTTTGTTTATACTATTAATATGCTGAAATGTTTATTGAATTTTAAATTTTTGATTTATTTTGAGACAGGTGTTTACTCTGTTACCCAGGCTGCAGTGCTGTGGCACAATCATAGCTCACTGAAAACTCTAATGCCTGGGAATAAGTGATCCTCCCACTTCAGCCTCCAGAATAGCTGGGACTATGAGCATGCACCACGACACCCAGCTATTACTTTAATTTTTATTTTCAGTAGAGACAAGATTTCACTATGTTGCCTAGACCGGTCTCAAACTCCTGAGCGCAAGTGATCTTCCAGCCTCAGCCTCACAAAATTCTGGAATGACAGGCATGAGCCTCCATGCTCAGCTTTCAATTTTAAATTTTTATTTGTACATAGTAGGTCTATATATTTATAGGGCACATAAAATATTTTGTTATAGACATACAAAGTGTACTAATCATATCAGGGTAAACTGAGTATCCACTACCTTAAGTATTTCTCATTTCTTTGTGTCAGAAACATTTCAATTGTACTCTTCATTTTTCTAAAATGTACAATATATTGTTGACTGTAGTCGCCCTGGGGTGCTTTCAAATACTGAGCCTTATTCATTCTATCTAACTATATCCTTGTACCCATTAACCATCTACTTACCACCCCTGCTGCCCTTCTTAGCCTCTGGTAACCATCCTTCCACTCGCTGTCTCCATGAATTCAATTGTTTTAGTTTTTAGTTCCCACAAGTAAGTGAGGACACGTGAAGTTTGTCTTTCTGTGCCTTGCTTATTTCACTTAACATGGTGTTCAATTTCATTCATATTGTTGGGAAATGGCAGAATCTCATTTTCTTTGATGGTTGAATAGTACTGCATTGTGTGTATCTACCACATTTTCTTTTTCCATTCGTCTGTGGATGGACACTTAGGTTGCTTCCAAATCTTAGCTATTGTGAATAGTGATGCAATAAGCATGAGAATGCAGATATCTCTTCCATGTACTAATTTATTTCTTTTGGGTATATGCCTAGCAGTGGGATTGCTGGATCATATGGTAGTTCTATTTAGTTTTTGAGGTACATCCATATTGTTATCCATACTAATTCACATTCCCATCAGCAGTGTAAGAGGGTTCATTTTTTTTCTACATTCTTTCCAGCATTTGTTATTGCTTGTCTTTTGGGTAAAAACTGCTTTAACTCAAGTGAGATAATATAACATTGTAGGTTTGATTGGAATTTCTTTAACAGTCAGTGGACGTTGAACACCTTTTTATATAAATGCTTTCCGTTTGTATGTCTTCTTTTGGGAAGTGTCTATTCCAATCATGTGTCAGTTTTTAATTTGGATTATTAGATTTTTTTCTATTGAGCTATTTGAGCTTCTTACATATTCTGGTTATTAATCCCTATCATGTGGATAGTTTGCAAATATTTTCTCCTATTTAGTCAGTTTCTCCTCACTTTGTTGATTGCATTATTTACTGTGCAGAAGTTTTAAAATTTGATATGATCCTATTTGTCCATTTTTGCTTTGGTTTCCTGTGCTTGTGGGACATTATCCAAGAAATACTTGCCCAGGTCAATGTCCTGGAGAGTTTTCCTAAGGTTTCCTTTTAGTAAATTTATAGTTTCATGACTTAGATTTATGTCTTTAATCAGTTTTATTAGATTTGTATACATCTTTTCATTCTTCTACATATGGATATCCAGTTTTCCTAATACCATTTATCAAAGAGACTCTTCTTTCCCAAACTGTATGCTCTTGGCACCTTTGTGAAAAACGAGCTTACTGTACATCTCTGAATTTATTTCTGGGTTTTTTGGTCTGTTCCATTGGTCTGTGTGTCTGTTTTCATGCCAGTACCATGCTGTTTTGGTTCTTGTAGCTCTGTATTATAATTTGAAGTCAAGTAATGTGATTTCTTCAGAGTATCCAGAATACTCAGCATTTCTTAGAATAATCTAGGTCTCTTGTGAATACATGTAGATTTTAGAATATTGTTTCTGTTTCTGTGGAGAATATCATTGGTATTTTGATAGATATTGAGTTGAATATGTAGATTGCTTTTGGTGGTATGAACATTTTAATGATATTGATTCTTTGAACTCATAAACATGGAATCTTTTTTTGATGTCCTCTTCAATTTCTTTCATCAATATTTTATAGTTTATTATTTATTGGTTTTTAGTACTAAACTAACCTTGGATTTCTAGAATAAATGCCAATTATTTAAATCTATTATCTTTTTATATACAAATGAACTGTATTTGTCAAGATTAAAACAAAAACTTTATGCACTATGATTACTTCTAAATGAAATTCTAGAAAATGTACAACTATAGCAACTGAAAACAGATGAGAGGTTGCCAGGGCTGAGGGGTGAGGGTTATGAATGGACTTAATAGGGTTTAGAGGGAAAGCTTTAGAAATGTCAGAAATGTTCCATATGGTGATCATGATGGTGATTACATTACTATGCACATTTGTTAAGGTTCATCAAATTGTGCACATAAAATTGTTGACTTATTACATGTAAATATTCTTCCATAAAGCTTGCCAATTAACATATATAGATTTTTATTAGTAAAAAGCAAGTGGAGAATGTATTTTGTTTGTTTGTTTGTTTGCTTGCTTGCTTCTTTTTGAGATGGAGATTCACTTGTCACCCAGGCTAGTGTGCTATGGTGCAATCTTGGCTCACTGCAACCTCTGCCTCCCAGGTTCAAGTGATTCTCCTGCCTCAGCCTCTCGAGTGGCTGGGGTTACAGGCACCTGACACCATGCCCAGTTATTTTCTTTGTATTTTCAATACAGACAGGGTTTCACCATGTTGGCCAGGCTAGTCTAAAATTTCTTACCTCAGGTGATCTGTCCGCCTCAGCCTCCCAAAGTGCCGGGATTACAGGCATAAGCCACCACACCCAACCATGAATGTGTTTTTAAGTTTAATACCTCCACATTTGTATATATAAAATATTTTTTTAATGTTTGAAATCATAAAAATAGGGAAAAAAAAGAAAGGGGATGGGAAGTGGGTAATAGTCAAATGGAATACTATCTTTTATTTCAATAGTTCAGTTGTTAAGAAAAGTTTATTTGCACACTCACTAGTTGTACAATTAAAATTAAATTTAATTATGGCAGTACAAAATAATTTATGCAGCTATGCACATGACAGAAACTAACGTATAATTTACTCTTTTTGTGTTGTCTTTGCCGGGTTTTTGTTGTTGTTGTTGGGTTGTTTGTTTGTTTGTTTGTTTGTTTTGAGACCATCTCACTCTGTCAACAGGGTGGAGTGCATAGTGCAATCATGGCTCACTGCAACCTCTGCCTTCTGGGTTCAAGGGATTGTCTTGCTTCAGCCTCCCAAGTAGCTGAGGTTACAGGCCCATGCCACCAGGCCCAGCTAATTTTTTGTATTTAGTAGAGACGGGTTTTGCCATGTTGGTCAGGCTTTTCTCAAACTTCTGACCTCAGGTGGTCCACCTGCCTGGACCTCACAAAGTGCTGGGATTACAGGGGTGAGTCACCATGCCCGGCCTGTCAGGTGTTTATATTGACATTGTATCTGACGTCATAAAATATATTGGAAAAAAATTCCTCCCTCTTCTGTTTTGTAGAGAGTTTGTGTACGTTTTCCTTTATCTACTTGTTGATAGAATTCAATAGTGAAATCAGCAGGGTCTGAAGATTTCTTCTTGAAAAAAATTTTTATTACAATTTCTTCAACAGATATATGACTATTTGGATTGCCTGTTTCCCATTGTGTCATTTTTATAATTTGTTTTTTACAATGAAATTTATCTATTTTCAAGTTTGTTGGCAAAAAAATTATTTCAAATTTATTGGCAAAATGTGTTTATTATAATTTTGATATCTGTGTGGGCTGCAGTAATATTCTTTCATTTCTGCTGGAAGTAATTTGTGTTTTGGGTGTTTTTATTAGTCTAGCTAGGTTTTAATTATCTTTGCAAAGCAGCAAATTTCAGCTGGAGTTTCTGCTTTTTTTTTTTTTTTGAAATGGATCCTCCTTCTGTCATACAGGCTGGAGGGCAGTGGCACGATTTCAGCTCACTGCAAACTCTCTCTCCCTGGTTCAAGGGATACTCCTGCCCCAACCTCATGAGTAGCTCTGATTACAGGCACCCACCCCTATGCCCGACTCATTTGAGTATATTTAGTAGAGACAGGGTTTCACTATGTTGGCCAGGCTGGTCTTGAACTCCTAATCTCAGGTGATCCACCTTCCTTGGTCTCAACGTGCTGGGATTACAGACATGAGCCAGCATGCCTGGCCATGTTTTCTGCTGCTATTTTCATTTTATAATTTTTGTTTGTCTCCTGAGATTTTTGTCTCTTTTACTCATTGTATATGCATATTTTCCTTTATGTCTCTGCACATTTATGATTGCTGTTTTAAAATTTTTTAGTAGATTGGGCTCAGTGGCTCACACCTGCAATCTCAGCCTTTTGGAGGCTAAGGCAGAATTATTTGAGCTCAGTAGTCCAACACCAGCCCAATCAACATGGTGCAACCCTGTCTCTACCAAAAATACAAAAATTAGCCAGCATGGTGGCTCATTCCTGTAATCCCAGCACATTAGGATGCCAAGGCAGACAGATTATCTGAGATTAGGAGTTTGAGACTAGCCTAGCCAACATTGTGAAAGCCCTTCTCTACAAAAAATACAAAAATTAGCCAGGCATCATGATGCATGCCTATAATCCTACCTACTCAGGAGTCTGAGGCTGGAGAACTGCTTGAGCCTGAGTTATGGAGGTTGCAGTGAGCTGAGATCTCTGCCTCCTGGATTCAAGTGATTCTCCTGCCTCAGCCTCCTGAGTAGCTGAAATTGCAGGCACCTGACACCATGCCCGGCTAGTATTTTTAGTAGAGACAGGGTTTCACCAAGTTGACTAGGTTGGTCTCGAACTCCTGACATCAAGTGCTTCTTTTGCCTTGGTCTCCCAAAGTGCTGGGATTACAGGTGTGAACCACTGTGCCTGGTGGGTTAGCATGCTCTTGTTTTATAAAGGTACAAAATAAATGTGGACAACATGTACTTAGCTGATTGTTGCTACTTCCACCTTAGCAACTTTCCTACTCATTCAGAATTTCTTTATTCTCACATATGCTAAAATATGTTTGAAGTGTGTTAATTTGGATAAAAAGGCATTTTGTATTCCTCATAGAATAGTGTTAAAAACTGTGAGGTATGCTAAGCTGTCATGGCAAAGTGGTATTTAATGTGCCTGTATGTGTGGAAGAGTTATATAATTCCCATTTTTAAAATAAAAGTGCTTAGAAATAAAAAACGAATTATCTTTTAACCTTTTGAAAATGATTAGTTGGTAACTTTGTGTATAATATTGATGGATTTCTAATTTTCCAGAATGGTGTCATAATAGTAGCTTTCTTTGATATAACACAAGTCCTCAGAGGGTATATAACCAATTTGAAGTCAGTCATTTGGTTTTTTTAAAATTTCAAATTGATTTAGGTTTCCTGATATATATATGTAGAGGATATTCAGCTTACAGTCATTCAACTTAAAGTTTTGACTCTGCGATTGTGCTGTTTTTCATTTTATTTGAGAAATTGCATGAGATATTCAACACTTTATCACAACATAAGCTTTGTCTTAGTTGATTTTGCCTAACAGTAAACTAATGTATTGTGAGAATATTTAAGGCAGGCAAGGCTGAGCTATAATGTTCAGTTATGTTAGGTGTATTAAATGCGTTTTTGACTTACAGTATGTTCAACCTATGATGGGTTTCCTGGGACATAGCCTCATCATAAGTTGCAAAGCATCTGGATTAACATGTGTGAGATTTTCTCAACATATTAACACGCTAGAGCACAATGAAAAAATGTTAAAATTCTTTTTTTCTTAGGGAAGAAATAATTTATTATGTTGGAGTAATACATTAGAGTTTCTTGTAGTATGTCATTAATTCCCTATTTATTTATCCAAGATGGAGTTTGACTTTTCGCCCACGCTGGAGTTCAGTTGTGCAATTTCTGCTCATTGCAACCTCTGCCTCTCCGGTTCAAATGATTTTCATGTCTCAGCTTCCTGAGTTGCTGGGACTACAAGAGCGAACCACCATGCTCAGCTAAATTTTATATTTTTAGTAGGGACAGCGTTTCACTATGTTGGCCAGGCTGATCATGAACCCCTGTCCCCAAGCTATCCACCCACTTTGGCCTCCAAAAGTGCTGGGATTACAGGCGTAAGCCACCATGACTGGCCCCTATTTCTTTTAATATTTAGAAACAGAGCCTCTTTTTATTTCATGCATTTTAAATTTTGGGGTACATGTGAAGAACATGCAAGATTGTTGCATACATATACAAACATGGCACTGTGATTTGCTGCCTTCTTCCCCATCAACTATATCTGGTATTTCTACCCATGCCATTTCTCCCCAAATCCCCATCCGCCTCTATTTCCCCAAGACAAATCCCAGTGTGTGATGCTCCCCTCCCTGTGTCAATGTATTCTCATTGTTCAACACCCACCTATGAGTGAGAACATGTGGTGTTTGATTTTTTGTTCTTGTGTCAGTTTGCTGAGAATGATGGTTTCCGGGTTCATCCACGTTCCTGACAGATGAACAAAGGACACGAACTCATCGTTTTTTGTGGCTGCATAGTATTCCATGTTGTATATGTGCCACATTTTTCCTGTCCAGTCTATCATCGATGGGCATTTGGGTTGGTTCCAGGTCTTTGCTATTGTAAACAGTGCTGCAGTGAACATATGTGTGCATGTGTTCTTATAGTAGAACGATTTATAATCCTTTGGATATATGCCAAGTAATGGGATTGCTGAGTCAAATGGTATTTCTATTGCTAGGTCGTGAGAAATTGCCACACTGTGCTCCACAGTGGTTGACCTAATTTACACTCCCACCAACAGTGTAAAAGTGTTTCTAATTCTCTGCATTCTCTCAGGCATCTGTTGTCTCCAGATTTTTTAATGATCGCCATTCTAACTGGAGTGAGATGGTATCTCAATGTACTTTTGATTTGCATTTCTCTAATGACAAGTAATAATAAGCATTTTTTCATTTGTTTGTTGGCCTCATGTATGTCTTCTTTTGTAAAGTGTCTGTTCATATCCTTTGCCCACTTTCGAATAAGCTTATTTGTTTTGTTCTTGTAAATCTATTTTAGTTCTTTGTAAATTCTGAATATCAACCCCTTGTCAGATGGGTAAACTGCAAAAATTTTATCCCATTCTGTTGGTTGCTGATTCATTCTAATGACTGTTTCTTTTGCTCTGCAGAAGCTGTGGAGTTTGGTGAGATCCCATTTGTCTATTTTGGCTTTTGTTGCCAATGCTTTTGGTGTTTTGGTCATGAAGTCCTTGCCTACTCCTATGTCCTGAATGGTTTTCCCTAGGTTTTCTTTTAGGGTTTTTATGGTGTTAGGTCTTATGTTTAAGTCTCCAATTTAGCTGGAGTTAATTTTAGTGTAAGGTGTCAGGAAGGGGTCCAGTTTCTGCTTTCTGCACATGGCTAGCCAGTTTTCCCAACACCATTTATTAAACAGGGAATCCTTTTCCCATTGCTTCTTTTTGTCAGGTTTGTCAAAGATTGGATGGTTGTAAATATGTTGTGTTGCCTTCCAGGCCTCTGTTTTGTTCCATTGGTCTATATCTCTGTTTTGGTACCAATACCATGCTGTTTTGATTACTGTAGCCTTGTAGTATAGTTTGAAGTCTGATTGTGTGATGCCTCCCGCTTTGTACTTTTTGCTTAGAATTGACTTGGCTCTGTGGGCTCTCTTTTGGTTCCATATGAAGTTTAAGGTGTTTTTTTCCAGTTCTGTGAAGGTCATTGGTAGCTTGATGGAAATAGCGTTGAATCTGTAAATTACTTTGGGCAGTATGGCCATTTTCACGATATTGATTCTTCCAAACCATGAACATGGAATGTTTCTCCATCTGTTTGTGTCCTCTCTTATTTCGTTGAGCAGTTGTTTGTAGTTCTCCTTGAAGAGGTTTTTTACGTTCCTTGTTAGCTGTATTCCTAGGTATTTTATTCTCTTTGTAGCATTTGTGAATGGTAGTTCATTCTTGATTTGACTCTCTTTAAGTCTGTTATTGGTGTATAGAAATGCTTGTGGTTTTGCACATTGATTTTATATCCTGAGACTTTGCTGAAGTCGCTTATCAGTTTCAGCAGATTTTGGGTTGAGACGATGGGGTCTTTTAAATATACACTCATGTTGTCTGCAAATAGAGACAATTGGACTTTTTCCTTTCCTGTTTTAGTACCTTTATTTCTTTTTCTTGCATGATTGCTCTGGCTAGAACTTCCAACACTGTATTGAATAGAAGTGGTGAGAGAGGGCATCCTTGTTTAGTGCTAGATTTCAAAGGGAATGCTTGCAGTTTTTTGCCCATTCAGTATGATATTTGCTGTTGGTTTGTTGTAAATAGCTTTTATTATTTTGAGATATATTCTGTCAATCCCTAGTTTATTGAGGGTTTTAAGCATAAAGAGCTGTTGAATTTTGTCAAAAGTCTTCTCTGCATCAATTGAGCTAATCATATGGTTTCTGACGTTGGTTCTGTTTATGTGGTGAATTACGTTTGTAGATTTGTGTATGTTGAACCACCCTTGAATCCAGGGGATGAAGCCTATTTGATCATGGTGGATAAGCTTTTTGATGTGCTGCTGCAATCGGCTTGCCAGTATTTTATTGAAGGTTTTTGCATCTATGTTCATCATGGATATTGGCCTGAAGTTTTTGTTTTTTGCTGAGTCTCTGCCAGGTTATGGTATCTTGATGATGTTGGGTTCATAAAATGATTTGGGAAGGATTCTCTTTTTGTATTATTTAGAATAGTTTCAGAAGGAAGGGTTCCAACTCCTCTTCATATGTCTCATCGAATTTGGCTGTGAACCCATCTGGACCTGGGCTTTTTTTAAGTGGTAGGCTCTAAATTGCTGCCTCAACTTCAGGCCTTCTTATTGGTCTATTCAGCATTTCGACTTCTTCCTGGTTTAGGTTTGGGAGGTTGCAAGTGTCCAGGAATTTATCCATTTCTTCTGGGTTTACTAGTTTATGTGCATAGAATTGTTTGTAATAATCTCTGATGGTGGTTTATATTTCTGTAAAATCTGTGGTGATATTCTCATTATTGTTTTTTACTGCATCTATTTGATTATGATGTCTTATCTTTTTTATTAATCTGGCTAGTGGTCTGTCTATTTTATTGATCTTTTTGAAGAACCAGCTCCTGAATTTATTGATTTTTCGAAGGGTTTTTCTTGTCTCTATCTCCTTCAGTTCTGCTCTGATCTTAGCTACTTGTTGTCTTCTGCTAGGTTTTGAGTTTTTTGATCTTGCTCCTCTAGCTCTCAATTTTGATGATAGGGTGTCGATTTTAGATCTTTCCTTGCTTCTCGTGTGGACATTTATTGCTATATATTTTCCTGTAGCAACTGATTCAAATGTGTCCCAGAGATTCTGGTATGTTGTGTCTGTTCTCGTTGGTTTTGAAGAACATTTCTATTTCTGCCTTCATTTCATTGCTTATCCAGTCAACATTCAAGAGCCTGTTGTTCAATTTTCATGAAGCTGTGCGGTTCTGAGTTAGTTTCTGAATTCTGAGTTTTAACTTGATTGCACTGTTGTCTGACAGAGCATTTGTTATGATTTCTGTTCTTTTGCCTTTGCTGAGGAGTGATTTACTTCCAATTGTGTGGTCAATTTTAGAATACGTGTAATGTAGTGCTGAGAAGAATGTATATTCTGTGGATTTGGCGTGGAGAATTTGGTAAGTGTCTGTTAGGTTTGATTGGTCTAGGTCTGAGTTCAAGTCCTGAATATGCTTTTCAATTTTCTGTCTTATTGATCTGTCTAATATTGACAATGGGGTGTTAGAGTCTCCCACTATTATTGTGTGGAAGTCAAAGTCTCTCTGTAAGTCATTAAGAATTTGCTTTACAGATCTTGCTTTATGTATTAGGGTGCTCCTATATTGGGCACTTATATATTTAGGATCATTAGCTCTTCTTGTTGCATTTGACCCTTTTACCATTATGTAATGTCCTTCTTTGTCTCTTTTGATCTTCCTTGGTTTGAAATGTATTTTATCAGAGATGAGGATTGCAATATCTGCTTTTTTTTCTCTCTCCATTTGCTTGGTAAATCTTCCTCCATCTCTTTTGTTTTGAGCCTTTGTGTATCCTTACATGTGAGATGGGTTTCCTGGATACAGCACATCGATGGGTTCTGGGTTTTCATCCAATTTGCTCATCTGTGTTTTTTAATTGGGGCGTTTAGCCCATTTACATTTAGAATTAATATTGTTATGTATGAATATGATCCTGCTGTTTTGATGCTATCTGACTGTTTGGCCTGTTAGTTGATGCAGTTTTTTCATTGTGTCGATGCTCTTCACCATTTGGTATGTTTTTGGAGTGGCTGGTACTGGTTGTTTCTTTCTATGTTTAGTGCCTCTTTCAGGAGCTCTTTTAAAGCAGGCCTGGGGTGATAAAATCTCTGAGTACTTGCTTGTTCGTAAAGTATTGTATTTTTCCTTCACTTATGAAGCTTATTTTGACTGGATATGAAATTGTGGGTTGAAAGTTCTTTTCTTAAAGGATGTTGAATATTAGCCCCCACTCTTTTCTGGCTTTTAGGAATTCTGCTGAGAGATCTGCTGTGAGTCTAATGGGTTTCCCTTTGCAAATAACCTGACCTTTTCTCTCTGTCTGCCTTTAGCATTTTCTCTTTCATTTCAACCCTGGTGAAACTGACAATTATATGCCTTGGGGTTGCTCTTGAGGAATATGTTTGTGGTGTCCTCTGCATTTCCTGGACTTGAATATTAGCCTGCCTTTCTAGGTTGGAAAAGCGTCTCTAGGTAGTATCCTGAAGTGGGTTTTTCAGCTTGGATTCATTCTCTCTGTCACATTCAGGTACACCTATCAAACATAGATTAGGTCTTCACATAGTCCCATATTTCTTGAAGACTTTGTTCATTCCTTTTTTTTAATACCCTTTTTTCTGTAATCTTGCCTTCTCATTTTATTTCATTGAGTTGATCTTCGACCTCGATATTCTTTTTTCTGCTTGGTCAGTTCAGCTGTTGAAACTTGTGTATGCTTCGCGAAGTTCTCGTGTTGTGTTTTTCAGCTCCATCAATTCACTTACATTCCTCTCTAAGTTGTTTATTCTTGCTAGCATTTCATCACATCTTTTTTCAAGGTTCTTAGTTTATTTGCATTGAGTTAGAACATTTTTTTTTTACTCACAGAAGTTTCTTATTATCCACCTTCTGAAGCCTGATTCTGTCAGTTTATCACACTCATTCTCCATCCAGCCTTGTTCCCTTGCTGGTGAGGAGTTGTGATTCCTTGTAGGAGGAGAAGCGTTCTGGTTTTGGGTGTTTTCATCCGTTTTGCACTGGTTTCTTTCCATATTTGTGGATTTATCCACCTGTCATCTTTGTAGTTGTTGACTGTCAGATTGGGTCTCGGAGTGGACATCCAGTTTGTTGATGATGAAGTTATTTTTTTCTGATTCTTATTTTTCCTTCTAACATTCAGATCCCTCTGCTATAGAACTGCTGAGGTCCACTCAAGGCCCTGCTTGCCTGGGAATAACCTGCAGTGGCTGCAGAACAGTAAGGGTTGCTGCCAGTTTCTTCTTCTATCTTTGTTTCAGAAGGACACCAGCTAGATGTCAGTCTGAGCTCTCCTTTATGAGGTGACTTTGGATATATGGGGGTCAGGGAGCTGATTGAGAAAACAGTCTGTTCTTTATAGGAGCTCAAGCGCTAAGCTGTGAGTTACATTGTTCATTCAGAGCTACTGGGCAGGTACATTTAAGTCTGCTGCAGTAGAACTCATAAACCCCCCTGTTTTCCCCCAGGTGCTCTGTCCTGGGAAGTTAGAGCTTTATTTATGAATTTCTGTTGTGTTGCTGCCTTTTTTCAGTGCTGCCCTGCCCAGTGAGGAGGCAGCCTAGTCACTGTCTGCCTGCAGAGGCTTTGCTGAGCTGCTGTGGGCTCCACCCAGCTGCCCTGTAAACTTCCCTGCAGTCCTGTTTATATGGGTATAGTTAGAACTGCCTCAGCAATGGTGGCCCACCTGTGTAATGGTGGCCCACCTCTGAATGTCAGACTCTCTCTGTAATGGCAGGCTGCCTTGGCAATGGCGGACTGCCTTGGCAATGGTGGGCTGCCTCAGAAATGGCAGACTACCTCCAAAGTGGTGGACTGCCTCACTAATGTCAGACGCCCCTCCCCCACAGAGCTGTACCATCCTGGGTTCAGCTGTGCTTGCTGTGAAACTCAATCCAGAGCGTTTGAGATTGCTGTTTTTTTGTGGGGGGGGGGACCAGCCTAGCCTGATCACCTGACTCCCTGTCTCAGAGCTTTTTTTTTTTAATTTAGTTGAATGGGCAACTCTGTCTCCTTGGTGTTCCAGTCACCTGTTGAAAAGGCACCGAGATCTGTGTGACTTCCCATACGGTGACCCACTGCACCAGCTGAAACAGCTACACTGAGATTCATGGTGCTTTTTTGCCCAGGAATCTCCTGACCTGGCTCCCTGTTTTCATCCTCCTTTATATCAGTCAAATGGGCCAGTGAAAACTGCTCCCAGACCAGTGTATTTTGTGTGGAGAACTGCTGCACCTGGCCAAAACAGCCATGCTCGCAACCCATGGGGCTCTTCCACCTGGGAATCTCCTGGTCTGTGGGCCAGAAAAATGCATCTGGAAATGTGGAGTCCACTCACCCTCAGCACTTTCGCTGGGAGCTGCAATCCTGAGCTGCTCCTAATCAGCCATCTGGAATCAGTCCCCTGGAAATTTATTTTTTCACAGTCTTGAAAGCTAGAAGTCCAAAACCAAAATATCAGAAAATGTGGTTTCTACAAAAATCTTTCTTCTTGTCTGGCCTTATGTCTGTGTTCTCACATGGTGTTTTTCCTGGTGTCTCCTGTGTGTTCACATTTTATCGTCTAATAAGGGTGCCAGTGAATTTGGATTGAGCTGCACTATAACAGTCTCTCTTTTCTTTCTTTCTTTTTTTAATGCCCAGGCTGTAGTGTCATGGCATGATCTTGGCTCACTGCAACCTCTGGCTCTGAGGTTTAAGTGATTCTCCTGTCTCAGCCTCCTGAGTAGCTGGGATTACAGGAATGCACCAACACACCCAGCTAATTTTTGTATTTTTAGTAGAGACAAGGTTTCACCATTTGGGCAAGGTTGGTCTTGAACTCTTGACCTCAAGTGATCTGCCCTAATCGGCCTCCCAATGTGCTGAGATTACAAGTGTGAGCCATTACACCTGACCCAGTCTCACATTTTAATCATCTCTTTAAAGGCTTAATCTCAGTTAAAGTCACACTCTGAGGTACTGGGGGTTAGGGCTTCAACATAAATTTTTTGGTTGTGGGAGGAGGAGGTTTACATTTGATAGATTTCAACCTTGACTTACCTTCCAGATTATGGCCATTTGCCTATGGTAGTAGTTGTCTTGGGGGTAAGTTCCAAGACCCCCAGTTGATGTCTGAAACCCTGCATGATGCAGAGCCTGGTATGTACAATTTTTTTCTATGCATACTTACCTATGATAAAGTTTTATTAATAAATGAGATGCAGTTCTCTTTTATTATAAGTTACTATTGTGAGCTTCTTAGCTGCAAACTGAAGATAACAATAGTAACTAATAACAAAGTAACAATTATAAAAATACACTATACTAAAAGTTATGTAAATGTTGTCAGCGTCTCTCAAAATATTTTTTTTAAGACAGAGTTTTGCCCTAGTTGCCCAGACTAGAGTACAGTTGTGTGATCTCAGCTCACTGCAACCTCTGCTTCTTGGGTTCAAGCGATTCTCCTGCCTCAGCCTCCCTAGTAGCTGGGATTACAGGTGCTCTCTGCCATGCCTGGCTAATTTTTTGTATTTTTAGTAGAGACAGATTTTCACCATGTTGGCCAGGCTGGTCTTGAACTCTTAACCTCAGGTGATCCAACTGCCTCGGCTTCACAAAGTGCTGGGATCACAGTCTGGAGCTGCCATGCCTGGCCTCAAAATACCTTATTGTACTGTGCTCACTCTTCTTATGATTATGTGAGATAACACAATGCCTATGAGATAAAATGAAGGGAATAGTGTGATAATTCATATCCAGGCTGCGATGGGGTGACATGACATGACATCACCATACTTAGAATAGCATACAATTTAAAACTTTTACATTGTGTATTTCTAGAATTTTTTATTTAATATTTTTGAACTGCTGTTGATTATGGGAAATTGTGAAAAGTAAAAGTGGGCTGGGCTCTGTGGCTCATGCGTATAATCTCAGCACCTTGGGAGGCCAAGGCAGGAGGATTGCTTGAGCTTAGGAGTTCAAGGCCAGCCTGGGAAATGTAGCGAGACCCCATCTCTAAAAAAAAATACAAAAATTAGCAGGGATGGTGGTGTGCACCTGTAGTCCCAGCTACTGGGAAGGCTGAAGTGGGAGGATCACTTGAGCTCAGGAGTTCGAGGCTGCTGCGACTCAACATCATGTCAGCCTGGGAAATACAGCAAGTCCCTGCCAAAAGAAAGAAAGAGAGAGGAAAAAGAAGGAAGGAAGGGAGAGATGGGCAGGAAGGGAAGGGAAGAGAGGAAGAAAGAAAGGGAAGGAAGAGAGGGAGGGAAGGAAGGAGGAAGGATAGAAGGAGGGAAGAAGGGATGGAAGGGAGGAAGGGAGGGAGGAACAGAGGGTGGGAGGAAGGAAAGAAAGAAGGAGGGAGGGAAGGAAGGGAGATAGGGAAGGGAAGAAAGAAAAGGGAAGGAAAGGAAGGAAGGGAGGAGGGGAGGAGGAAGGGAGTGAGGGAGAGAGGGAAGTAAGGCAGGAATAAAGAAGAAGGAAAGAAAAATAAAGGGAAACTTAAGAATGGGGGATGCCTGTATTTTTAAAATAAAATTTACTATATGATGCTATAAAATAATCTCACTGACGTTTGACTATTACCACTGATGATGTGAAACAGAAGGTGTTTATGGTCCTGGATGCAGATCCTATCAGAGAAGATTCAAAATTCAAGAGCCTGCAGGCAGCTACATCTTGTTACATAGAAATAGATAAGAAAAGCATAAAACTTGGGACACATGAGGACTTCCTTTCAATAGGCTGCTTAAGCCCCATGGTTTCAGCAAAATCTTAAAACTGATATGAGACTCTGTTCATTTTATTAATTTTTCTAATTATTCAGCAGTTTTTTGTAGTTCAGTTTAATTGTACATAATATGTCTGTTGAATGTCTATGAAGTCCAGAACATGCAATATTGTAGTTTTGTCTTTACAGAAAGAATTTTAATTTTTTTATATATAAAGGTCACAGGACTTGTCAGTGGAAGTGGCTTTTAAATATTTGCTGTATCACTTGCTAGGTGTCTGTGACCTTGGGATAAATGTCTAGAACTGTCTGCGATTAAAAGCATGGGCAGGGCCAGGCACAGTGGCTCACACCTGTAATCCCAGCAATTTGGGAGGCTGTGGTGGGTGAATCATCTGAGGTCAGGAGTTTGAGAACAGCCAGATCAACATGGTGAAACCCCATCTCTACTAAAAAAAATACAAAATTATCCAGGTGTGGTGACAGATGCCTGTAATCCCAACTACTCTGGAGGCTGAGGCAGGGGAATTGCTTAAACACAGGAGTCAGAGGTTCCTGTGAGCCAATATCACGCCATTGCCATCAAGCCTGGGCAACAAGAGCAAAACTCCATCTCAAAAAAATAATTAGCAGTGGGTTCAAGCTGCCTGCTTTCACAAACCTGACCCTATTACTTGCTAGCTGTGTGTCCTTGGGAATTTTATCATGCTTCAATTTTTTTTCTGTAATCTTCATGCAAGTCTTCCATAAGTCTAAAATTATTTTTTATAAAAAATTTAGAAAGGCCAGACATGGTGGCTCATGCCTGTAATCCCAGCATTTTGGAAAGCTGAGGAGGAAGGATTGCCTGAGCCTGGAAGTTGGAGACCAGCTTGAACAGCATAGTGAGGCCCTGTCTCTACAAAAAAATAAAAAACAAATGGCTGGGCATGGCAGCATGTGCCTGTAGTCCCAGCTACTGAGGAGAATGATGTTGGAGGATCGCTTCAGTCTGGGAGGTTGAAGCTGCAGTGAGCTGTGACCACGCGCCACACCACAGACAGGGCCACAGAGCAAGACCATCTCTCTAAAAAAAAGGTTAAAAGTATATCTTTTTTTTTAAACTAGAGGGCCAAGATGCATATAAAGAAAATTGTTATATTATCATATTCTATTCTGCACTCATCCCTAATAAAACATGCTGTCTTCAGCTTTACGTAGTTGAAGACAACTTCATTTAGTCTTTAAATTTATTTAATTAAAGAGAGAATATGTTCCAAGTGGGGCTCCCTTTATCCAAGGAGTCTCGAATTTTACTATGTATTGTTCAAACTGAAAAGAGACTTTGTACATGATCTCAGATGTCATGAAGTAGTTGAAATAAGTTATATTTCTAGTTAAATTAAATTAAGAGTTGCTTCAAGTACTTAATTAGCAGTACATTCAATAGTCAAGGATATACACTCCTAATTTTATGGCCACCTATTATTATCAAGCCATTTTCCTGAAATATAAAATCTCTAATTTTCACAAAGACCATTATATAAAGATGTAGGCAAGAGTATGTAGCTACTGTCTTTTTCTCTTTTCTTTTTTTGAAACAAGGTTTCACTCTGTTGCCCAGGCTGGAGTGTAGTGGCATGAACAAGGCTCATGGCAGCCTCGACCATCCTGGCTCAAGGGATCCTCCCGCCTTAGCCTCAAGTAGCTGGGACCACAGTGTGTGGGACTATGGGCCTGTGACCACATGCCTGGCTAATTTTTAACTTTTTGTAAAGATGGGGGTCTTGCCAAATGGTCATGGTGGGTCTGAAATTCCTGGGCTCAAGTGATCTTCTGGAATTAGCCTTTAAAATGCTGTGATTACAGGCATGAGCCACTATGCCCTGCTTGTATTCTTTTTCTTTTTTTGAGATGGAGTTTTACTCTTGTTGCCCAGGCTGTGGTGCAATGATGCCATCTTGGCTCACTGCAGCCTCTGCCTTTTGGGTTCAAGCAAGTCTCCTGCTGCAGCCTCCTGAGTAGCTGGAATTACAGGCACCTGCCAACACACCTGACTAATTTTGTATTTTTAGTAGACATGGGATTTCACCATGTTGGTTGGGCTGGTCTCGAACTCCTGACTTCAGGCAATCTGCCTGCCATGGCCTTCCAAAGTGCTTGAATTACAGGTGTGAGCCACTGCACCTGGTTGTCTTCTTCTTTTTTTTTTAAATTTTTTATTGCATTTTAGGTTTGGGGGTACATGTGCAGAACATGCAAGAGAGTTGCATAGGTACACAAACGGAAGTGTGTTTTGCTTCCTTTCTCCCCTTCACCCACATTTGGCATTTCTCCCCAGGCTATCCCTCCCCACATCCCCCTCTCGCTGGCCCTCCCTTTTCCCCCAATAGACCCCAGTGTTTAGTACTCCCCTCCCTGTGTCCATGTGTTCTCATTTTTCATCACCCGCCTATGAGTGAGAATATGCGGTGTTTCATTTTTCGTTCTTGTGTCAGTTTGCTGAGAATGATGTTCTCCAGATCCATACATGTCCCTACAAACGACACGAACTCATCATTTCTGATTGCTGCATAATATTCCATAGTGTATATGTGCCACATTTTTCCAATCCAGTCTATCATCGATGGGCATTTTGGTTGATTCCAGGTCTTTGCTATTGTAAACAGTGCTGCAATGAACATTCTTGTGCATGTGTCCTTATAGTAGAACGATTTATAGTCCTTTGGATATATACCCAGTAATGGGATTGCTGGGTCCAATGGAATTTCTATTTCTAAGGCCTTGAGGAATTGCCACACTGTCTTCCACAATGGTTGAACTAATTTACACTCCTTGTCTTCTTTTTCAAGTTGATCAGTTCTTGCTATGATTGCCTTCCCCTTAAATCTGAACATCTGAGGAATTATTGACATAGAAGTTTCAATTTCTTTCCTTTTCTTTTTTTTTTTTTTTTTTAAGACAGAGTCTCTCTCTGTCAACCAAGCTGAAGTGCAGTTATGTTGTTCAGGCAAAATCTTGGCCCATTGCAACCTTCACCTCCTGGGTTCAAGCAATTCTCCAGCCTCAGCCTCCTGAGTAGCTGGAATTACAGGCATGAGCCACCATTCCCTGCTAGTTTTTGTACTTTTAGTAGAGATGGGGTTTTATTATGTTGGACAGGCTGGTCTCAAATCCTGATCTCAGGTGATCCACCCACCTCAGCCTCCCAAGGTTTTGGGATTCTAGGTTTGAGGCACTGTGCCAAGCCAGCCAAAAGTTTCCATTTCTGTTTGCGAATGATTTACCATCACTATGTTATGTCATATCAACTTCAAGGCTGGCTGGAGCTGCCCCAAAAATGGCAGCAGGGGAATTCCCACAGGGTAATATTTCAAATGGTCCTGAGATGAGGCTTGTTGGAATTCCACAGGCCAAAGTACTAAAATGTAAGGGTAATCATTCCAAGGTGTTTATGAGGGAGTTAACAAGTGCTGCTCAGTCCTCGTGATGGACAGTGGGAGAAAAGAGGTTTCCTATCAAGCTTTGTTCACAGCGAGTTCAAATTATGGAGTTTTTTGTTGTTCTTTGGTTTTTGTTTGTTTTTGTTTTTCATCAGATCATGGCTCACTGCAGCCTCGACTTCCTGGGCTCAAGTGATCCTCCCACCTAAGCACCTGGGTAGCTGGGGCTGCAGGTGCTGCCACCACACTTGTCTAATTATTTTTTTCAGATGGAGTTTTGCTCTTGTTGCCCAGGCTGGAGTGCACTGGCATGATTATGGCTCACTGCAACCTCCACCTCCAGGATGCAAGTGATTCTCCTGCCTCAGCCTCCCAAGTAGCTAAAATTACAGGCACCCATAACCATACCTAGCTAATTTTTATATTTTTAGTGGAGACAGGGTTTCACCATGTTTTCCTGGCTGATATTAAACTCCTGAACTCAGGTGACCCACTAGCCTTGGCCTCCCAAAGTGCTGGGATTACAGGCATGAGTCACCATGCTTGGCCCTAAACCTGGCTAATTTAAAAAAATTTTTTGAAGAGACAAGGTCTATGCTGCCAGGCTGATATTACACTCCTAGCCTGAAGCAATCCTCCTTGGCTTTCCAAAATTCAGGTTATGGAGTTTTTATGAGGGTTTAAGAAATTTGGCTCAGGGCTGGGGACCAGTTTCTTGCAGTGTTTTTGGAACAATCTAGATACGTTGGTTAGTGGCTGGCAATGTTCAATAACCTGGTTTTGGTTCAAGCCTGCTGGGAAAACTCTGCAGCTGGCTGGGTCACAGAGAGGCCAAGGTGCTCTGTGATTTTGGGTCAGGAAAAGAAAGAAGGCAGGGGGAGCTGAAAGGGACCCAACACACTGGAGTATGTCTTTTCCAGCTTTCTAATTAATATCACCCCAAACATTTATGTTAGGCCTGAATCTACTTTAGCAGTTGTCTTATCCTTACTGGAGAAGCTTTTAGTTTTGGATATTAAAGCTTACACAATTTTGAACGCCTATGCTATAATATTACAGCCTTGGATTTGTCCATGGATTTTTTTTTTAGATGAAATTTTGCTCTTCTTGCTCAGGCTGAAGTGCAGTGGTGTGATCTTGGCTCACTGCAACCTCTGTCTCCCAGGTTCAAGCAATTCTTTTGCCTCTGCCTCCTGAGTAGCTGAAATTAAAAGCACCTGCCACCAAACCTGACTAATTTTTGTATTAGCAGAGACGTAGTTTCATCATTTTGGCCAGGCTGGTCTTCAGCTCCTGACCTCAGGCGATCCACCCACCTTGGCTTCTGAAAGTGCTGGGATTACAGACATGAGACACCACTCAAGGCCTGTTCCTGAATTTTTTTTTTAAAGATGTGCTTTGAGCAATCTAAAACAAAAGCAGTCTGCCTAACATTTGTATTTATGTATTTCTACTATATTGGAGCTTTAATTAAGATATTTTAAATAATAAAACACTTTTAAATCTTGTATATTGTTATTTTTCTACAAAGTTTATATTTAAGTTCAAATGCAAAAGATAGGAGTAACCATATCAAAGAACTAAGAAAAAATTTTGTGGGTAAAAGTTCGACCTCAAATATGCAAATACTCAACTCCCAATGTGGAAATAATGTCTTTTTACAAAAGAAAAATAAAATATTTGTTTGCAAGGTGCTCTTACACACACACACACACACACAGACACACACACACACGACCTTTAGAATAAAGTAACCAGGCTGGGTGCAGTGTCTCACCCCATAATCCCATCACCTTTGTAGGCCTAGGTGGGCTGATCACCAGAGGCCAGGAGTTTGAAACCAGCCTGGCCAACATGGTAAAACCCGACTCTACTAAAAACACAAAAATTAGGTGGGGGTTATGGCAGGTGCCTGTTAATTCCAGATACATGGGAGGCTAAGGCAGGGTACTTGCTTTAACCCATGAAGTGAAGGTTGTAGTGAGCCTAGATTGTGCCATTGCATTCCAGTGTGGGTGATGGAGCAAGACTCTGTCTTAAAAAAAGAAAAGAATATGGTCCCACTGAACCAGCTGAAAGAGCCATGCTGAGATTTGTGGCACCTTTTTGCCTAGGAATCTTCTGGCCTGGCTCTCTGCTTCAGTCCCCTTTTTTATCAGTTGAATGAGTGACCTTGTCTCTCAGAAGCTCCAATCACCAGCTAAAATGGCTCCCAGACCCGTGTATTTTGTGTGGAGACCTGCAGTGCTGGGGTGCCAGCAAAAACAGTGATGCCAGCCAAAACAGCTGTGTGGACCAAAACAGCCATGCTGGCAACCCATGGGGCTCCTCCACCTGGGAATCTCCTGGTCTGTGGGCAATAAAAATCCATCTGGAAATGCAATATTCACTCACCCTCTGTGCTTTCACTGGGAGCTGCAAGTCTGAGCTGCTCCTAATCAGCCATCTTGGATCCCAGAATTTTTGGATTGAAAGAATCAGTATTATTTCAAAGACCATACTAACCAAAGGAGTCTACATATTTAACACAATTCCAATCAAATTACCAATGTCATTTTTCATAGAATTAGAAAAAAAAATGATCCTAAATATCATATGGAACCTAAAAAGCATCCAAAAATTAGCTGGATGTGGTGGTGGGCCCTTGTAATCATAGCTACTCAGGAGGTTCAGGGAGGAGAATCACCTGAACCCAGGAGGCAGAGATTAGGTTCAGAGAATCACTTGAACCCAGTGAGCCAAAATCATACCACTGCACTCCAGCATGAGGGACAGAATGAGATTCCATCTCAAAAACAAACAAACTGCAATAAGATATCATCTTACACAGAATGGCTAGTACTACAAATACAACAGATGTTTTTGAGGATGCAGAGAAAAATGAATGCCTATTCACTGGTGGTGGGAACATGAGTGAGCACAACCGCTATAAAAAACAATATAGAGATTTCTCAAAGCATTAAAAATAGAGCTACTATTTAACCCAATCATAAAACTACTGGGCATCTACCTGAAAGAAAAAATAAATAATTATATTAAAAAGTCACTTTCAGTCATATGTGTATTACATTCCTACTCATAATAGTAAAGTCGTGGAATTAACCTAAATGTCAATTAGCAGTGGACTGGATTTATATGTGTGGTGTATGTACACCATGGAATACTATGAAGCCATAAAAAATGAAACCATGCTCTATGCAGTAACATGGATGGATCTGGGGGCCATTATTCTAAGTGAAATAACTCAGAAACAGAAAATCAAATACCACATGTTCTCACTTACAAGCGAAAGCTAAACAATGAGCACAACAGAATATAAAAATGGAAACAATAGATAGTGGGACTCCAAAAGGAGAGATTGGAAAAAGGTTGATGGTCAAAAAATTACCTATTGGTAGTGAGCTGTGATCATGCCACCACACAACAGCTAGGGTGACAAAGCAAGAAAATGTCTCAAAAAGAAATCTGTTGAGCACAATGTTTACTGTTTCAGGGACAGGTTCACTAGAAGCCAAACCTCACCAGTATGCAATATATTTATTTGACAAATGTGTACATATACCCTCTGAATCTAAAATAAAAAACAGAGGAAGTTTATAGTAGTAAACACATACATCTTAGAAAAAAAAAATCTCAGCCAGGTGATGGCTCATGCCTGTAATCCCAGCACTTTGGGAAACTGAGGTGGGCAGATTGCTTGAGGTTGGGAGTTAAAGACCAGCCTGGATAACATGGCAAAACCCCATCTCTACTAAAAATACAAAAAAGTTAGCCAGGTGTGATGGCACATGCTTGTAGTCCCAGCTATTCTGGACTGACACTGAGACTGAGACAGGAGAATTGCTTCAACCCAGGAGGTCGAAGTTGCAGTGAGCCAAGATTACAATGCTGCACTCCAGCCTGGTGGACAAAGGAAGATTCCCCCTCATAGAACAAACAAACAAAAAATGTCAAATAAACAACCTAACTTTATACCTGAAAAAATGAGGCGGGGGGCTAAACCAATAATTAGCATAAGGAAAGAAACAACAAAGATTAGAGAATAAATAATGAAATACAGAATAAAAAACATTTTAATTGGCTGGGCCCACTGGCTCATGCCTGGAATACCAGCACTTTGGGAAGCAAAGGCAGTTGGATCTCTTGAGGTCAGGAGTTTGAGACCAGCCTGACCAAAATGGTGAAACCCTGTTTCTACTAAAAATACAAAAATTAGATGGGTGTGGTGGCCAGCACCTGTAATTCCAGCTACTTGGGAGCTTGAGGCAGGAGAATTGCTTGAACCTGGGAGGCAGAGGTCACAGTGAGCCAAAATATTTCCACTGCACTCCAGCCTGAGTGACAAAGTGAGGCTCTGTCTCAAAACAAAACAAAATTTAATCAATGAAGCTAAGAGCTGATTTTGAAAAAAATCAAAGTCAAAGCCCTTACCTAGACTAACAACAGAAAAAGAGAATATGTTACTAATATAAGAAATGAAAGAGACAACATTACAACTTGTCTTACAGAAATAAACAGAATTACAAGAAACTATTAAGAACAGTTATACAGTAAAAAATTCTACAATTTAGAAGAAATGAGAAAAGTAGTAGAAACATATAACCTACCAAGATTGAATGAATAATAAATGGGGAGCTTAAGGAGACCAATAACAAATAGAGGACCTGAAGAAGTAATGTTTCAAACTCCAAAATATAGCCTAGGACCAGATTACTTCATGGGTAAATTCTACCAAACATTCAAAGAAAATTTAATATAAAACATACTCAACATCTTTGAAAAAATAGAAAAAAGAGGTAACACTTTCAGAGTCATTTTATAAGGCCAGCTTCCCCTTGATATCAAAGCAAGAAAATATACTTCTGAGAAGAAACTTATAGGCCTTAAGAAATATGGTGTATAAATTTAATCTAAATAAATCTGTATACAAAGTGTCAATTCTCAGCAAAAGTTTTTTGAAATCAACAAATAAAACTTTCATACAGGATTTTAGTTAAAACTCATCTATACCATCTGTCAGATATTGTTACTGAAGCTTATCATAATTGGAGTTCACTCGAGCAGTAGTTTGTTCATCCGTTGGGAACTGATATATCTGAATGCCAATGCTAATCAACTCACTCGTTACTTCCCCTTAAACGTCTGGAAATCGTTTAAGAAACGTGTCTCCTTTGGCAATCAGTGGTATAATGTTCACCTATTAAGAAAGAAGACAAACAAAACCTCAGCACTGAGGATTCATGGTTCATCCTGTAGTTTTTATAGTAAAGCCCTCACAATCTCTGACAACAAATTGTGTAACTAGATAATCACTGACTGGTATGCCTTTCTTTAAAATTATTTTCCAAAATTATCAATTCTTTTGAAGATTCACCTTTTATCTGAATTCAGATTTAGGAATTTCAACCTTGTTTCTCTTTTAAAAATCCCTTACACTTCTACACATATGGATTAGTAAAACGTAAATCATAGGACAACTTAAAGTATCTGATTTATTTGCAATTTTATTTCTTATTATCCTGAGTGATAAAAGACAAAATAAAAGATCTTTCATCAAAATGGTGGAAAAAATTTTTTTCTACTTTTTAGATCACATTTTTCATCAATCAATCTTCATTAATGTTCCATTTTCACACACTCTTGCCCCACCTACATGTGTTTGCAGATAGATTTGCTTTTGTTTTTCAAAGACCACTTGAAAAGAATATAAATATTTTAAGTTACCATATTCCTGTTTTGTTTTTATTTTATTTTGAGACGGAGTCTCACTCTGTTGCCCAGGCTGGAATGCAATGGTGCAATTTAGGCTCACTGCAGTATTTGTGTATTTGATGTTGAGTTTTTACCCACAGAGTTCTTTCCTAGTGCTTCAATATTATCTATCACTCCTGTCTTTTGCATTTGTGCTTATTTAAGTAAACTTACTAGAAAATAACAATATTCAAGAATATACAATGTCTTATTACCTTTAAAAACCTTATTAAACTATAGCTCCACAAAAACAATATCTGTAATATAGTAGAAATACCTAAATATAAATTTTAGGCCTACTGCTTTTGTTTTAGAGTGCTCAAAGCACATCTTTTAAAATATCCATGGACAGGCCCAGTGTGGTGGTTCATGCATGTAATCCTAGCACTTTGGGAGGCCAAGAACGGTGGATCACCTGAGGTCAGGAGTTCCAGGCCAGGCTAGACAACATGATAAAACCCTGTCTTTCCAAATAATACATAAATATTAGCCAGGTATAGTGGTGCATGCCTGTAATTTTAGCAATTCAGGAGGCTGAGGCAGGAGAATTGCTTGAACCTGGGAGGCAGAGGTTGCAATGAGCTGAGATTACACTATAGCACATCAGCCTCATTGACAAGAGCAGAACTCCATGTCTCAAAAACAAAAAAAGAAATCCATGAACAAATCTAGGGCTGTAATATTATAGCATAGTTGCTCAAAATTGTATAAACTTTAATATCTAAAAATAAAACTTTCTCCAGTAAGGACCAGAAAACTCCTAAGGTATACTCAAGCTGAGATTGCACCAATGAACTCCAGCCTGGACAAGAGAAAAACTCCATCTAAAGAAAGAGAAGGAAGGAAAGAAGGAAGGAAGGAAGGAAGGAAGGAAGGAAAAGAGGGAGGGAGGGGGAGAGGGAAGGAGGAAGGTAGGGAGGGAAGGAGGAAGGAAGGAAAGAAAGAGAAAGAAAGGAAGGAAGAAAGAGAGGAAGGAAGGAAGGGAGGGAGGGAAAGAAAGAGACAAGCAAGGCATAGTGACTCACGCCTGTAATCCCAGCACTTTGAAAGGCTGAAGGCAGCAGAGTGCTTGAGTCCAGAATTTCCATATCTGCACAGAAAATATGGCAAGACCCCCGCCTTTACAAAAACCTAAAAATTAGCCAGGTGTGTGGGCATGTGCCTGTGGTCCCAGCTACTCAAAGCTGAGGTGGGAGGATCCCTTGAGTCTGGAAGTTCAAGGCTGCCATGAGTCTCGTTCATGCCACTTCACTCCAGCCTGGCCAACAGAGTGAGACCTTTTCTAAAATAAAGATAAAATAAAAAGAGGTTTCAGTGAGTCAAGATTGCACCACTGCATTCCAGCCTCAGCCTGTTCAACAAAAACAACCTCTCCCACAAAAAAATATTTTGAGGGGCACAGACAGCATTCAAATAACTTTTAATAGTGTATTTTTATAATTTTTCTATTTTATTATTTTTACTATTGCTAGCTTCAGTGTGAACCTAAGAAACTAACAATAGTAACTAATAATAAAAAAAGACTGCTTCTCATTTATAAATAAAACTTTATCATAGGTGAGTATGCATAGAAAAAAAACATAGTAGGCAAGACACAGTGGCTCACACCTGTAATCCCAGCACTTTGGGAGGCCGAGGCAGGCGTATAACAAGGTCAGGAGATGGAGACCATCCTGGCTAACATGGTGAAGCTTCATCTCTACTAACTATACAAAAACAAAATTAGTCAGGCACGGTGGCATATGCCTGTAATCCCAGCTACTCAATAGGCTGAGACAGGAGATTTGCTTGAACCCAGGAGGTGGAAGTTTCAGTAAGCTGAGATCGTGGCACTGCACTCGAGCCTGGGTGACAGAATGAGATTCTGTCTCATAAAAGAAAAGAAAAGAAAAAAGCATAGTATATATCAGGTTCTGTATTATGCATCATTTCAGACATCCACTGGGGGTCTTGGAATTTACCCCCAAAAGGGCCATTCTAAAGGCAAATGACCATGATCTGGAAGGTAAGTCAAGGTTGAAATCTATCAAATGTGAATTGTCTCCCCCTGCAATCAAAAATTTATATGTTAAAGCCCTAAACCCCAGTACCTCAGAATGTGACCTTAACTGAGATAAAGCCTTCATTACTGTGATTAAAAAGTGAGACTAGGCTGGGCATGGTGCCTCACACCTGTAATCCAAACCCTTTGGGAGGCCAAGGTGGGCACATCACCAGAAATCAGGAGTTTGAAAACAGCCTGGCCAACATGATGAAACTCCATCTCTAATATAAATACAAAAGTTATCCAGGCATGGTGGTGCACCCCTGTAATCCCAGCTACTCAGGAATCTGAGGCAGGAGAATTACATAAACATGGGAGGTGGAGGTTGCAGTGAGCCAAGATCATGCCATGACATTCTAGCCTGGGCATCAATAAAAAAAGATGAGACTGTTACAGTGGGGCCCAATTCAAACTGACTGGCATCCTTAAAAGAAAATAAAATGTGGACAGCCAGGAGACAACAGTAGAAACACCATGTGAAATCACAGAGATAAGGAGGTCATCTGCCAGACAAGAAAAAAGATTTCAGAAGAAACTACATCTTCTGACACTTTGATCTTGGACTTGTAGTCTCCGATGCTGTAAGAAAATAAATTTCCTTTGTTTAAAGCACTCAGCCTATGCTATTTTGTGATGCCAGCCCCAATACACTAAAGCAAATGCCTTAAATATTAACGGAAAAAAACAATTAGGATATATACATATATTACAAAATAACGGGGACAGTCAGGCACCACATAATAGTATTTCAGTAATGATGGGCCAGATATATGATGGTGCTTCCTTAATAGTATAATACTGTACCTTTACTTTTTGTTGTTTTTATTTATTTAAACATGTATGTATGTATGTATTTTGAGACTGAGTCTTGCTCTGTCACCCAGGCTGGAGTGCAGTGGTGTGATCTCAGCTCACTGCAACCTCTGCCTACCGGATTTAAGTTATTCTTTTGCGTCAGCCTTCCAAGTAGCTGGGATTACAGGTGCTCACTACCATTAGTTAATATTTTGTATTTTAGTAGAGATGAGGTTTGTCTTATTGGCCATGCTGGTCTCGAACTCCTGACCTCAGTGATCTGCCCGTCATCTCTGCCTCCCAAAGTGCTGGAATTACAGACATGAACCTCTGTGCCCAGCCTTTTATACTTCTATATATTTAATTTCTGAATTGAGGGGATCTATGTGCAGGTTCGTTACTTAGATATATTGCATACTAGAATTTGGCTTTCAGTGTGCACCTCAACCAAACAGTGAACATTCTACTCAATAGGTAATTGTTCAAATCTCAACCTCCTCTCACCCTTCCCCCTTATAAAGGGCCCAGTGTCTATTATTTCTGTCTAATACTGTACCTTTTTTCATGTTTAGATACACAGATATGGCCAGGCATAGTGGCTCACGCCTGTAATCCCAGCGCTTTGGGAGGCCAAGGTGAAAAAAAAAAAGGTGAGTGGATCACTTGAGGTCAGGAGTTTGAGACCAGTCCATCATGTTGAAACCCCATCTCTATTAAAAATACAGCCATGCATAGTGATGCAGCACTGCAGTCCCAGCTACTCGGGAAACTGAGGTGGGAGAAAAACTTGAACCCAAGAAGCAGAGATTGAAGTGAGTCAAGATCATGCCACTGCACTTCAGCCTGGGAAACAGTAAGACTCCATCTCAAAAAATATATATATAAATTTAAATAGATAAACAGATATGTACCATTGTGTTAGAATTCTACAGTATTCTGTGCAGTATCATGCTGTCTAGGCTTGCAGCCCAGGAGCAACAGGCCATACAATAAAAGACTATAACCTAGGTGTGTAGAAGGCTATATCACCTAGGTCTGTGTAGGTACAGTGTGGAATACTGGATACCAGAGGTTGGGGGAGCAGGGAGAGAAGAAATGAGGAGCTGTTTCTCAAAAAGTACAGTTTTTGTTTTTTACTTTTATTTTAGGTTTGGGAGTACACACAGAGGTTTGTTACATAGGTAAACTCATGTTGTGAGGGTTTGTTGTACAGATTATCTTGTAACTGAGGTGCTAAGCATAGCACCCAATAGTTATTTTGTCTGATTCTCTCCTTCCTCGAAACCTGCACCCTCGAGTAGACACCAGTGTCTATTATTCCTTTTTTTTGTGTCCATGTGTTCTCAACACTCAGCTCCCAGTTGTAAGCGAGAGCATGGTGTACGTTCTCAGCCAAAAAAAAAAATGAGATCATGTCCTTTGATCTCATAGAGAGAGCTGGAGGCCATCATTTTTAACAAGCCAACAGAGCTTACTATTATTACTATTCACAATAGCAAAGACATGGAATCAACCTAAATTCTCATCAATGATAGACTAGATAAAGTAAATGTGGTACATATACACCATGGAATACTACACAGCCATGAAAATGAAAGCGATCATGTCATTTGCAGGAACATGAATGGAGCTAGAGGCCATTCTTAGCAAACTAACAGTTTCAAACAGACAGGGGAAATAATTTTTTAGATCTATTACACAGCATTGTGACTATAGTCAATGTATTGTATATTTCAAAATAATCAAAAGAGTAAATTTCAAATTTCCCATTATAAAAATGACAGGTAAGCCACTTAACAGATAAGTTAATTTATTTGATTAAATCATTTTAATCACATGGTAAACATATATCAAAATATCATGTTGTATCCACACATGTATATAATTACTATCCTTCAATTAACAATAATATTTGGCTATACTGCCCAAAGTAATTTACAGAATCAATGCTATCCCCATCAAGCTACCATTGACTTTCTTCACAGAACTTGAAAAATCATCATGAACTTCATATGGAACTAAAATAGAGCCCACATAGCCAAGTCAATTCTAAGCAAAAAGACCACAGTGGGGGACATCACACTACCGGATTTCAAACTATACTACAAGGCTACAGTAATCGAAACAGCATGGTACTGGTACCAAAACAGAGATACAGAACAATGGAACAAAACAGAGGCATCGGACGTAACACAACATACCTACAACCATACAATATTTGATAAACCTGACAAAAACAAGCAACAGGGAAAGGATTCCCTGTTTAATAAATGGTGTTGGGAAAACTGGCTAGCCATGTGCAGAAAGCAGAAACTGGACCCCTTCCTGACACCTTACACTAAAATTAACTCCAGATGGATTAAAGACTTAAACATAAGACCTGGCACCATAAAAGCCCTAGAAGAAAATCTAGCCAAAACCATTCAGGACATATGAGTAGGGAAGGACTTCATGACCAAAACACCAAAAACATTGGCAAAAAAAGCCAAAATAGACAAATGGGACCTAATCAAACTCCACAGCTTCTTCACGGCAAAAGAAACAGTCACTAGAGTGAATCGGCAACCAACAGAATGGGAAAAAATTTTTGCAGTTTACCCATCTGACAAAGGGCTGATATCCAGAATTTACAAAGAACTCAAATGGATTTACAGGAGAAAAACAAACAAGCCCATTCAAAAATTGGCAAAGGATATGAACAGACACTTTACAAAAGAAGACATACATGAGGCCAACAAACATATGAAAAAATGCTCATCATCACTGGTCATTAGAGAGATGCAAATTAAAACCACATTGAGATACCATCTCACGCCAGTTAGGATAGTGATCATTAAAAAAATCTGGAGGCAACAGATGCTGGAGAGGATGTGGAGAAATAGGAACACTTTTACACTGTTGGTGGGAGTGTAAACTAGTTCAGCCATTGTGGAAGACAGTGTGGCAATTCCTCAAGGCCTTAGAAATAGAAATTCCACTTGACCCAGCAATCCCATTACTGGGTATATATACAAAGGACTATAAATCGTTCTACTATAAGGACACATGCACACGAATGTTCATTGCAGCACTGTTTACAATAGAAAAGACCTGGAACCAACCCAAATGCCCATCAAAGATAGACTGGATTTGGAAAATGTGGCACATATACACCATGGAATATTATGCAGCAATCAAAAAGGATGAGTTCGTGTTGTTTATAGGGACATGGATGAATCTGGAGAACATCATTCTCAGCAAACTGACACAAGAACAGAAAATGAAATACTGCATATTCTCACTCATAGGTGGGTGATGAAAAATGAGAACACATGGACACAGGGAAGGGAGTACCAAACACTGGGGTCTATTGGGGGGAAGAGGGGAGGGCCAGTGGGAGGGGGTGCTGGGGAGAAATAGCCTGGGGAGAAATGCCAAATGTGGGTGAAGGGGAGGAAGGCAACAAAACACATTGCAATGTGTGTACCTATGCAAATGTCTTGCATGTTCTGCACATGTACCCCAAAACCTAAAATGCAATAAAAAAATAAAAAATTAAAAAATAATATTAATTTTAAAAATAAATAAAGGGGGGAAGTACTCAAGATGGCGCTGTGAGAACAACCCAGGATTGGAGCTCTCATTGAATCCGCAAACAGGTGAGTCAGAGCTGCATTTCCAGACTGATCTTTGTTGCCCACAGAACAGGGAAACTCCCAAGTATAAAAAAGACACGGGATGCCAGGCAGTAGGTCTGCCTGGCGAAGCCGGCAGCCAGGGCGGCAGCGGCCAGCCCCACCCAGCAGTCCCCACAGGGCGTGCTTGTCCGGGTGCCCTGTTGAACCGGAAACCTGAGACTTGAGAGGGCTGGACTTGAGACTGAACGAGACTTGGACAGTAGGCCAGCCCAGGGGATTGCAGGGACAGATCGTTTGGGATACCCAGTGGGACGAACAAAACCGTGATTTCAAACTATCCCGAGCAGACGGTCCAAGATGCTCTGTGGGGGAGGGGCGTCCACCACTACCGAGGCAACCCACCCCAACTGAGATACATGCCCACTGCTGACGCAGCCAGCCGTTGCCAAGGCAACACATCCATACTGAGATACACGCCCACTGCTGACGCAGCCTGCCGTTGCTGAGGCAACACGCTACAATGAAGAGACTCCGCCGCAGGGCGTGGCAGAGACCACAGCAGAGCCTGCAGGAACAGGGCGAATCACAGAACAGCGGGGCAGAGCCTCGGCAGCCAAACAGTGCTTAGTCTGCCTTCTAACTGGGCAGGACACCTCAACGGAAATCAAAAAATATAGCCCGAACCCCACAACACAGAGCATTTGAGAAAAAAAGTGTTTCTTTTTTTTAATGAGCTCTGTTGCAGCAGAATCAAACATAGCAGCCTAACAGCCCTGAATGAACAACAGAGCTCACAGCTCAGCAATTGAGCTCCAAAAAAGTACAGACTGTCTCCTCAAGCAGCTCCCTGACCCCTCTATATCCAAAAGACTGACATTTGGCAGGCATCATCCTGGGACAAAGATAGCAGAAAAAGAAACGGGTAGCATCCCTCACTGTGCCACAGCTGCTAGAGGTGCACCCCAGACAAGCAGGGCCTGGAGTGGACCTCAGCAGTCATACAGCAAAGGGGCTAGGCTGGTAGAAGGAAAACCAAGTAACAGAAATACTTCATCATCAACAATCTAAGAGTCCACTCAGAGACCCAATCGAAAAGTCAGCAACTACGCAGACGACAAGCGGATAAACCCACAAAGATAGGAAGAAACCAGCGAAAAAAGGAGGAAAACACCCGAAACCAGAACACCTCGCCTCCTAGAGAGGACCAAAACCCCTCACCAGCAAGGGAGCAAAGCTGGACGGAGAATGACTGTGACAAAATGACGGAATTAGACTTCAGAAGGTGGATAATGAGAGACTTTTGTGAGCTAAAAGAACATGTATTAAATCAATGCAAAGAAACTAAGGAACTTAAAAAAACATATGAGGAAATGATAACAAGAATAGATAACATAGAGAGGAATATGAATGAATTAAAGGAGCTGAAAAACACAATACGAGAACTTCGCGAAGCATGCACAAGTTTCAATAGCCAAATTGACCAAGGAGAAGATAGAATATCTGAAGTCGAAGACCAACTCAATGAAATAAAACAAGAAACCAAGATTAGAGAAAGAAGCACAAAAAGGAATGAACAAAGTCTCCAGGAAATGTGGGACTACGTGAAAAGACCTAACCTACGTTTGATAGGTGTACCAGAAGGGGACGAAGAGAATGAATCCAAGCTGGAAAATACTCTTCAGGACATCATCCAGGAAAACTTCCCCCACCTAGCAAGACAGGCCAACACTCAAATGCAGGAAATACAGAGAACACCACAAAGATTTTCTGCAAGAAGAGCAACCCCAAGGCACATAATCGTCAGATTCAACAAGGTTGAAATAAAGGAGAAAATACTAAGGCCAGCCAGAGAGAAAGGTCGAGTCACCCACAAAGGGAAGCCTATCAGACTCGCAGCAGATCTCTCGGCAGAAACACTACAAGCCAGAAGAGAGTGGGGGCCAATATTCAACATTCTTAAAGAAAAGAACTTTCAACCCAGAATTTCATATCCAGCCAAACTGTCTGCAGAAGTGAAGGAAAAATAAAATCCTTTGCGAACAAGCAAGTACTCAGATTTTGTCACCACCAGGCCTGCTTTACAAGAGCTCCTAAAAGAGGCACTACACATAGAAAGGAACAACCAGTACCAGCCATTCCAAAGTCACACTAAAAGTTAAAGAGCATCAACATAATGAAGAATCTACAACAACCAACAGGCAAAACAGCCACTTAGCATCAAAATGGCAGTATCAAATTCACACATAACAATATTAACCCTAAATGTAAATGGACTAAATGCACCAATCAAAAGACACAGACTGGCAAATTGGATAAAAATCCAAAACCCATCAGGGTGCTGTATCCAGGAAACCCATCTCACATGCAAGGATACACAAAGGCTCAAAATAAAGGGATGGAGGTAGATTTACCAAGATAATAAAGAGCAAAAAAAAGCAGGAGTTGCAATTCTCATCTCGGATAAAATAGACTTTAAAGCAATAAAGATCAAAAGAGACAAAGAAGACCATTACATAATGGTAAAAGGATCGATACAACAAGAAGAGCTAACGATTCTAAGCATATATGGACCCAATGCAGGAGCACCCAGATACATAAGGCAAGTTCTTAATGACTTACAAAGAGACTTAGACTCGCACACAATAATAGTGGGAGACTTTAACACTCCACTGTCAATATTAGACAGATCAACTAGACAGAAAATCAACAACGATATCCAGGGCTTGAACTCAGACCTGGAGCAAGCAAACCTGATAGACATTTACAGAACTCTCCACCCCAAATCCACAGAATATACATTCTTCTCAGCACCACATCACACCTACTCGAAAATTGACCACATAATTGGAAGTAAAGCACTGCTCAACAAATGCAAAACAACTGAAATCATAACAAACAGCCTCTCAGATCATAGTGCAATCAAGTTAGAACTCAGAATACAGAAACCAACCCAGAACCGCACAGCTTCATGGAAACTGAACAACTGGCTCTTGAATGTTGACTGGGTAAACAATGAAATGAAGTCAGAAATAAAGAAGTTCTTCAAAACCAATGAGAACGAAAACACAACATGCCAGAACCTCTGGGACACATTTAAAGCAGTCTCTAGAGGAAAGTATACAGCAATAAGTGCCCATATGAGGAGAATGGAGAGATCCAAAATTGATACCCTATCGTCAAAATTGAAAGAGCTAGAGGAGCAAGATCAAAAAACTCAAAACCCAGCAGAAGACAAGAAATAACTAAGATCAGAGCTGAACTGAAGGAGATTGAGACACGAAAAACCCTTCAAAAAATCAATAAATCCAAGAGCTGGTTTTTTGAAAAGATCAACAAAATAGACAGACCACTAGCCAGATTGATTAAAAAGAAAAGAGAGAACAACCAAATAGATGCAATAAAAAGTGATAAAGGGGAAATCACCACAGATTCCACAGAAATTCAAACTATCATCAGAGAATATTACAAACAACTCTATGCACATAAACTAGTAAACCTGGAAGAAATGGATAAATTCCTGGACTCCTGTGTCCTCCCAAGCCTAAACCAGGAGGAAGCTGAAACTATGAATAGACCAATAACAAGGTCAGAAGTCGAGGCAGCAATTAAGAGCCTACCACACAAAAAAAGCCCAGGTCCAGACGGGTTCACAGCCGAATTCTACCAGACACACAAAGAGGAGCTGGTACCATTCCTTCTAAAACTATTTCAAACAATCCAAAAAGAGGGAATCCTTCCCAAATCATTTTACGAGACCAACATCATTCTGATACCAAAACCCGGCAGAGACCCAAGAAGAAAAGAAAATTTCAGGCCAATATCCATGATGAACATAGATGCAAAAGTCTTAAATAAAATATTGGCAAGCCGAATGCAACAGCAAATCAAAAAACTTATTCACCATGATCAAGTAGGATTCATCCCTGGGATGCAAGGCTGCTTCAACATACGCAAGTCTATAAATGTAATTCACCACATAAACAGAACCAAAAACAAAAACCACATGATTATCTCAATTGACGCAGAGAAGGCATTTGACAAAATTCAACAGCCCTTTATGATAAAAACCCTCAATAAACTCGGTATCGATGGAACATATCTCAAAGTAATAAAAGCTATTTAGGACAAACCAACAGCCAATATCATACTGAATGGGCAAAAACTGGAAGCATTCCCTTTGAAATCTGGCACTAGACAAGGATGCCCTCTTTCATCACTCCTATTCAATATAGTTCTGGAAGTTCTAGCCAGAGCAATCAGGCAGGAAAAAGAAATAAAGAGTATTCAAATAGGAAAGGTGGAAGCCAAATTGTCTCTAATTGCAGAAGACATGATAGTATACCTAGAAGACCCCATCACCTCAGCCCAAAAACTCCTGAAACTGATAAGCAACTTCAGCAAAGTCTCAGGATATAAAATCAATGTGCAAAAATCACAAGCATTCGTCTACACCAATAACAGACTTAAAGAGAGCCAAATCAAGAACGAACTGCCATTCACAATTGCTACAAAAAGAATAAAATACCTTGGAATACAACTCACAAGGAACGTAAGGAACCTCATCAAGGAGAACTACAAACCACTGCTCAATGAAATCAGAGGGGACACAAACAGATGGAGAAACATTCCATGTTCATGGTTAGGAAGAATCAATATCGTAAAAATGGCTATAATGCCCAAAGTAATTTACAGAATCAACGCTATCCCCATCAAGCTACCATTGACTTTCTTCACAGAACTGGAAAAAACCACCATGAACTTCATATGGAACCAAAAGAGAGCCCGCATAGCCAAGTCAATTCTAAGCGAAAAGAACACAGCGGGGGGCATCACACTACCGGATTTCAAACTATACTACAAGGCTACAGTAATCAAAACAGCATGGTACTGGTACCAAAACAGAGATATAGACCAATGGAACAAAACAGAGGCACCGGAGGCAACACAACATATCTACAACTATACAATCTTTGGTAAACCTGACAAAAACATGCAAGGGGGAAAGGATTCCCTGTTTAACAAATGGTGTTGGGAAAACTGGCTAGCCATGTGCAGAAAGCAGAAACTGGACCCCTTCCTGACACCTTACACTAAAATTAACTCCAGATGGATTAAAGACTTAAACATAAGACCTGGCACCATAAAAACCCTAGAAGGAAATCTAGGCAAAACTATCCAGGACATAGGAATAGGCAAGGACTTCATGAACAAAACACCAAAAGCATTGGCAACAAAAGCCAAAATACACAAATGGGACCTAATCAAACTCCACAGCTTCTGCACGGCAAAAGAAACAGTCACTAGAGTGGATCGGCAACTAACAGAATGGGAAAAAAATTTTGCAGTTTACCCATCTGACAAAGGGCTGATATCCAGAATTTACAAAGAACTCAAACGGATTTACAGGAGAAAAACAAACAAGCCCATTCAAAAGTGGGCAAAGGATATGAACAGACACTTTACGAAAGAAGACATATATGAGGCCAACAATTATATGAAAAAATGCTCATCGTCACTGGTCATCAGAGAGATGCAAATCAAAACCACATTGAGATACCATCTCACGCCAGTTAGAATGGTGATCATTAAAAAATCTGGAGACAACAGGTGCTGGAGAGGATGTGGAGAAAAAGGAACACTTTTACACTGTTGGTGGGAGTGTAAATTAGTTCAACCATTGTGGAAGACAGTGTGGCGATTCCTCAAGGCCTTAGAAATAGAAATTCCATTTGACCCAGCAATCCCATTACTGGGTATATATACAAAAGACTATAAATTGTTCTACTCTAAGGACACATGTACACGAATGTTCATTGCAGCACTGTTTACAATAGCAAAGACCTGGAATCAACCAAAATGCCCATTGATAATAGACTGGATTGGAAAAATGTGGCACATATACACCATGGAATATTATGGAGCAATCAGAAATGATGAGTTTGTGTCGTTTGTAGGGACATGGATGAATCTGGAGAACGTCATCCTCAGCAAACTTACACAAGAACAGAAAATGAAACACCGCATATTCTCACTCATAGGTGGGTGATGAAAAATGAGAACACATGGACACAGAAAGGGGAGTACTAAACACTGGGGTCTATTGGGGGCAAAAGGTGAGGGCCAGTGGGAGGGGGAGGTGGGGAGGGATAGCCTGGGGAGAAATGCCAAATGTGGGTGAAGGGGAGAAGGAAAGAAAAGCACACTGCCATGTGTGTTCCTACGCAACTGTCTTACATGCTCTGCTCATGTACCCCAAAACCTAAAATCCAAAAAAATAAATAAATAAAGGGTCTTAAATACTTCAAAGATGGGTAGTGTTAAAAGTGTACATGCTAGCCCTGATTCTCTCAGTTATTAACATAACAGAGAAATAAAGTATACCCTCAGTGGACAGGCATCATGGCTCATGCCTGTAATTCCAGCACTTTGGGAGGCCACAGAAGGTGAATCATGAGTTCAAGAGATCAAGACTATCCGGGCTAACATGGTGGAAACCTGTATCTACTAAAAATACAAAAACTTGCTGGGTGTGGTGGCACTCACCTATAGTCCCAGCTACTCAGGTTGCTGAGGCAGAAGAAATGCTTGAAGCCAGGAGGCAGAGGTTGCAGTGAGCCAAGATGGTGTCACAGCATTGCAGTCGGGTAACAGAGTGAAACTTGGTAAAAGAAAAAAGAAAAGAAAAAAAGACTTTTAAGAGCACAGAAATTTTTCAATTTTTAAAAATTATCACAGGTTGGGTGTGGTGGCTGATGCCTCTAATATAGCACTTTGGGAAGCTGAGGTGGGTTGACTGCTTGAACGTAGGAAGTTGAGGCTACCATGAGCCATGATCACACCATTGCACTTCAGCCTGGGCAACAGAGTGATACCCTTTATTCAAAAAATATATAATATGGCCATGACAAAAATCATTGTAATTATAAAGATATATTTGAATTAATAGCATGAGTGTTACACTGCTTAAGATAAGTTGAAATGAACATTGGAAAAAATGAAGAAATAGTTCAAATGAGATGTTTGACACCCACACAAAGAATATTAAAGGTGAATCCCAGTTGGGTAAATCTGTCCACCAACTGATTGGATTAACATTTGAAACCAAAATGTTCAAACGTAGTTAAACAATGAATATTATTTTCTTTTTGCTTAAGTTAAAAAAATTTGGAGTTTTTTAATGAATAAAAAAGTCATTTGAGAGGAAAATTATATCAAAGAAATTAGAATTATTATTTGATTATTATAACTTGGACAAGATGCAAATATATTAAGTAAATCTGTGAAAATAGAAGTCTGTATTCAAACACACAGATTTGGTTACTGTTTTTATAAAGAAAGTTAATCTATCCCTCAGCACACTTAAAGAGGCTTTGTTTCTAAATTTAAAAAAATAAGCCTGTAATCCCCGCACTTTGGGAGGCCGAGGCGGTTGGATCATGAGGTCAAAAGATCGAGACCATCCTGGTCAACATGGTGAAACCCCGTCTCTACTAAAAAAAAAATACAAAAAATTAGCTGGGCACGGTGGCGTGTGCCTATAATCCCAGCTACTCAGGAGGCTGACGGAGGAGAATTGCCTGAACCTAGGAGGCAGATGTTTCGGTGAGCCAAGATCGTGCCATTGCACTCCAGCCTAGGTAACAAGAGCGAAACTCTGCCTCAAAAAAAAAAAAAAAAAAAAATAGCGGCCAGGCACAGTGGCTCACGCCTATAATCCCAGCACATTTGGAGGCTGAGGTGAGCCAATTGCTTGGTGTCAGAAGTTTGAGATCAGCCTGTCCAGCATAGTGAAACTCTGTCTCTACAAAAAATACCAAAATTAGTTCGCTGTGGTGGTACAACCTTGTAGTCCCAGCTACTCCAAAGGCTGAGGCACAAAAATTACCTCAACCCAGGAAGCAGAGGTTGCAAAGAGCTGAGATCTTGCCACTGCACTCCAGCCTGGGCAACAGAGTGAAACTCAGTCTCAAAAATTAAAAAAATAAAGAGAAATAGGGATTTAAGAATATACTACAAGAAATTCTAATGTATTACTCTAACATACAAATTATTTCTTTTATAAGAAAAAAGAAAAAACTTTAATATTTTTTCATTCTGCTCCAGCCTTGCCTGCCTTACATGTGCTCAGAGCACTTACATTAGCCTACAGTTGGGCAAAATCAACTAAGACAAAGATTATGGTAAAATAAAGTATTGAATGTCTCATGCAATTTATTGAATAAAGTGAAAAACAGCACTATCGTAGGGTCAAAAATTGAAGTTGAGTGATTGTCAGCTGGAGATTCTCTACATATGTGAGAAAACCGAAATTAATTTGAAATTTTTATAAAATCAAATGACTTTGACTTCAAATTTGTTACATAGCCTCTGAAGTCCTGTGGGATATCAAATCTACTACTGATAACACCATTCTAGAAAATTAGCAATCCATCAGTATTATACTCAAATTTACCTATTGATCATTTTTTAGGGACTATTAAGCAGTCATTCAATATAATTTTCATGGTTGTAATAAAATAATAAACATTTTAAAACAGACTAAAGTATCATAATTATTTTTATCTTTGGTGATTTATGAAGTTCACTCCTTTTGTTTAAAAAAAGTAGAATTTCCTTTTGAAATCACTGAATTATGTAGCCATTACAATTGAGATGTAGAATATTTCCACCCACCCACTCCACACATTTCTTCAAGCTTTTTTAATAGTCAAAGCCTGACTGTACCCCAGGCATTGAAACCACTGATCTCTCTTTGATCCTACAGTTTTTCTTTATCCATAATAGTATAAAAATACAATCATAAAGTATATAACCTTTCTTTAAAACGTTTTTCTTGTGTTTTGAGGTAATTGTAGCCTTCCCATTCAGTTGTGATAATACAGAGGGATCCTCGGTACTCCAGCCAGTTTCCTCAAGGGTAACACATTGCAACGCCATAATAACACATCACAGCCAAAATATTGACGTTGATGTAACAAGGAACAGAACATTTCCTTCTCAAAATTTTCTCATGTTGCCATTTTACAGAAACACTCAAGGTCCAAAAACCTCCTTAACCCCTGGCAACTAATCATTTGGTCTCCACATGTATGACTTTTGTCCTACTGATCATTTTTAAAAAGTTAAACATAATTCATTTTTTAATTTTAAGCACTTTTATTTAAAAAATGGAAATTATACAACCCCTCCAAACCTATGAGCACGTTAAATACCATTTTGCCATGACAGCTCAGCAGACTTCAGAGTTCTTAACACTATTCCAAGAGGAATATAAATGCGGTTTTATCCAAATTAACACACTTAAAAATGTTTTAGTTTATGTAAAAATAAAGGAATTATGAATCAGCAGGAAAGTTAATGTAGAAGCACCAACAATCAGCTCAGCAGATGTCTACATTTAATTTGTACATTTATAAAATAAGAACCTATTAACTGGCAAGGCACAGTGGCTCACACCCATAATCCCAGCACTCTGGGAGGCAAGTGGATCTCTTGAGGTCAGGAGTTCAGACCTCCAACCCGGCCAAGTAGGTGAAAACCCATCTCTACAAAAATTAGCCAGGCATGGTGGCAGGTACCTGTAGTCCCAGCTCCTCGGGAGGCTGAGGCAGGGGAATCACTTGAACTTAGGAGGCAGAGATTGCAGTGAGCTGACATCTCAGCTCACTGCAACCTCCATCACCTGGGCCATTCTCCAGCCCCAGCCTCCAAAGTAGCTGAGACTATAAGCATGCACCACCATGCCTGGCTAATTTTTACATTTTTTGTAGAGATGGTGTTTCGCCATGTTGACCAGGCTGGTTTTGAAGTCCTGACCACAGATAATCTGCCTGCCTCAGCCTCCCATGGTGCTGGGATTGCAGGTGTGATCCACCACACCTAGCTAATTTTTGTATTTTTGGTAGAGACAGGGTCGCACCATTTTGTTCAGGCTGGTCTTGAACTCCTGAGCTCAAACGATCCTTGTGCCTTAGGCTCCAAAGGTCTGAGATTACAGGTGTGAGCCACTGAGCTCAATCTGCTAACAGAGATTTAAAAATAGCTATGATAAATGTGCAGAGGCATAAAAGAAAGTATGAATATGGAATGAGTAAAAAGACAGAAATCCCAAGAGAAAACAAAAAATATAAAAATTAAGATAAAAGCAGAAAGCTTGGCTGGGCACATTGGCTCATGCCTGTAATCTCAGAACTTTGAAAGGCCGAGGTGGGTGGATCACCTGAGGTCAGGAGTTTGAGACCAGCCTGACCAACATAGTGAAACCCTGTCTCTACTGAATATACAAAAATTAGCCAGGCATGCTGGTGGGCACCTGTAATTAAAGCTCCTTGGGAGACCGAGCAAGAAGAATTCCTTGAACTAGGGAGGCAGAGGTTGCAGTGAGCCAAAATCATGCCACTGCAATCCAGCCTGGGTGACAGAGTGAGATTCCAACTCAAAAAAAAAAAAAACAGAAAGCAAAGAAACAGGAAATAAACAGCTCTTAGAGAAAATTCAGTTAGCAAAAGTTTGCTGCTTTGAAAAGACTGATGAGACTGATAAACTCCTAGCTGGATTAATAAAAACATCCAAAACAAATTACTCATAGCAGAAATGAGAAAATATCATTATGGAAAACACAGATATCAAATTTATAATAGAATACTATAAACACATTTATAAACACATTTTGCCAATTAATTTGAAATTACTCTTTTGGCAACAAACTCGAAAATAAATAAATTTTATTGAAAAAAGCAAATTATATAAATGACAAAACGGGAAATACAAAACCTAGTCATATATCTTCTGAAGAAATTCTAGTCAAAAACCTTTCTACAAAGAAATCTTCAGGCCCTGCTGGTTTCACTACTGAATTCTATCAACATGCAGTTGAAGAAAAATTCACACAAACTCTCTACACAACAGAAGAGGAGGGAATTTTTTCCAGTGTATTTTATGAAGCGAGATGTCATGTCAATATAAACACCTGATAGTCCAGATGTGGTGGCTCACGCCTGTAAACCCAGCACTTTCTGAGGTCACGGCGGGTGGATCACCTGAAGTCGGGAGTTTGAGACAGGCCTGACCAACATGGTGAAACCCTTCCTCTACTAACTACAAAAAATTAGCTGGCACAATGGCATATGCCTATAATCCAAGCTATTTGGGAGGCAATCCTAGTCTCTGATAAAATTGACTTTAAACCAACAAATATCAGAAAAGACAAAGAAGGGCATTACATAATGGTGAAAGGATCAATGCATCAAGAAGAGTTAATGATCCTAAATATATACCCACTCAATACAGGAGCACCCAGGTACATAAAGCAAGTTCTTAGACAAAGACACTTAGACTCCCACACAATAATAGTGGGAAACTTTAACATTCCACTGTCAATATTAGAGAGATCAACGACAGAAAATTAACAAGAACATCCAGGATGTGAACTCAGATCTAGACCAAGCAGACCTAATAGATATCTACAGACTTCTCCACCCCAAGTCCACAGAATATACATTCTCAGCACCACATTGCACCTACTCTAAAATTGACCACATAATTGGAAGTCACTCCTCAGTAAGCACAAAAGAACAGAAATCAACAACAAGTCTCTCAGACCAAAGTGCAATCAAATTAGACCTCAGAAATCAGAAATTAATTCAGAACCACACAACTTCATGGAAATTGAACAACCTGTCGACTGGATAAACAATGAAATGAAGGCAGAAATAGAGATGTTCTTTGAAACCAACAAGAATGAAGACACAATGTACAAGAATCTCTGGGACACATTTAAAGCAGTGTCCAGAGTAAAATTTATAGAAATAAATGCCCACCAGAGAAGTAAGAAAAGACATAAAATCAACACCCTATCATCAAAATTGAAAGAGCTAGAGGAGTAAGATCTAAAAAACTAAAAAACTAGCAGAAGACAATAAATAACTAAGATCAGAGCAAAACTGAAAGAGATGGAGAAAAAAAAATTCTTCAAAAAATTAATAAATCCAAGAGTTGGTTTTTTGAAAAGATCAACAAAATAGATCACTAGCTAGATTAATAAAACAGAAAAAAGAATAATCAAATAGATGCAATAAAGAATGATAAAGGGCATATCACCACCCATGCCACAAAAATACAAACTACCATCAGAGATTACTACAAACAACTCTATGCACATAAACCAGTAAAGCTGGAGGAAATGGACAAATTCCTGGACACTTGCAACCTGCGAAGCCTAAACCAGGAAGAAGTTAAAACCTTGAACAGACTAATAACAAGGGCTGAAGTTGAGGCAGCAATTAATTAACCACCCAAAAAAAGTCCACGTCCAGATGGGTTCACAAACAAATTCTACCAGACATATAAACAGGAGCTGGCACGATTCCTTCTGAAACTATTCCAAACAATACAAATAGAGGGAATCCTTACCAAATCATTTTGAGACCAACATCATCCTGATATGAAAACCCAGCAGAGACTCGACAAAAAAGAAAACCTCAGGCCAATATCCATGATGAACATCAATGCAAAAATCTTCAATAAAATACTGGAAAACTGATTGCAACAGTACATCAAAAAGCTCATCCATCACAATCAAATAGGCTTTATACCAGAGATGCAAGGCTGGTTCAACATACACAAGTCAATAAACGTAATCCACAACATAAACAGAACCAGAGAGAGAGTCCGCCAACACAGAGGGGGGCCGAGGCAGTTCTAACTACCCCCATATAAACAGGACTTTAGGGAAGTTTACACAGCATCTGGGAAGAGCCTGCAGCACCTCAGCAAAGTCTCTGCAGGCAGACAGTGACTAGGCTGCCTCCTTGCTGGGCAGGCCAGCCCTGATAAAGAAAAGGCAGCAGCACAGTGGTATCTCATAAATAAAGCCCTAACTCCGTGGGACAGAGCACCTGGGAACAAAAAGCGGTTTATGAGTTCTGCTGCAGCAGACCTAAACGTACATGCCCAGCAGCTCTGAATGAACAACGGAGCTCTCAGCTCAGCATTTGAGCTCCTATAAAGGACAGACTGTCTCCTCAAGCAGCTCCCTGACCCCGTATATCCAGAGTCACCTCATAAAGAAGAGATTACACTGACATTTGGTGGGTATCCTTCTGGGACAAAGATAAGAGAAGAAGAAACTGGTAGCAACCCTTACAGTTCTGCAGCTGCTGCAGGTGATCCCCAGGCAAGAGAGCCTGGAGTGGACCTCAGCAGTCCTACAGCAGAGGGGCCAGACTGTTCGAAGGAAAAATGAGAAACAGAAATAACTTCATCATCAACTGGACATCCACTTAGAAACCCAATCTGAAAATCAGCAACTACAAAGACGACAGGTAGATAAATCCACAAAAATGGGAAGAAACCAGCACAAAAAGGAGGAAAACACCCGAAACCAGAACACCTCTCCTCCTACAAGAAATCAGTTTCTCACCAGCAAGAGAACGAGGCTGGATAAAGAATGAGTGTGATGACATGACAAAATCAGACTTCAGAAGAAGATGGGTAATGAGAAACTTCTGTGAGTTAAAAGAACATGTTCTAAGCCAATGCAAAGAAACTGAGAACATTGAAAAAAGATTTGACAAAATGCTAATGAGAATGGACAACTTAGAGAGAAATATAAATGAATTACTGGAGCTGAAAAACACAACATGAGAATTTCGCAAAGCATGGACAAGTTTCAACAGCTGAACTGACCAAGCAGAAGAAAGAATATCAGAGGTCGAGGATAAACTCAATGAAATAAAAAGAGAAGGCAATACTAGAGAAAAAAAGCATAAAGTGTTCCAAGAAATATAGGACTATGTAAAAAGACCTAATCTACGTTTGATAGGTGCACTTGAATGTGACAAAGAGGATGAATCCAAGCTGGAAAATACTCTTCAGGATATTATCCAGGCGAACTTCCTCAACCTAGCAAGGCAGGCCAATATTCAAGTCCAGGAAATACAGAGAACACCACAAAGATATTCCTCAAGAAGAGCAACCCCAAGGCACATAATCGTCAGATTCACCAGGGTGGAAATGAAGGAAAAAATATTAAGGGCAGTCAGAGAGAAAGATCAGGTTACCCACAAAGGGAAGCCCACAGACGATCTCTCAGCAGAAACCCTGCAAGCCAGAAGAAAGTGGGGGCTGATGGTCAACATCCTTAGAGAAAAGAACTTTCAACCCAGAATTGCATATCCAGCCAAACTAAGCTTCAAAAGTGAAGGAAAAATAAAATCCTTTGCAAACTAGCAAGTACTCAGAGATTTTGTCACCACAAGACCTGCTCCACAACAGCTCCTGAAAGAGGCACTAAACATAGAAAGGAACAACCAGTATCAGCCGCTCCAAAAATATACCAAATGGCAAAGAGCATAAACAAAATGAAGAATCTGCATCAACAAACTGGCAAAACAGCCAGCTAGAATCAAAATGGCAGGATCAAATTCACACATAACAATATTAACGCCAAATGTAAATGGACTAAATGCCCCAATCAAAAGACACAGACTGGCAAGTTGGATAAAAAGCCAAAACCCATCGGTGTGCTGTATCCAGGAAATCCATCTCACAGGCAAGGATCCACAAAGGCTCAAAATAAATGGATGGAGGAAGATTTACCAAGCTAATGGAGAGCCAAAAAAAAGCAGGAGTTGCAATTCTCATCTCTGATAAAATAGACTTTAAAGCAACAAGTATTAAAAGAGACAAAGAAGGACATTACATAATGGTAAAAGAATCAATGCAACAAGAAGAGCTAACAATCCTAAACATATAGGCACCCAATATAGGAGCACCCAGATACACAAGGCAATTTCTTAATGACATTCAAAGAGACTTAGACTTCCACACAATAATAGTGGGAGACTTTAACACCCCATTCTCAATATTAGACGGATCAACCACACAGAAAATTAACAAGGATATACAGGACTTGAACTCAGACTTGGAACAAGCAAACCTAATAGACATTTACAGAACTCTCAACCCCAAATCCACAGAATATACATTCTTCTCAGCACCACATCACACCTACTCTAAAATTGACCGCATAATTGGAAGTAAATCACTCCTCAGCAATTGCAAAAGAACAGAAATAAGAACAAACAGTATCTCAGATCATAGTGCAATCAAGTTAGAACTCAGAATTCAAAAACTAACTCAGAACCGCACAGCTTCAGGGAAACTGAACAACTGGCTCTTGAATGTTGACTGGATACACAATAAAATGAAGGCAGAAATAAAGATGTTCTTTGAAACCAATGAGAATGAAGACACAACATACCAGAATCTCTGGGACACATTTAAAGCAGTCCCTAGAGGAAAAATATATAGCAGTAAGTGCCCGCATGAGAAGGAAGTAAAGATCCAAAATTGACATCCTATTGTCAAAACTGAAAGAGCTAGAGAAGCAAGGTCAAAAAAACTCAAAACCTAGCTGAAGACAAAAAATAACTAAGATCGGAGCAGAACTGAAGGAGATAAGACACAGAAAACACTTCAAAAAATCAATAAACTCAGGAGCTGGTTTTTCAAAAAGATCAACAAAATAGACAGACAACTAGCCAGATTAATGAAAAAGAAAAGAGAGAATAACCAAATTGAAGCAATAAAAAAAAATAAAGGAAATATCACCACAGATTCCACAGAAATTCAAACCATCATCAGAGAGTATTACAAACAACTCTATGCACATAAACTAGTAAACCTGGAAGAAATGGATAAATTCCTGGACTCCTGTGTCCTTCCAAGCCTAAACCAGGAGGAAGCTGAAACTATGAATAGACCAATAACAAGGTCAAAAGTCGAGGCAGCAATTAAGAGCCTACCACACAAAAAAAGCCCAGGTCCAGACGGGTTCACAGCCGAATTCTACCAGACACACAAAGAGAGGCTGGTACCATTCCTTCTAAAACTATTCCAAATAATCCAAAAAGAGGGAATCCTTCCCAAATCATTTTATGAGACCAACATCATCCTGATACCAAAACCCGGCCGAGACCCAACAAGAAAAGAAAACTTCCGGCCAATATCCATGATGAACATAGATGCAAAAATCTTCAATAAAATATTGGCAAGCCGATTGCAACAGCAAATCAAAAAACTTATTCATCATGATCAAGTAGGATTCATCCCTGGGATGCAAGGCTGGTTCAACATACGCAAGTCTATAAACGTAATTCACCACATAAATAGAACCGAAAACAAAAACCACATGATTATCTCAATTGACACAGAAAAGGCATTTGACAAAATTCAACAGCCTTTTATGCTAAAAACCCTCAATAAACTCGGTATCGATGGAATGTATCTCAAAGTAATAAAAGCTATTTATGACAAACCAACAGCCAATATCATACTGAATGGGCAAAAACTGGAAGCATTCCCTTTGAAATCTGGCACTAGACAAGGATGCCCTCTCTCACCACTCCTATTCAATATAGTACTGGAAGTTCTAGCCAGAGCAATCAGGCAAGAAAAAGAAATAAAGGGTATTCAAATAGGAAAGGTGGAAGCCAAATTGTCTCTATTTGCAGACGACATGATAGTATACCTAGAAGACCCCATTGCCTCAGCCCAAAAACTCCTGAAACTGATAAGCAACTTCAGCAAAGTCTCAGGATATAAAATCAATGTGCAAAAATCACAAGCCTTCCTCTACACCAATAACAGACTTAAAGAAAGCCAAATCAAGAACGAACTGCCATTCAAAATTGCTACAAAAAGAATAAAATACCTTGGAATACAACTCACAAGGAACATAAGGGACCTCTTCAAGGAGAACTACAAGCCACTGCTCAACGAAATCAGAGAGGACACAAACAGATGGAGAAACATTCCATGTTCATGGTTAGGAAGAATTAATATCGTGAAAATGGCTATACTGCCCAAAGTAATTTACAGAATCAATGCTATACCCATCAAGCTACCATTGTCTTTCTTCACAGAACTGGAACAAAACACCATGAACTTCATATGGAACCAAAAGAGAGCCCGCATAGCCAAATCAATTCTTAGCAAAAAAAAACTCAGCGGGGGGCATCACACTACCGGATTTCAAACTATACTACAAGGCTAAAGTAATCAAAACAGCATGGTACTGGTACCAAAACAGAGATATAGACCAATGGAACAGAACAGAGGCACTGGAGGCAACACAACATATCTACAACTATACAATCTTTGATAAACCTGACAAAAACAAGCAATGGGGAAAGGATTCCCTATTTAACAAATGGTGTTGGGAAAACTGGCTAGCCATGTGCAGAAAGCAGAAACTGGACCCCTTCCCGACACCTTACACTACAATTAACTCCAGATGGATTAAAGACTTAAACATAAGACCTGGCACGATAAAAACCCTAGAAGGAAATCTAGGCAAAACTATCCAGGACATAGGAGTAGGCAAGGACTTTAAGAACAAAACACCAAAAGCATTGGCAACAAAAGCCAAAATAGACAAATGAAACCTCATCAAACTCCACAGCTTCTGCACAGCAAAAGAAACAGTCACTAGAGTGAATCGGCAACCAACAGAATGGGAAAAAATTTTTGCAGTTTACCCATCTGACAAAGGGCTGATATCCAGAATTTACAAAGAACTCAAATGGATTTACAGGAAAAAAACAAACAAGCCCATTTAAAAGTGGGCAAAGGATATGAACCGACACTTTACGAAAGAAGACATATATGAGGCCAACAATTATATGAAAAAATGCTCATCGTCACTGGTCATCAGAGAGATGCAAATCAAAACCACATTGAGATACCATCTCACGCCAGTTAGAATGGCGATCATTAAAAAATCTGGAGACAACAGATGCTGGAGAGGATGTGGAGAAAAAGGAACACTTTTACACTGTTGGTGGGAGTGTAAATTAGTCCAACCATTGTGGAAGACAGTGTGGCGATTCCTCAAGGCCTTAGAAATAGAAATTCCATTTGACCCAGCAATCCCATTACTGGGTATATATCCAAAAGACTATAAATCATTCTACTACAAGGACACATGCACACGAATGTTTATTGCAGCACTGTTTACAATAGCAAAGACCTGGAACCAACCCAAATGCCCATTGATAATAGACTGGATTGGAAAAATGTGGCACATATACACCATGGAATATTATGCAGCAATCAGAAATGATGAGTTCGTGTCGTTTGTAGGGACATGGATGAATCTGGAGAACATCATTCTCAGCAAACTGACACAAGAACAGAAAATGAAACACTGCATATTCTCACTCATAGGCGGGTGATGAAAAATGAGAACACATGGACACAGAGAGAGGAATACTAAACACTGGTGTCTATTGGAGGGAAAAGGGGAGGGCCAATGGGAGGGGGAGGTGGGGAGGGATAGCCTGGGGAGAGAAGCCAAATGTGGGTGAACGGGTGAAAGCAAACAGAACACACTGCCATGTGTGTACCTATGCAACTGTATTGCATGCTCTGCACATGTACCCCAAAACCTAAAATGCAATAAAAAAATAAGAAAAAAAATTTTAAAATTGATAAACGTATTTCACCGTTATAATAGTATAAAGAAAAATCCCATACGACTGACCCAATAACTGAAAAATATTATATTTGACAAATTGAATTGAATATTTATTTGTGATTTTTGAAGTCTATTAGTAAAATGAGAATTCAAGAGAACTTCCTCAATCTGATAAAAACTATATTACAAAAAAATTTAAATCTAACATTATACTTAGTAAACATCTGAGTGCTTTTTTCACAAGACTGAAAGTAAAGCAGAGATGTCAGCTCTTGCCATTTTTTTACATGTAGTGGAGGTTCTTTTTTTTTGAGACAGAGTTTTGCTCTTGTTTCTTAGGCTGGAGTGCAATGGCATGATCTCAGGTCACGGCTACCTCCACATTCCAAGTTCAAGCAACTCTCCTGCCTCAGCCTCCCAAGTAGCTGAGATTACAGGTGCTCGCCACCATGGTCTGCTAGTTTTTGCTTTAATAGAGACGGGCTTTCTCCATATTGGGGAGGAAGGTATGAAACTCCCAATCTTAGGTTATCTGCCAACCACAGGCTCCCAAAGTGCTGGAATTACAGATGTGAGCCACTATGCCCAGCCCACAACTTTTAAAAAACATATCTTAGTACTGATGTTTCAGGTCAACCAATTGTTCTAAAATCAAAGAATAGACTGGAACCCACAGAAAAAGACAAGGTGGGAGCATCAACTTAACTAGGCGATAAAGATGCAGACATCTGTAAGAAGAATTCCAAAGCAATGAGCAAATTGCTAGAATATGTCTTGGCAGAAAAGTGAAAACTTCCGAAATAATCTGGGGCTGCTTTTTATGTTTGTTTGTTTCTTTGTTCTGTTTTTTTTTTTTTTTTTTTTTTTGGTTTGGTTTTATTTGTCCTTATTTGGAAATTTTTAATTCTAACTACAGAATAAAAGGTATATGAATTATATTTTTAATAAATGAATGTTTTATTTATTGTGTGTATTTAGTTTTTATTTGTAATTTCAACTTTAGATTCAGGGAGTACATGTGCAGGTTTGTTATGGGGGAATACTGCATTATGCTGAGGTTTGGGGCATGAATAATCCCATTACACAGGTACTGAGCATAGCACTCACTAGGTAGATTTTCTGCCCTCACTCCATCCCTCCCTCACACTCTAGTAGTCATCAGCGTTCATTGTTGCCATCTATGGCATGAATCTCATACTCATATGTCTGTGAGTACCCAGTATTTACCCCCACTTATAAATGAGAACATGTGGTATTTGGTTTTCTGTTCCTATATTAATTTACTTAGAATATTGGCCTCCAGCAGCATCCATGTTGTTTCAAAGGATATACTTTAATTTTTATGGCTGCATAGTATTGTATGGTGTACATGTACTACATTTTTAAATCTAATCTGACATTGATGGATGCCAAAGTTGATTCCAGGTCTTAGCTATCGTGAACAGCACTGAGATAAAAACAAATGCAGGCGAGGCATGGTGGCTAAAACTTGTAATCCCAACACTTTGGGACGCAGAGGTGGGCAGATCACTAAAAGTTAGGTATTTTGAGACTAGCCTGGCCAACAAGATAAAACTCTGTCTCTACTGAAAATACAAATGTTACCTGGGTGTGGTGGTGCATTCCTGTAATCCCAACTACTCAGAAAGCTGAGGCAAAAGAATTGTTTGAACCTGGAAAATGGAGGTTGCAGTAAGCTGAGATTGTGCCACTGAACTCCAGACTGGGCAAGAGTGTAATATTCTGTCTCAAATTTTAGAATGAAAGAAAATAGATTGGATGCAGTGGCTCACACCTGTAATCCTAGCACTTTGGGAGGTTGAGGCAGGCAGATCACCTGAAGTCAGTAGTTTGAGACCAGCCTGGCCAACATGGTGAAACCCCGTCTCTACTAAAAACACAAAATTAGCCAGGCATGGTGGTGCATGCCTATAATCCCAGCTACTCAAGAGGCTGTGACACAAGCATCACTTGAATTTGGGAGGGGGAGGTTGCAGTGAGCTGACATCATGCCATTGCACTCCAACCATCTCAGAAAGATGAAAGAGAGAGAGAGAGAGAGAAGAAAGAAAGAAAGAAAGAAAGAAAGAAAGAAAGAAAGAAAGAAAGAAAGAAAAAAAGAAAAAAGAAAGAAAGAAGAGAGAGAGGTAAAGGAAAGAAGGAAGGAAAAAAGGGAGAGAGGGAGGAAGAAAGGGAGGAAGAAAAGAAGGAAGCGTGTAGTTTTTTTGTAGAACAAAAAATAATCTGTACCTCTTTGAAGATTTTTCTCCTCGAACCCAACCAGACATTCAGTGAGAGACTTACAGAAGTCTGAAATAAAAGAAAATTTCTGGAAGGAACTCAAGATGGCGCTGTGAGAACAACCCAGGATTGAAGCTCTCAGTTAATTCGTGGAGAGATGAGTCAAAGCTGCATTTTTTTTGTTTTGTTTTCTATTTATCTTAAGTATTAAAATAATTATGAATTAAAGTTGTACCAGCTTGAAGATATAAACTAGTAGGCTTAATAATTTTGGAACTTCTTTTTTTTTTTTTTAATTTTTTATTGCATTTTAGGTTTGGGGGTACATCTGCAGAACATGCAAGACAGTTGCATAGGTACACACATGGCAGTGTGTTTTGCTTCTTTCTCTCCTTAACCCACATTTGGCATTTCTCCCCAGGCTATCCCTCCCCACCTCCCCCTCCCACTGGCCCTCCCCATTTACCCCCAATAGACCCCAGTGTTTAGGACTCTCTTCTCTGTGCCCAGGTGTTCTCATTTTTCATCACCCACCTATGAGTGAGAATATGTGGTGTTTCGTTTTCTGTTCTTGTGCAGTTTGCTGAGGATGATGTTCTCCAGATTCATCCATGTCCCTACAAATGACACAAACTCATCATTTCTGATTGCTGCATAATATTCCATGGTGTATATGTGCCACATTTTCCAATCCAGTCTATCATCAATGGGCATTTGGGTTGATTCCAAGTCTTTGCTATTGTAAACAGTGCTGCAATGAACATTCGTGTACATGTGTCCTTATAGTAGAACGACATATAGTCTTTTGGATATATACCCAGTAATGAAATTGCTGGGTCAAATAAAATTTCTGTTTCTAAGGCCTCGAGGAATCGCCACACTGTCTTCCACAGTGGTTGAACTAATTTACACTCCCACCAACAGTGTAAACGTGTTCCTTTTTCTCCACATCCTCTCCAGCATCTGTTGTCTCCAGATGTTTTAAGGATCGCCATTCTAACTGGCGTGAGATGGTATCTCAATATGGTTTTGATTTGCATCTCTCTGATGACCAGTGACGATGAGCATTTTTTCATATGTTTGTTGGCCTCATATATGTCTTCTTTCGTAAAGTGTCTGTTCATATCCTTTGCCCACTTTTGAATGGGCTTGTTTGTTTTTTTCCTGTAAATCTGTTTGAGTTCTTTGTAAATTCTGGATATCAGCCCTTTGTCAGATGGGTAAACTGCAAAAATTTTTTCCCATTCTGTTGGTTGCCGATCCAATCTAGTGACTGTTTCTTTTGCTGTGCAGAAGCTGTGGAGTTTGATGAGGTTTCATTTGTCTATTTTGGCTTTTGTTGCCAATGCTTTTGGTGTTTTGTTCTTAAAGTCCTTGCCTACTCCTATGTCCTGGATAGTTTTGCCTAGATTTCCTTCTAGGGTTTTTATCGTGCCAGGTCTTATGTTTAAGTCTTTAATCCATCTGAAGTTAATTGTAGTGTAAGGTGTCAGGAAGGGGTCCAGTTTCTGCTTTCTGCACATGGCTAACCAGTTTTCCCAACACCATTTGTTGAAGAGGGAATCCTTTCCCCCTTGCTTGTTTTTGTCAGGTTTATCTAAGATTGTATGGTTGTAGATATGTTGTGTTCCCTCTGTTGCCTCTGTTCTGTTCCATTGGTCTATATCTCTGTTTTGGTACCAGTACCATGCTGTTTTGATTACTTTAGCCTTGTAGTATACTTTGAAATCCGGTAGTGTGATGCCCCCCGCTGTGTTTTTTGCTTAGAATTGACTTGGCTATGCGGGCTCTCTTTTGGTTCCATATGAAGTTCGTGGTGGTTTTCTCCAGTTCTGTGAAGAAAGACAATGGTAGCTTGATGGGTATAGCATTGATTCTGTAAATTACTTTGGGCAGTATAGCCATTTTTACGATTTTAATTCTTTCTAACCATGAACATGGAATGTTTCTCCATCTGTTTGTGTCCTCTCTGATTTCGTTGAGCAGCGGTTTGTACTTTTGCTTGAAGAGGTCCCTTACATTCCTTGTGAGTTTTATTCCAAGGTATTTTATTCTTTTTGTAGCAATTGTGAATGGCAGTTCGTTCTTGATTTGGCTTTCTTTAAGTCTGTTATTGGTGTAGAGGAAGGCTTGTGATTTTTGCACATTGATTTTATATCCTGAGACTTTGCTGAAGTTGCTTATCAGTTTCAGGAGTTTTTGGGCTGAGGTGATGGGATCTTCTAGGTATACTATCATGTCGTCTGCAAACAGAGACAATTTGGCTTCCATCTTTCCTATTTGAATACTCTTTATTTCTTTTTCTTGCCTGATTGCTCTGGCTAGAACTTCCAGTACTATATTGAATAGGAGGGGTGAAAGAGGGCATCCTTGTCTAGTGCCGGATTTCAAAGGGAATGCTTCCAGTTTTTGCCCATTCAGTATGATATTGGCTGTTGGTTTGTCATAAATAGCTTTTATTACTTTGAGATACGTTCCATCGATACCGAGTTTATTGAGGGTTTTTAGCATAAAGGGCTGTTGAATTTTGTCAAATGCCTTCTCTGCGTCAATTGAGATAATCATGTGGTTTTTGTTTTTGGTTCTGTTTATGTGGTGAATTACGTTTATAGACTTGCGTATGTTGAACCAGCCTTGCATCCCAGGGATGAATCCTACTTGATCATGATGAATAAGTTTTTTGATTTGCTGTTGCAATCGGCTTGCCAATATTTTATTGAAGATTTTTGCATCGATGTTCATCATGGATATTGGCCGGAAGTTTTCTTTTCTTGTTGGGTCTCTGCCGGGTTTTGATATCAGGATGATATTGGTCTCATAGAATGATTTCGGAAGGATTCCTTCTTTTTGGAATATTTGGAATAGTTTTAGAAGGAATGGTACCAGCTCCTCTTTGTGTGTCTGGTAGAATTGAGCTGTGAACCCGTCTGGACCTGGGCTTTTTTTGTGTGGTAGGCTCTTAATTGCTGCCTCGACTTCTGACCTTGTTATTGGTCTATTCATAGTTTCAGCTTCCTCCTGGTTTAGGTTTGGGAGGACACAGGAGTCCAGGAATTTATCCATTTCTTCCTTGTTTGCTAGCTTATGTGCATAGAGTTGTTTGTAATATTCTCTGATGATGGTTTGAATTTCTGTGGAATCTGTGATGATTTCCTTTTTATCATTCTTTATTGCATCTATTTGGTTGTTCTCTCTTTTCTTTTTAATCAATCTAGCTAGTGGTCTGTCTGTTTTGTTGATCTTTTCAAAAAACCAGCTCTTGGATTTATTGATTTTTTGGAGGGATTTTTGTGTCTCAATCTCCTTCAGTTCAGCTCTGATCTTAGTTATTTCTTGTCTTCTGCTGTGTTTTGAGTTTTTTTGATCTTGCTCTTCTAGCTCTTTCAATTTCGACGATAGGGTGTCAATTTTGGATCTCTCCATTCTCCTCATATGGGCACTTATTGCTATATACTTTCCTCTAGAGACTGCTTTAAATGTGTCCCAGAGATTCTGGCATGTTGTGTATTCGTTTTCGTTCGTTTCGAAGAACTTCTTTATTTCTGCCTTCATTTCGTTGTTTATCCAGTCAACATTCAAGAGCGAGTTGTTCAGTTTCTATGAAGCTGTGCGGTTCTGGGTTGGTTTCTGAATTCTGCGTTGTAACTTGATTGCACTATGGTCTGAGAGGCTGTTTGTTATGATTTCAGTTGTTTTGCATTTGCTGAGCAGTGCTTTACTTCCAATTATGTGGTCAATTTTCGAGTAGGTGTGATGTGGTGCTGAGAAGAATGTATATTCTGTGTATTTGGGGTGGAGAGTTCTGTAGATGTCTATCAGGTTTGCTTGCTTTAGGTCTGTGTTCAAGTCCTGGATATCCTTGTTGATTTTCTGTCTGTTTGATCTGTCTTAATATTGACAGTGGGGTGTTAAAGTCTCCCACTATAATTGTGTGGGAGTCTAAGTCTCTTTGTAAGTCTTTAAGATCTTGCCTTATGTATCTGGTTGCTCCTGTGTTGGGTCTATATATGTTTAGAATCGTTAGCTCTTCTTGTTGTATCGATCCTTTTACCATTATGTAATGGCCTTCTTTGTCTTTTTTGATCTTTGTTGCTTTAAAGTCTATTTTATCAGAGATGAGAATTGCAACTCCTGCCTTTTTTTTGCTCTCCATTTTCTTGGTAAATCTTTCTCCATCCCTTTAGTTTGAGCCTTTGTGTATTTTTTATATGAGATGGGTTTCCTGAATACAGCACACTGATGGGTTTTGGATTTTGATCCAATTTGCCTGTCTGTGTGTTTCATTGGTGCATTTAGTCCATTTACATTTAAGGTTAGTATTGTTATGTGTGAATTTGATACTGACATTTTAATGCTAGCTGGCTGTTTTGCCCGTTGGTTGTAGATTTTTCATTATGTTGATGCTCTTTAGCATTTAGTGTGATTTTGGAATGGCTGGTACTGGTTGTTCCTTTCTATTTGTAGTGCCTCTTTCAGGAGCTCTTGTAAAGCAGGCCTGGTGGTGACAAAATCTCTGAGTACTTGCTTGTTCACAAAGGATTTTATTTTTCCTTCACTTCTGAAGCTCAGTTTGGCTGGATATGAAATTCTGGGTTGAAAGTTCTTTTCTTTAAGAATGTTGAATATTGGCCCCCACTCTCTTCTGGCTTGCAGAGTTTCTGCCGAGAGATCTGCTGTGAGTCTGATGGGCTTCCCTTTGTGGGTGACCCGACCTTTCGCTCTGACTGCCCTTAGTATTTTCTCCTTTATTTCAACCTTGTTGAATCTGACGATTATGTGCCTTGGGGTTGCTCTTCTTGCAGAATATCATTTTGGTGTTCTCTGTATTTCCTGCAATTGAGTGTTGGCCTGTCTTGCTACGTGGGGGAAATTTTCCTGGATAATGTCCTGAAGAGTATTTTCCAACTTGAATTCATTCTCTTCGACACATTCTGGTACGCCTATCAAACGTAGGTTAGGTCTCTTCACATAGTCCCACATTTCTTGGAGACTTTGTTCATTCCTTTTTGCGCTTTTTTCTCTGATCTTGGTTTCTCGTTTTATTTCATTGAGTTGATCTTCGACTTCTGAAATTCTTTCTTCTGCTTGATCAATTCGGCTATTGAAACTTGTGCATGCTTCATGAAGTTCTCGTATTGTGTTTTTCATCTCCTTTAATTCATTCATATTCCTTTCTAAGTTATCCATTCTTGTTATCATTTCCTCGCATCTTTTTTCAAGGTCCTTAGTTTCTTTGCATTGATTTGAAACATGTTCTTTTAGCTCACAAAAGTTTATCCACCGTCTGAAGTCTAATTCTGTCATTTCGTCACACTCATTCTCCATCCAGCTTTGTTCCCTTGCTGGTGAGGAGTTTTGGTCCTTTCTAGGTGGCGAGGTGTTCTGGTTTCAGGTGTTTTCCTCCTTTTTGCGCTTGTTTCTTCCCATCTTGGTGGATTTATCCACCTGTCGTCTGTGTAGTTGCTGACTTTTCGATTGGGTCTCTGGGTGGACACCCAGATTGTTGATGATGAAGTATTTCTGTTACCTTGTTTTTCTTCTACCAGTCTAGCCCCTTTGCTGTATGACTGCAGAGGTCCACTCCAGGCCCTGCTTGTCTGGGGTACACCTATAGCAGCTGCAGAACAGTAGGGATGCTACCAGTTTCTTTTTCTGCTATCTTTGTCCCAGAATGATGCCTGCCAAATGTCAGTCTTTTGGATATAGAGGGCTCAGGGAGCTGCTAGAGGAGACAGTCTGTCCTTTATAGGAGCTCAATTGCTGAGTTGTGAGCTCTGATGTTCATTCAGGGCTGTTAGGCTGCTATGTTTAATTCTGCTGCAACAGAACTCATAAAAAAAAAGCCCCTTTTTTCTCATCTGCTCTTTCTGAAGGGGTTGGGGCTTTATTTTTGAGAGTCTGCCGGGTTTTCCTGCCCAGTTAGGAGGCATTCTTGTCCTGCCGAGCCTCCACCCTGCTGGTGTGAGGTTCATTCTGTTTCTGCAGGCTCTGCCATTCTGCTGCAGTCTCCTGCCTGAAGCTGCGGGCTCCACCCTGCAGCCATGGGCTCCACCCTGTGGCAGAGTCTCTGTGTTGTACTGGGTTGCCTCGGCAATGGCAGGCTGTGTCAGCAATGGGCGTGTACCTCAGTAGGGGCTGATTGCCTCGGTTATGGTGGACGCCTTACCTGCACGGAGCTGCGCTTTAAGGTAACCTCCTAACAGAAAGCGTTTGGACTCGCCATTTTGTTTGTCACGCTGAGCTACCCCTAACGCTTTGTCCTGGGCTGGCACACTGTTCAAGTCCCATTCAGTCTCAAGTTCAGCCCTCTCAGGTCTCAGGTTCCCAGTTCAACAGGGCAACCAGAACAGTGCGCTTTAGTGCGGACCTTTGTGGAACGCCTCTGCGCTCTGGCACGGGCCACAGCCACACCGGCTGCTGGCTACACCAGTCAAGATCTCTGGCTGGCGTCCCATGTTTGTTTTATATCTGGGAATTTCCCCATTCTGTGGGCAACAAAGGTCCGTCTGGAAATGCGTCCCTGACTCACCTTCTCCATGCATCCAGCGAGAGCCAAAGCTGCATTTTCAGACTGGTCTTTGTTGCCCACAGAACGGGGAAATTCCCAAGTATAAAGGAGACATGGGACACCAGGCAGAGGCTCTGCCTGGAGAAGCTGGCAGCCAGAGTGGCGGCAGCCGGCCCTACCCAGCGATCCCCACAGGGCGCGCTACTCTGGGTGCCCTGTTGAAATGGCAACCTGAGACTTCAGAGAGCTGAACTTGAGACTGAAAGGGACTTGGGCAGTGGGCCAGCCCAGGGGATTGCAGGGACACAGCGTGTGGGATAGCGCAGTGGGATAGACAAAACGGCGATTCCAAATGCTCCCTGTGGAGACGGTCCCTGAGGCGCTCCGTGGGGGAGGGGTGTCCACCATTACCGAGGCAACCCGCCCCGACTGAGACACACGCCCACTGATGACACAGCCTGCAGTTGCCGAGGCAACCCGCACCTACCGAGATACACGCCCACTGCTGACGCAGCCTGCTGTTGCTGAGCCAACCCGCTACAACAGAGAGACCCTGCCGCAGGGCGTAGCCAGTGGTGGAGACTGCAGCAGAAGAGGAAGAGCCTGCAGCAACAGGGTGAGCCTCACAACAGCAGGGTAGAGACTCGGCAGTCAAATAGTGATTAGACTGCCTCCTAGCTGGGCAGGACACCTCAACAGACATCCAAAAACAAAGCCCCAAACCCCCAAGACAGAGCATTTGAGAAAAAAAGCGGTTTTTTAATGAGCTCTGTTGCAGCAGAATCAAACATAGCAGCCTAACAGCCCTGAATGAACATCAGAGCTCACAGCTCAGCAATTGAGCTCCTATAAAGTACAGACTGTCTCCTCAAGCAGCTCCCTGACCCCTCTATATCCAAAAGACTGATATTTGGCAGGCATCATTCTGGGACAAAGATAGCAGAAAAAGAAACTGGTAGCATCCCTCACTGTTCCGCAGCTGCTATAGGTGCACCCCAGACAAGCAGGGCCTGGAGTGGACCTCAGCAGTTGTACAGCGAAGGGGCTAGACTGGTAGAAGAAAAACCAAGTAACAGAAATACTTCATCACCAACAATCTGGGTGTCGACTAAGAGACCCAATGGAGAGGTCAGCAACTACGCAGACGACAAGTGGATAAATCCACAAAGATGGGAAAAAACCAGCGCAAAAAGGAGAAAAACACCCGAAACCAGAACACCTCACCACCTAGAAAGGACCAAAACTCCTCACCAGCAAGGGAACAAAGCTGGACGGAGAATGACTGTGATGAAATGATGGAATTAGACTTCAGAAGGTGGATAATGAGAAACTTTTGTGAGCTAAAAGAACATGTATTAAACCAATGCAAAGAAACTAAGAACCCTGAAGAAAGATATCAAAAAAGATTTGAGGAAATGATGACAAGAATGGATAACTTACAGAGGAATATAAATGAACTAAAAGAGCTGAAAAACACAATACGAGAACTTCGCGAAGCATGCACAAGTTTCAATAGCCAAATTGACCAAGCAGAAGAAAGAATACCTGAAGCCGAAGATCAACTCAATGAAATAAAACGAGAAACCAAGATCAGAGAAAAAAGCGCAAAAAGGAATGAACAAAGTCTCCAAAAAATGTGGGACTATGTGAAAAGACCTAACCTACGTTTGATAGGTGTACCAGAAGGGGACGAAGAGAATGAATCCAAGCTGGAAAATACTCTTCAGGAAATCATCCAGGAAAATTTCTCCCACCTAGCAAGACAGGTCAACACTCAAATGCAGGAAATACAGAGAACACCACAAAGATATTCCACAAGAAGAGCAACCCCAAGGCACATAATCGTCATATTCAACAAGGTTGAAATGAAGGAGAAAATACTAAGGCCAGCCAGTAATAAAGGTCGGGTCACCCACAAAGGGAAGCCCATCAGACTCACAGCAGATCTCTCAACAGAAACACTACAAGCCAGAAGAGAGTGGGGGCCAATATTCAACATTCTTAAAGAAAAGAACTTTCAACCCAGAATTTCATATCCAGCCAAACTGAGCTTCAGAAGTGAAGGAAAAATAAAATCCTTTGCGAACAAGCAAGTACTCAGAGATTTTGTCACCACCAGGCCTGCTTTACAAGAGCTCCTAAAAGAGGCACTACACATAGAAAGGAACAACCAGTACCAGCCATTCCAAAATCACACTGAATGCTAAAGAGCATCAACATAATGAAAAATCTACAACAACTAACGGGCAAAACGGCCACTTAACATCAAAATGGCAGTATCATATTCATACATAACAATATTAACCCTAAATGTAACTGGAATAAATGCACCAATCAAAAGACAAAGACTGGCAAATTGGATAAAAATCCAAAACCCGTTGGTGTGCTGTATTCAGAAAACCCATCTCACATGCAAGGATACACAAAGGCTCAAAATAAAGGGATGGAGGTAGATTTACCAAGCAAATGGAGAGCAAAAAAAAGCAGGAGTTGCAATTCTCATCTCGGATAAAATAGACTTTAAAGCAACAAAGATCAAAAAAGACAAAGAAGGCCACTACATAATGGTAAAAGGATCGATACAACAAGAAGAGCTAACGATCCTAAACATATATGGACCCAATACAGGAGCACCCAGATACATAAGGCAAGTTCTTAATGACTTACAAAGAGACTTAGACTCCCACACAATAATAGTGGGAGACTTTAACACCCCACTGTCAATATTAGACAGATCAACCAGACAGAAAATCAACAAGGATATCCAGGGCTTGAACTCAGACCTGGAGCAAGCAAACCTGATAGATATTTACAGAACTCTCCACCCCAAATCCACAGAATATACATTCTTCTCAGCACCACATCACACCTACTCGAAAATTGACCACATAATTGGAAGTAAAGCACTGCTCAGCAAATGCAAAACAACTGAAATCATAACAAACAGCCTCTCAGACCATAGTGCAATCAAGTTACAACTCAGAATTCAGAAACCAACACAGAACCGCACAGCTTCATGGAAACTGAACAACTGGCTCTTGAATGTTGACTGGGTAAACAATGAAATGAAGGTAGAAATAAAGAAGTTCTTCTAAACCACTGAGAACGAAGACAAAACATGCCCGTATCTCTGGGACACATTTAAAGCAGTCTCTAGAGGAAAGTATATAGCAATAAGTGCCCATATGAGGAGAATGGAGAGATCCAAAATTGACACTCTATCGTCAAAATTGAAAGAGCTAGAGGAGCAAGATCAAAAAAACTCAAAACACAGCAGAAGACAAGAAATAACTAAGATCAGAGCTGAACTGAAGGAGATTGAGACACGAAAAACCCTTCAAAAAATCAATAAATCCAAGAGCTGGTTTTTTGAAAAGATCAACAAAACAGACAGACCACTAGCTAGACTGATTAAAAAGAAAAGAGAGAACAACCAAATAGATGCAATAAAAAATGATAAAAAGGAAATCATCACAGACTCCACAGAAATTCAAACCATCATCAGAGAGTATTACAAACAACTCTATGCACATAAACTAGTAAACTTGGAAGAAATGGATAAATTCCTGGACTCCTGTGTCCTCCCAAGCCTAAACCAGGAGGAAGCTGAAACTATGAATAGACCAATAACAAGGTCAGAAGTCGAGGCAGCAATTAAGAGCCTACCACACAAAAAAAGCCCAGGTCCAGACAGGTTCACAGCCGAATTCTACCAGACACACAAAGAGGAGCTGGTACCATTCCTTCTAAAACTATTCCAAATAATCCAAAAAGAGGGAATCCTACCCAAATCATTTTATGAGGCCAACATCATCCTGATACCAAAACCCAGCAGAGACCCAACAAGAAAAGAAAACTTCTGGCCAATATCCATGATGAACATAGATGCAAAAATCTTCAATAAAATATTGGCAAGCCGATTGCAACAGCAAATCAAAAAACTTATTCATCATGATCGAGTAGGATTCATCCCTGGGATGCAAGGCTGGTTCAACATACGCAAGTCTATAAATGTAATTCACCACATAAACAGAATCAAAAACGAAAACCACAGGATTATCTCAATTGATGCAGAGAAAGCATTTGACAAATTTCAACAGCCCTTTATGCTAAAAACCCTCAATAAACTCGGTATCAATGGAACGTATCTCAAAGTAATAAAAGCTGTTTATGACAAACCAATAGCCAATATCATACTGAATGGGCAAAAACTGGAAGCATTCCCTTTGAAATCTGGCACTAGACAAGAATGACCTCTCTCACCACTCCTATTTAATATAGTACTGGAATTTCTAGCCAGAGCAACCAGGCAAGAAAAAGTAATAAAGTGTATTCAAATAGGAAAGGTGGAAGCCAAATTGTCTCTATTTGCAGACGACATGATAGTATACCTAAAAGACCCCATCGTCTCAGCCCAAAAACTCCTGAAACTGATAAGCAACTTCAACAAAGTCTCAGGATATAAAATCAATGTGCAAAAATCACAAGCATTCGTCTACACCAATAACAGACTTAAAGAAAGCTAAATCAAGAACGAACTGCCATTCACAATTGCTACAAAAAGAATAAAATACCTAGGAATACAACTCACGAGGAACGTAAGGGACCTCTTCAAGGAGAACTACAAGCCACTACTCAATGAAATCAGAGAGGACACAAACAGATGGAGAAACATTCCATGTTCATGGTTAGGAAGAATTAATATCGTGAAAATGGCTATACTGCCCAAAGTAACTTACAGAATCAACGCTATCCCCATCAAGCTACCATTGAATTCTTCACAGAACTGGAAAAAACCACCATGAACTTCATATGGAACCAAAAGGGAGCCCGCATAGCCAAATCAATTCTAAGCAAAAGGAACACAGCAGGGGGCATCACACTACTGGATTTCAAACTATACTACAAGGCTACAGTAATCAAAACAGCATGGTACTGGTACCAAAACAGAGATATAGACCAATGGAACAAAACAGAGGCACCGGAGGCAACACAACATATCTACAACTATACAATCTTTGATAAACCTGACAAAAACAAGCAATGGGGAAAGGATTCCCTATTTAACAAATGGTGTTGGGAAAACTGGCTAGCCATGTGCAGAAAGCAGAAACTGGACCCCTTCCTGACACCTTACACTACAATTAACTCCAGATGGATTAAAGACTTAAACATAAGACCTGGCACGATAAAAACCCTAGAAGGAAATCTAGGCAAAACTATCCAGGACATAGGAGTAGGCAAGGACTTCATGAACAAAACATTAAAAGCATTGGCAACAAAAGCCAAAATAGACAAATGGGACCTAATCAAACTCCACAGCTTCTGCACGGCAAAAGAAACAGTCACTAGAGTGAATCGGCAACCAACAGAATGGGAAAAAATTTTTGCAGTTTACCCATCTGACAAAGGGCTGATATCCAGAATTTACAAAGGACTCAAACAGATTTACAGGAAAAAAACAAGCCCATTCAAAAGTGGGCAAAGGATTTGAGCAGACACTTTACGAAAGAAGACATATATGAGGCCAACAATTATATGAAAAAATGCTCATCGTCACTGGTCATCAGAGAGATGCAAATCAAAACCACATTGAGATACCATCTCACGCCAGTTAGAATGGTGATCATTAAAAAATCTGGAGACAGCAGATGCTGGAGAGGATGTGGAGAAAAAGGAACACTTTTACACTGTTGGTGGGAGTGCAAATTTGTCCAACCATTGTGGAAGACAGTGTGGCGATTCCTCAAGGACCTAGAAATAGAAATTCCATTTGACCCAGCAATCCCATTACTGGGTATATACCCAAAGGACTATAAATCATTCTAATATAAGGACACATGCACACGAATGTTTATTGCAGCACTGTTTACAATAGCAAAGACCTGGAATCAACCCAAATGCCCATTGATGATAGACTGGATTGGGAAAATGTGGCACATATACACCATGGAATATTATGCAGCAATCAGAAATGATGAGTTCGTGTCGTTTTTAGGGACATGGATGAATCTGAAGAACATCATTCTCACCAAAGTGACACAAGAGCAGAAAATGAAACACCGCATATTCTCACTCATAGGCGGGTGATCAAAAATGAGAACACATGGACACAGAGAGGGGAGTACTAAACACTGGGGTCTACTGGCGGAAAAGGGGAGGGCCAGCGGGAGGGGGAGGTGGGGAGGGATAGCCTGGGGAGAAACGCCAAATGTGGGTGGAGTGAAAGCAAACAAAACACACTGCCATGTGTGTACCTATGCAACTGTATTGCATGCTCTGCACATGTACCCCAAAACCTAAAATGCAATAAAAAAGATAAGAATAATAAAATAATAATAATAATAATCTGAAATAATTAAAAAATTAAAAAAAGAAAATTTCTCTCAAGGTACAGAACTGGGCGATGCAACAGCAGGAATGCTGGCAAGAAGCTCCACTCAGACCTTTCTCCTCTACAGAATAAAAGAGCCTTTATCTGTGGTTGAAGAACCAAGAAGCACTCTCTTTGGGCTCTGGTGAATGCACATTGCTGCCAGAAGTAGGGAATATACATAAAAAGACTGAAACCCTAGAGGATGTGCAGAAATTCACAAGGAATTCAGAGCCATGTCAGAAGAAGAGAATAAGAAGGCCATACCCCTGGGGCTCAGAGGCACAGTGCTTGCCTTAAAGTGGCAATCAGATAAAAAAATTCTGACCTACCCTCATCACAAGACTAACTGCTGTCAAGATACATATTATTTGCAAGAGACATACTCTTTCTAAGGGATAGAACAGAAGGAAGACTTAAGTTTGAGGGTAAAATTATCACCAGAAAAACATCCTCTGGCAAACCAACACCTACCCTCTACATAAGGTATTACCAGAGGCATTCAAATCCCATAAAGTAGACTGAGCATTGTGGCTCATGCTTGAAATCCCAGCACTTTGGGAGGCTGAGGTGAGTGGATCACCTGAGGTCAGGAGTTCAAGACCAACCTGACCAATATGGAGAAATGCCATTTTCACTAAAATACAAAATTAACTGTGTGTGGTGGTACATGCCTGTAACCTCAGCTGCTCAGGAAGCAGAGGCAGGAGAATTGCTTAGACCCAAAAGAGACAGGTTGCAGTTAGCTGAGAACAAACCATTGCACTCTACCCTGGGTAACAAGAGCCGAACACCATCTCAAAAATAAGAAAGAAAGAAAGAAAGAAAGAAAGAAAGAAAGAAAGAAAGAAAGAAAGAAAGAAAGAAAGAAAGAAAGAGAAAGAAAAAAGAAAGAAGGAAAGAAAGAGAGAATGAAAGGAAGAAAGAAATGAGAAAGAATGAGAGAGAGAAAGAAAGAGAGAGAAAAAGAGAAATAAAGAAGAAAGAAAGAGAAAGAGACAAAGAGAAAGAAAGAAGAAAGGAAAAAAGGAAGGAGAAAGACAGAAGGAAAGAAAGAAAAAGAAGAAAGAAAGAAAGAAGAAAGAAAGAAAGAAAGAAAGAAAGAAAGAAAGAAAGAAAGAAAGAAAGAAAGAAAGATCCCATACGGTAGTTAAAATCACGATCTAGCAAAATCACATCTCAAGCCCAGCTTTACTCAGAGAAATACAAACACCTATACTAAAGGCCCAGTAAAAGAAAAGGCATCTCAGTTTTAAGACATAAAATCTACTTATCTTGGTTTCTATATGGACATCTAATATGTCCAGATTTCAACCCCAAAATTACAAAGCTTAAAAAGAGAGGAATAAAGATATCTTGGGAGGCAAAAGAAGACAAAGATGAGAGCAATTGTGAAATCAGCCTCACATGTGACACAGATGTTGCAATAATCTGATACAGAACTTAAAATACGCATATGTTAAAATCCCAATAGAAATATGTGCAAGATCAGATAACTAATTTCAGCAGAGAGACGGGAACTCTAAGAAATTCATGTGAAAATGCTAGAAATAAAACACCTTGATAGATATAAATAATACCTTTTTATGAGTTTATCAGCAGACTCAACTCTATTGGAAGTATCAGTGAACTTGAAGGTAAGTCTGTAGAAATCAGAGAAAAACACACACAAAATACAAAAAGAGTGGAGAAAAAGACAGAACTTTTTTTTCTAAGTTGACAGATTAGAGGCAGTGTTAGTGTGCCTCTTCCACTTGGAAGAACAGAATAGTGTGTACAGATTCACACTGAATTTTCTTTCCAAGAACAAATGCAGGAACGCAAAAGAAAAACTGAAAGAATCCACAGAACCTTTAAAAGAAGCAGCAGGCTACAGCCTGCTTTATGAGACAGGCAATAAACTGGAAGTCCCCAGAATGTGAGAAGAAGAGAGTCTGCCTCCAGAGTACACATCCCCACTAGGGAATCTGAAAATTCAGGCCATGGGAGAAGGCCTTTACCCTACCCAGAGCTGGAAGTGCTTCAGGGAGTAGTGTGAAACATAAGAGTAGAAGCAGCAGTTCAGTCTGGGTAACAGGGTGAAAAAATGTCTACAAAAAAATACAAAAACCAGCCAGCTGTGGTGATGCATGCCTGTAGTCCCAGCTATTCAGGAGGCTGAGGAAGGGGGATCACCAGAGTCCAGGAGGCAAAATTTCGGTAAGCTGAGATTGGACCACTGGACTTCAGCCTGGGGGACAAAGCAAGACCCTGTCTCAAAAAATAGAAACAAGTAAAAGTAGCCATGGGAAGTGCCCTGCAGGTATTCCCAGTCTCCAACATTAACTAAGGGAAGTCATTTATGACTGTATCTAACAGAGGCCCTCAGGGAAATCAGCCAAAAAGCTCAGGGCAGGGTGACAGGGTAAAAGAAGCTCCTAACTGAATTTTGTGATATAATCTCTAATAGAGATAAACTTCCGTGATTAGAAAGCAGCAAAAGGGGATTAGGGTTGGGTAGTCAGCTGCAGATACTAGTGCAGGAGCAAGGCACCTGGTTCTGTTGGCAGATGGAGAGGGGCATGGCCTAAAACTTGGGCTTGCTATCCCTGTAGGAAAGATTATGGCCTGGGGCAGGTCTGAGCTCTGTGCAGACTACCTGAATCTAAATCCTGCATTATTAGCAGAGCACTGTGAGAGTGAGGTCAGTCTCACCAACTGCATGGAATCTGGGTGAGGCTTACTGCCACCCACTACTCCCCACACACTTTGCCAACTCTCCAGTGCAGCAGAGACAGTATTACTGCCCTCTGGAACACTGCCAAAGTGGCCTGAGAACAACATCGCAACCACCACAGGGGTGATGTTCTTTCCTGCCCAAGGAGAGTCAGAGCATACACCCACCTCATCCTTTCCCCACCTGGTGGTAGCCCTCCACGCACCCTAGTAGCTTAACAAAAAGGACACAAACTTTTGGGAGCTTAATAGCCCCCTGCTTACTTGAGGAATCAGAACACTTCCCCTGAGCAACTTAGGGCAAGCTCAAGTCCCACTGCTAGTACCACAGCTGGTGTTCTTTTGCAAGTACCACCTCCTGGTTGGAGGCCAATCAACACAATTCATTACAGTCCCTCTAAGTAGAATAACACTGCACCAAGGAAGGAGACAATGGCTCCGTGATCTCATCTATTACCACTGGGTACAACACCCTGGCTAGCCAGAGGTCCTGAGTCTATCCAAATGACAAGTTTATTACAACTATAACCAGAATTTATGAAAGCCAGCACATGAAGTCTATCTACAATCAAGGAATCTCAGAGTCTTCATCACTCCCCTGCCACCTCCATAAGAAATGGTGCTAGTATCCCAGCTGGGAGACCTGGAGACAGGTTACATCACTGGATTTCTTGCAGACATTCTCCAGCACAAGCCCAGAGTCTGGTAGCACCACTAGGTTGCTAGACCCAGAGGAGCAATAACAATCACTGTTGTCTGGCTCTCAGGAAGTCCCATTTGTAGGAGAAGGGAGAGAGGGCCGTATCAAGGGACCACCCCATGGGACAAATGAATCTGACTGGCAGGCCTTGAGTTTCAGGTATTTTCACTTGCAGGAAGGTTCTTACAGCAGAGACACAATTGCAGTGTTGGAGGCAGTAGGAAAAGCCTGCATCTTTACTCCAACAGGTAGAGAGCCTCCGTGATCATACAGGATCTGGGCCTGCATCTCCACTCTAACAGGTAGAGAGCCTCCGTGATCATACAGGATCTGGGAGAAAGGGTTCTTGTTCACCCCTCGTACAACACTGCAAACTAAACAGCGGCTGCTCCCATGGCAATACACCACAGATGTAGCTATAGACACCCTTCCCGGAACAATTCGGGGTAATTGTATCCCCATAGGACACTTCCCTGGATTCAGGCTATCACAAGAGGCAGAGTCACAATTTCTCCCTACTTGAACATCAACAGTTCTAGAGATGAAACGTGGTGCCTGTCTAATCCGAACAGCTAGAACACTGGGATGGGAGTGAGGCTGGGAGCAGATAGCTTTCTTGCTGGCCTGGCAGGAAAGCTGATGTAGCTCCCATGCTTTACCTTAATAAAACCTCACTACATATAATTTAGACCTCTCCCAGCCACTTCTATCAAGGCTAGAACCTCTGCCCTCCATTGGGTATTACACCTACCAATCTACTTTAGCTACAACTGGTGTGTACCGAGGGATACTTCCCCTATTGGCCTGAAGCCTCAATCGGCAACTCAGTAAATAAAATACTGGGAAAATTAAATAAATTCAAAAAGTGTACACCATCGTAGAATGAGAGAAGCTTCAAGAGATCCTTGACATTTCATCCCCATAGGAGGTAGTAAAGTAAACTTGCCTACACACCAAGTACATAACCAGCATTTAGAAAATCCAGTGCACAAAGACTCTCTATAACAAAGAAACTCACACAGAGCCTTAACCCCTAAAAGCACCAAGAATCAAGTTAGATCGTAATAAACTACGAACAGTAAAGTCAGATCCTTAAGAGAAAAAAATTTTTTTAATTACCATCAAATAAAAAATAAATTCAAAAACTGTTTGAAGAAATAGTCTATCCAAAAGAGAAAGAGCCAGAAAAGTCAGTCTAGTAATATGACAAAATGGGGTTCTATACCACACCTAAAAGAACACATGAGCTCCCCAACAATGGATCCAAACCAAGATGAAATCTTTAAACTACCAGATAAAGAATTCATAAGGTTATTAAGTTACTCAAGAAAATACCAGAGAAAGGTGAAAACAACATAAAGAAATTTTAAAAATCCAAAATATAAATGAAGAACTTACTAGAGATAGACATTGCAAAGAAAACCCAGTCAGAATCTATGAAAATAAACATCACATTCAGAGAAATACAAAATGCTGTGGAAAGTTTCAACAATAGACTAGAAGAAGTAGGAAAAATAATTTTAGAGCTAAAAACAAGTCTTTCAAATTAGACTGATTAGAAATGATAAAGAAAAAAATCTAAATAAAACAGTCTGAAAGGATATAGGATTACGTAAAAATGGCCAAACTTGAAGTTCACCATTCTAACTGGCATAATACGGAATAAAACTGAAAATCCACTCCAAAAGAAACCCTCAAAACTATACAAATACATGAAAATTAAATAACCACTCTAGAATGTTTTTTTCTATACAGAGTTTTGCTCTTGTAGATTACAGGTGCCCATCACCACACCCAGCTAATTTTTTGTACTTTTAGTAGAGACATGATTTTACCATATTGGCCAGGCTAGTCTTGAACTCCTGACTTCAGGTGATCCACGCAAGGTGGGGCTCAGGCATGAGAGGAAAGTCACATCATGTATGTACTGGGCAAATTAATAGGTCACAGTCTTTACTGTGAGCAATCCATAGGAAGAAGTAGAGAGTCACACAGTCTAAGTGATGGGCCCAGAGGTATTTGAAAGTGACCCCTGTAAGTAGGGGCCAGAAAGAAGAATCACATCACCTGTGTGCTGTGCCCAGTTATAAGTCACACTTCTTTCAGTGGGCATGACTTGGACAGGGGAGAAGAGTCACATTATCCCAGTTCTAGACCCAGAAATATGTCACCATCTCTCTTATGGACAATATTCAGGTAAGAGAGAAGAGTCACATCATCTAAGTGATGAACCCAGAGGTACATCACAATGTCTTCTGTTAACGATCCAGGCAGAAGATTCACATCAACTTGGTGCTAAGCCCAGTAACATGTCAAAATCCCTTCTGTGCAAAGGGACTAGGCAGGAGAAGAGAATCACATTACCTGGTGATGAGCACAGAGATATGTCATAATGCCCCTTGTAGGCAGGGCCCAGGGAGTGGAGTTACATCGCCTGGGTGTTGGATATACCAAAGTGTCCCTTATGGGCAGTGCACAAGCAGGTGAGTCACATAACCTGGGTGAGGCAAAGCCAGATACAACAGTGCTTTCTGAGGGCAGAGACAAGAAAGGAAAGGAGACTCACATCACCTGGTTGCAACGTCTAGTGATATGTAAAAATGCTCACTGTGGGCAGTGCCAAGGAAAAAGAACAGAGTTACATCTTCAAGGTGCTGGATCCAGCAATATGTTAATATCCCATCTGTGGGCTAGGTCCATGCAAGAGCATCAAATCACTCAGATGCTAAGCACTGGCAGATTTCACAGTCAAACCTGCAGAATGGCCCAGAAATGAGATGAACAATCCCACAACTGAGTTCAATACTGAGTATGGCATTCAATACCTCCTGTATGTTGGGTGTAAGCCCCAGAGTAACCAGCTCAACAGCCAACTGGATTTGTGCATGACAGCATCAATTTCTGTGCAGACTGTGTCTCCTTAGGGAAGTCACAGTCTCACAGGTGTGCTGCATCTTGATCTGAGAGTCACCAACCTACATGTATCTATGTATGACTCAATTATTGCGTCTTTGACTGACTATAGGTGTGAGATTCAGAACCTCAACAGTGATGTGTGTTTATGTCAGAGGATGACAATAATTACTGTTGGCTGGGTGTGCATATGAGTGTCACAATCTCACCTGTTGTGCTTGGCCCGGTTAGCACACTCTGTATACTATCCCGTGCCTTATACAGTATGAATGAGAGTTGCAATCAATTTTGAGACCTTCCTGCTGGTATGGACTCATTATTGTACCTGTGGCATTAAGTTTGGGTATGAGAGTCAACATCACTACAATTAACTAGGTCAAGATAGGAGAGTTCTCTCTTGCCTGTGAGCTGGGTTTAGAAATGAGTCACCCTGGCTAACGCCTGTAATCCCAGCACTTTGGTAGGCCAAGGCAGGCAGATCATGAGGTCAAGAAATCGAGACCATCCTGGCCGACATGGTGAAACCCCGTCTCTACTAAAAAAATACAAAAATTAGCTGGGCATGGTGGCACGTGCCTGTAGTCCCAGCTACTCAGGAGGCTGAGGAAGGAGAATTGCTTGAACCCAGAAGGCAGAGATTGCAGTGAACTGAGATTGTGCCACTGCACTCCAGCCTGGTACCTGGTGATGAAGTGAGACTCTGTCTCAGAATAAAAGAAAAAACAGAGTCACCCTTTCAACTGTGGTTGAATGTTTACATAGAAACATGGGCTTAGCACCAAGGTGATGTGAGTCTTTGGCCTAGACACTTCAAGCAGGAGGCAGTGGAACATATCTCTGGGCCTATCTGAGCTTTTCCCATGAAACAGATGTGACATATGTCTAGACCCGGCACCTAGGTGATGTGACTCTCCTTTTTTGACCAAGCCCTGTGTATTTTGGGCATTCTAACATATCCCTGGACCTAACATCTGGAAGATAAGGAGACTCTGCATGGGCCGTACCTAAAAAGTTTCTTGTAACATATTTCTACATTAATCACCTTGGAGATGACTCTCCTCTCTTACCTGGGCTTTGCCCATAAGAGAGATTGTTACACACGTCTGCACCAATCACCTAAATGCCGTGACTCTTCTTTCATTCCTGGGTCATGCCCACAGATGAAAGAATAACATCGCTGTGTCCAGCACACTGGTTATGTAATTATTCTGCCTGATTTCTGCTCACAGGCAGCATTGTGACATATCTCTGGGCCCAGAAACTATTTAATACGACTCTCTTCTATGACCTTAACTTTGTGCATAAGGTAAATTGTGACATTTCTCTGGGTCAGCACATAGGTGATGTGACTCTCCTTTTCTGCATGGGCTATGTTCACAGGAAAGAGACTGACTTGTTGCTGTGTTGACAGCTGATGTGATACCTCAGTTCTGGTTCTCTTAGTTTAGTGCACATGTGCAGTAGCTTTACATGCTTCTTCATATGTTGTGTGTCTCATCAGCATCTTAGATCTTCACCCAGGAGTGTATGTTTGTTGTTTGTTTGAGATGGAGTCTCACTCTGTTGCCCAGGCTGAAGTAATCTCCGCTCACTGCAACCTCCACCTCCTGAGTTCAAGCGATTCTTGTGCCTCCTGAGTAGCTGGGATTACAGGCATGCACCACCAAACTCGGCTGGTGTTTGTGTCTTTAGTAGAGATGGGGTTTCATCATGTTGGCCAGTCTAGTCTCGAGCTTCTGGTTTCAAGTGATTCACCCTCCTCAGCCTTCCAAAGTGCTGGGAGTACAGGTCTGAGCCACTGTGCCTGACTGGGGGTTGCAGTTTTTGCTATTAAAATAAGCAGAAGTTAAGTTTGAGGACAGGCAAAATCAAAACGCACATGTTCTCTAGAGCAGAGAGTCCTTAATGAAGATAGCTTTGCTTGAGTATGCCCGATGGGAATGCTAAGGCTTATTGTGTTGGCTGTGCAGTCACCACGGTTTCTATAACCCAAGATCATGGCCATTTTCTTGACGATCTTTTCTGCTTCAATTTCCCCCTAAGAGATCTTAGAGCCATAATCACACTGGAGGTTGAGGGGCTAGGTCATTTTTCCTGGAGCTGTTTTCTGCTGAGTGGGTGTTACTTCTGCCAAGCCTGGGCCCTAGAGTTTCTTCCTGTGTGATCTAACAGGGTGTAAACCATCTCATTTATGGAACAAGCCGGTAAGATGTTGGCAGCCAAACGTTGAAAGCCTCGCAAAACCGTCATACAAAAAAGGAACTGCTGTAAGTAAGACAGCAAGAAATCAGTTAACATTTTAAAGAGTTGGAAAAAAAAGTTAAAGCCGAAAGTATAGTAATGACTGATTCTATTAAAGACAGCAAGGCGGGTAATAGACATTGCTTTCATGTTCCAGTGAAAGTTCGTAGAGATTCAATTTTGTCTGTCTGGGTGGTGATATTATTACTATTTTCTTGGAATGAACTAGACTAATTGATTTCAAAAACAGCATTCTTCTTTTAGATACAAACATGTTCCTCACAGCCTGGCTGTGAGAAGATCCCAGGCTCTTTGGTCTGTAGGACTACAGTGGCCACCAAGCACAGACGTTGTTGAAGTCTACTGAGTCCCTCTGCTGCTGTTGGGAAGCCATTGTGGTTTCCTGAGATCTTTTATACTAGATTCCCAAGGCTCCACCTTATGGTGACATTTGTGCTGAAAAAGTATTTTGCATTAAAGTGGTGAATGCAGTGAAAGTTTTAGTGTTTTCTGTTTTTTTGCCAATAAGCAAAAGTTTTGTGCAGCCAAGTTGACAGCAGTCATTGGGTCTGTTTATGGATGATAAAGCTGAGTGATGGACAAAGAAGTCTTCAGTAAACACACTGAAGTTCTCTAAGAGCCATCAGAGTTGTTTTTTACATTGGATTAGATCATTTATTGAGAATAGAACATGCACTCTGATGGTCCTCTCTGCATTTGGGACTTTGTGTAGGAGAAGCAATTTTGCTGGCCCTGGATGGTATGAAGTCCCACTGTGAGTATTGCAGCTGGGCTGGTCTCTATTGTACCTGACAAAGGCCTTTAAGGAAGAGTGTAAAAAGGAGGTGAAACAAGATTAGATTCTACAGGAGGCTCTGATAGTGTGTGGGATGGTGGGGATTCTAAAAAAGACATGGGCTCCTGAGAGACCCTATCTGGAGCTGGTGTTAGGCTCTGAGATCTGGAGTCTCTTCCCCTTAATAAGAATGGGTCCTCTAATGGGTCTGAGAGGCTTTCGTTTTTACTAGGCTTTAGCCCACAGGTGCTGCATAGAGCTGGGTTTTGTTCTCAGCCATAAAGGCTTGCACATAAGATACTTCAGACGATCTTCCCTGATTTCTACAGAAAAGATCTTGCTGTAGGATGCTATTAAAATTCACAGTCTAATTCTCCAGTCATGTTTTGTTAGCTAATCTGTACACAGGCTAAATAGTGTTACAAAAGAATATAAGCCTTTTCTTAATTCCTCTAGCCAAAAGCCGTTCCAGTAATATCCCAGTGGTGTTTCAATGAGAGTAGAGGTAAAGGCTCCCCACAGTGCTGAGAGAATCCAGCAAAGACAGAACATGTACTGAAGTTTAGGAGGCCACGGGCATCGCCATGAGCCAAGTGGGACCACCAAGGTGTCCAGAGCATCCCTTCAAAACCCATTAACTAAAGCTCTAGGAGGTCATAGGCATTTGCCACACACTGTCCTACTTCTCACCAGTGCTGGACATTTCCAGCCCTACTGAGATGACTCCCACTGCTGGCTCTGGGGCAGATGTCTGGCTGACAAGTCTTTTCTTAATTCACTGGTTTGCCATTTGTGATGCTCAATTATTAATACCTGGAATGCTCAGATGCAATCCCCACGACCGGGCATCTACATGACTGCACTTTTTGTTCAGCAAAGAAAGCCTGTTGAAAAACAATGTTAAGGAGCTGGAAAATGCGTAAAGCCCAAAGGGACAGGGTGCTCTTATTCTGCCCCTCAAAACAAAAAAAAAATTTGTATACAGAAAACCTGATCAGAAAATAAATTACAATAGCCACTAGGTGGCGATCGAGTATTGCTGAAGGAACAGCAAACGGTAAGCCGAGTCTGAAGTGTGGCCAGAAAGATGTGAAACTAAGCACCAATGTAGCCCAAATATGAAATGCTGAGAGTGACCCGTGTGGTTAGTGTATTTATGGATAATACAGAAGTAGCAGCTAGAAGGAGATCACTTATATTCTCTCTCTAAGGAATACTGGTGACTTAAAAACCTTTCCCTCGGAACTTTACTGAAACGGCACTGGAACAAGCAGTGATAGTTAACCGGGTAGTCTGGAACTGCTATAGTATTCACTGCAAGTAAAGGGAAAGTGAAATTAATGAGCGGACAAACCTCTCACCGGGCCATGGCACCAGAAACATTGATGGCTGATGTAATACCTTGGTTCTTATCTTCTTAGTTTAAAAGAATTTAAACAAGACACACAGCAAAAGAAGTATAGCATAGTTTATTGAAGAAAAAAAGAATATTTTGAAAATTAAATGCAGAATAGATAGTACACTCTGATAAAGAAATTCCAGGGCTGCCTGCTCATAAGGGTGAGATAGCATTAATTATTGGTGGAGAAACCCTCTTTATGGGGAGTTTTACATGATTATTCATAGGAAGGTGGAAAGAAGTGTTACACTAAGCATGTTCTGCCTGGTCTTCTCTGTGCACATGTGCAGCAGCTCTACATATTTGTGCATACATTGCCTGTCTCATTAGCATCTTAAATCTTCTCCCAAGAGTGTGTTTTTTATTATTAAAATGAGCAAAGCGTCAGCTTGAGGACAGGTAAAATAAAAATGCACGTGCTCTCTAGAAGTAAAAGTCCCTACGGAAGACAGGTTTCAAATGACCCCAACTACTCTACATCTTAAAAGTCGCTACCACAAAGCTGGAAAGCTGTCTGTTCCTGAAGGATCAGATCCCAATTGTGTCTCTGAGACACTGGCAAATCACGCCCTACTTGAGATGGACCGATGATTTCAATTGTAAAATGCCTAAGTCGTCAGCAGCTTCAGGTTGCATTTTGGAGCTTGTCCACCTTAATGAGTTAATAAAAATGGCTCACAAGACTCCTGCCTCAGAAATGGGGCTTTCTTCTTTACTTTTAACAGATTTTGTGCAACCCTACACTTAACCTTCCTAATGCCTCGACTTTCACATTCATGAAAAAACCGCCATTGAGAGTGACATTTCCAGGAAGTCACAGTCCTGGTCACTGCTCTACAGAGCTCTGAAGCTGTTCATAATCAGGCCAGGTGGAAGATTTCTCTCAAAAGCAGTTGAGCATGCGCTCTGGCTAGAGGAAAAAGAGGGTCGTGGCACAATGGAGAGTGTCTCGGATATCAGGACAGTTTCCCCAACAGTTTAGGAAAGAAGGCAGCGCCCTGAGCTGCAGAAGATGCAATGCTCTGGAAAGAACCCTGGGTGCAGGTGAAAGAGAAAATCGAGCAGGACAGGACCAATCGGGTGAGAACAACCCGCCCGATTTGGGCAAAGGTAAGGTATCTTTGTAGGGTAATGCCCTCCTCAGTGCCCAGCCCAGACCTTCCCTTAACGTCCACATCTGTACTCACTATCCTTGGCAAAGAGTCGTCATGGATTCAGAGTCCAACAGTACTTTGTACACCAAGAAGTCAACACCGGTCTGCCCCTCCCTCCAGGGCTATGCACTCCAGATCCTGGGACATGGTGGGATTAGAGTTCTAAAGCCTACCTACAAACAGGCTCAGAGCAGTTAAGAAACTAGAGCTCCCAGCACATGACTAGGTGGGATGCGACCACTCTGCTCCTCTTTCCAGAGCTGCGCAAAGCCCTGGAGCCTGCTGCATGCTGGGATTGTAGTCCTGCAGCTGCTTGACCAAAGGGCTGGGAGCGTTTATAAGCATACATCTCCCAGCGAGCCTAGGGAGGCGCACACAACCCCATCTCTTGCCTTGTCCCTGAGACTGGTGCATGCTAGAATTGTAGTCCTGCAGCCCTGTGACCAAAGGGCTGGGAGTGTTTATGAGCATAAATCTCCCAGAAAGCCTGGGGAGAGCCACACACAGTCCCGCCTCTTCCTCCAGTGATGCTCACTATCACTGGCCCCGGTGTATACTGGGATTTTAGTCGTTCAGCCCTCTAACCAAAGGTCTGGGAGTCTTTATAAAACTACATCTTCCAGCAAGGAGAAGGAGGCACTCACTGTTCTTCCGCTTCTTCCTGTAATGCACACTGTTCCTGAGCCGAGTGCATGCTGGAATTGCACTCCTGCAGCCTTGTGGTAAAAAGGCTGGGAGTGTTTAAGAAACTGCATCTCCCAGCAAAACCAGCCAGGTGCGCACAGCCTCGCCTCTTTTTCCAGTGACTAGAGAACTGTCCCTAAGCCCCATACATGCTAGGATTATGGTGCTGCAGCTCTGTGACCAAAGTTGAAGGGAGAGGCCATGAGACTACATCTCCCAGCAAGCCCAGCAAGGCTCACAAAGCCCTGCCTCTTTCCCCAGTGATTGGTGCACTGTCCCTGAGCGGGATGAGTGTTGGGATTGTAGTTCTGGAACACTGTAACCAAAGAGCTTGGAGTGTTAATGAGACTACATCTCCCAAAAAGCATAGTGAGAAGTGCACAGCGCTTTCTGTTCCTCCAGTGACGTGCACTGTCCCTGACCCTGTGTTAAAGTATTCCAGTCGTATGACGAAAGGGCTGGGAGTGAATACATTTCCTAGCAAGACCAAGGAGGTGTACGCAGCCCCGCCTCTTCCTCCATTGATGTACATTGTCCCTGAGCTCGGTGTATGCTGAAATTGTGGTGCTGCAGCCCTGTGACCAAAGGGCTGGAAGTGTTTATGAGACTACTACATCTCCCAGCAGGCCAAGCGAGGCACGCGCCGTTCCGCCTCTTTCTCCTGGGACACGCACTATTCTTGATCTTGGTACATAAGGGAATTGTAGCCCTGCAGCCATGTAATGAAAGGGCTGGGAGTTTTTATAAAACTACACCTTCTAGCAAGATGAAGGAGGCACGCACAGCCCTGCCTCTTCCTCCAGTCACACACACTATTCCTGAGCCTGGTGCACGGTGGGATTGTAGTCCAGCAGCCCTGCGACCAAAGGGTTTGGAGTATTTATGAGACTGCATCTCTTAGCAAGAAAAGCGAGGCATGCAGAGCCCCGCCTTTTCCTCCAGTGATGCACACGGTCCCTGAAGAAGTGTTCATGAGATGGCATTTTTCAGAAAGCCCAGCAATTCACTCACAGCCCTATTTCTTTTTCCAGCGATGTGTACTGTTCCTGATTCCAGTATATGCTGGGGTTGTGGTGCTGCAGCCCTGTGACCAAATGGCTGGGAGTGTTTGTAAGACTACATCTCCCAGCAAGCCCAAAAGGTGCTTATAACCTCTCCCCTTTTCTTCCAGAGAGGTGCGCTGTCTGTTAACCCGGTGCATGGTGGAATCAGCCTGTAGCCCTGTGACAAAAGGGATGGGAGTAATTATAAGACTACATCTCCCAGCAAGCCTAATGACATGCACACAGCCTCGCCTCTTCCTCCAGTAATGCACATTGTCCTTGAGCCTGGTCCATGCTGGGATTGTAGTCCTGCAGCCCTCTGACCAAAGGACTGAGAGTGTATTCTTATAGATCTCTTCACTTGTCATGAGAATGTTTTTCTTTACCCAATGAACATACTTACAATAGCTTTCTTCAAGACTGATATACTGATTACAGCATCCTGGCCATGTTGAGAATAGGTTCTGTTGTCTGCTTTTTATCTTGTGAAATGATTGCACTTTCATGCTTCTTCACACATCTCATGAATTTTTAAATTGTGTAATAGGAACTACAGGGACTCTGAATTCTGTTGTATATCTTTGAAAATTGTTATTATTTTAAGAGGGAGTTAATTTGAATAGATTCAAACTTCAATTCTTACATCTGTTACAGAGACATAGTTGAAATCCTCATTCAGTTATTCCTAACATGCCTATTATATATGTATTATACATAGATGTGCACTTCTATATAGCAAAATATAATATTTTATTAAGCTTTATTATAGTTATCTGTGAAATAGTTATTCAACAAACTACTTCATTATTACTGGAAGTCAGAACCTCAGTTTTGTTCACTTTTTGGATTTTATGTAAGTGAAATTATATAATATGCACACTTTTACATCTACTTTCTTTTATACAACATTATATTTATGCTATTGCAGATAACTATAGTTTATTCATTTAAAAAATTATTTTTTATGTGGGCTCTTTCTGTGAAAAAAGTCAATGGTAGCTTAGTGAGGATAGCATCGAATCTATACATTACTTTGGGCAGTATGACCATTTTCACAATATTTATTTTTCCTATTCATGAGCACGGAATGTTTTTCCATTTGTTCGTGTCCTCTCTTATTTCCTTGAGCAGTGGTTTGTAGTTCTCCTTAAAGAGGTCCTTCACATCCCTAGTTAGTTGTATTCCTAAGTATTTTATTGTCTTCATAGCAATTGTGAATGGGAGTTCGCTCATAATTTGGCTCTCTGTCTGTTATTGTTGTATAGAAATGCTTGTAATTTTTCCACATCGATTTTAAATCCTGAAACTTCTGAAGTTTCTCATCAGCTTCCAGAGGTTTGGGGCTGAGATAATGGGGTTTTCTAAATATAAAATCATGTGATCTGCAAACAGAGACAATTTGACTTCCTCTCTTTCTATTTGAATACAGTTTATTTCTTTGTCTTGCCTAATCGCCCTGGCCAGAATTTCCAATATTTTGTTGAATAGGAGTGGTGAGAGAGGGCATCCTTGTCTTGTGCCAATTTTCAAAGAAAATGCTTTCAGTTTTTGCCCATTCAGTATGATATTGAAATTTTTGCCCATTCAGTTTGTTAGAAATAGAGCTTATTATTTTGAGATATGTTCCATGAATACCTAGTTTATTGGGAGTTTTTAGCATGAAGGGCTGTTGAATCTTCTTGAAGGCCTTTTCTGCATCTATTGAGATAATCCTGTGGTTTTTGTCATTGGTTCTGTTTATGTGATTGATTACATTTATTGATTTGCATATGTTGAACCAGGTTTGTATCCCAGAGATAAAGTAGACTTGATCGAGATGGATAAGCTTTTTGATTTGCTGCAGGATTCAGTGTGCCAGAATTTCATTGAGGATTTTCGCATAGACATTTATCAGTGATATTGGCCTGAAATTTTTGTTGTTGTGGTGGTGTCTCTGTTATATTTTGGTATCAGGATGATGCTGGCCTCATAAAATGAGATAGAAAAGGAGTCCCTCTTTTTCTATTGTTTGGAAGAGTTTCAGAAGGAATGGTACCACCTCCTCTTTGTACCTCTGGTAGAATTCAGGTGTGAACCCATCTGGTCCCTAACTGTTTTCTGTTGCTAGGTTATTAATTACTGCCTCAATTTTAGAATGACTGCCTCAATTTTGTTATTGGTCTATTCAGGGATTCAACTTCTTCCTTGTTTAGACTTGAGAGGGTGTATATGTCCAGGAATTTATCCATTTCTTCTAGATTTTCTAGTTTATTTGCATAGAGGTGTTTATAGACCAATGAAACCAAACAGAGGACTCAGAAATAACACCACACATCTACAAACATCTAATATTTGACAAACCAGACAAAAGCAAGCAATGGGGAAAGGATTCCCTATGTACAAACAGTGTTCAGAATCTAGCTAGCCATTTGCAGAAAACTGAAACTGAATCCCTTCCTTACACTTTATACAAAAATTAACTCAAGATGAATTAACGACTTAAATGTAAGATCTAAAATTATTAAAACCCTAGAAGAAAACCTAGGCAATATTATTAAAGCCATAGGCATGGGCAAATACTTTATGACTAGACACCAAAAGCGATGGCAACAAAAGTCAAAATTGACAAATGGGATCTAAGAAAACTAAGGAGCTTCTGCACAGAAAAAAAAAAGCTATCATCAGAGTGAACAGGCAACCTACAGAATGGGAGAAAAATTTTGCATTCTATCCATCTGACAAAGGGCTAATATCCAGAATCTACAAAGGGCTTAAATTTACAAGAAAAAACCAACCCCATCAAGAAGTGGGCCAAGGATATGAACAGATACTTTTAAAAGGAAAACATTTATGCAGCCAACAAATATATAACAAAAAAGAGATTATTATCACTGGTCATTAGAGAAATGCAAATGAAAACCACAGTGAGATACCATCTCATGCCTGTTAGAATGGTGATCATTAAAAAGTCAGGAAACAACAGATGCTGAAGATGATGTGGAGAAATAGAAATGCTTGTACACTTTTGGTGGAGTGTAAATTAGTTAAACCATTGTGGAAGACAGTGTGGCAATTTCTCAGGGATCTAGAAACAAAAATACCATTTGACCCCACAAATTCATTACTGGCTATATACCCAAAGGACATTAAATTTTTCTACTATAAATACACATGCACATATATGTCTATTGTGGCACTGTTCACAATAGTAAAGACGTGGAACAAATCCAAAGCCCGTCAATGATAAACTGGATACAGAAAATGTGGCACATATACACCATAGAATACTATGCAGCTATAAAAAAAGAATGAGTTTATGTCTTTGGCAGGGACATGGATGAAGCGGGAGACCATCAATCTCAGCAAACTAACCCAAGAACAGAAAACCAACACTGCATGTTCTCACTCATAAGTGGGAGTTGAACAATGAGAACACATGGGCACAGGGAGGGGAACATCACACTCTAGGGCCTGTTGGCAGGGGAATGGGAACTAGGGAAAAGATAGTATTAGGAAAAATACCTAATGTAGAATGAAAGGTCGATGGGTGCAGCAAACCACCATGGCACATGTATACCTATGTAGTAAACCTGCACATTCTGCACATGTACCCCAGAACTTAAAGTATAATAAAAAATTATTTTTCACATTATGGTAAAGTATACATAAAATTAACCATTTTAACTATTTTAGGTGTGCATCTCAGAAAAAATAAGTATATCCACATTGTATTACAACTATCATTCCCATGCATAAGGACATTCTTTCAACTTGCAAAACCAAAACTCTATATCCATTAAATAACAGCTCCCTGTTACTCCTCCTCTAGCTCCTAGGAACAGCTCTTCTACTTGGGTTTCTGGAATTTAACTGCTCCAAGTGTCTCATAAGTGGAATTATACAGTATTTGTCCCTTATAACTGGCTCATGCCACTTTGCACAATTTCCTTAAGGTTTATGCATGATATACCGTGTGTCAGAATTTCCTTACTTTACTTAACTGAATAATATTCCACTGCATGTATAAGTCCCATTTTTTCTGTTTGTTCTTAATGATGTTTCAAATAACATTTGGGTTGCTTCCACCTTTTGGGTGATGTGAGTCATGCTGCAATAAATCTAGGTGTACGTGTATTATTTTGTGTCTCTGCTTTCATATATTTTACTACATACCCAGGTGTAAAATTTCTGGGTCATACGGTAATTTTATGTGTAAACTTTTTTAGTAACTACTATGCTGTTATTTTATAGCAGCTGCAGCATTTTACATTTCTGCCAACAGTGTACAAATGTTCCAATTGCGCCACATCCTCACCAACACTTGTGATTCGGTTGTTTGTTTGCTTCTTTTTCCTTTGGTAGTAGCTGTGCTGATGGGTATTAAGTGATATGTCATTTGGGATTACATTTGTGTTTTTTCAGCGCTTATTAGCCAGTTTACATAATTTTTAGAGAAATGTCTGTTTAACTTTTTTTCCTATATTTTAAACAAGTAGTTCGTTTCATGGTTGCTGAATTTTTCTTTGTGTATTCTGGATAAAGTTCTATTTGTCTATTTTTTGTTTGTTTTTTCTTGTGTTTTGGGTGTCCTGTTAAAAAAATCACTGCCAAATCCAATGTTATAACATGTTTTACCTATATTGTATTCTAAGAATTATGTGGTTTTAGCTCTTATGTTTAAGTTTCTAATCAACTTAGTTAATTTTTTTCTTAGGGTTCAGCTTCATTCTTTTACATGTGGGTACCCAATTTCCTAGCACCAGTTGTAAGGACAGTTCCTTTCTCATAAAAATCATTTGACCATATATATGCGTGTTCATTTTTATTTTTTAATTTTTTAAAAAACATGTTAAAATATTTAATTTTTTTGTAATATATATTTCATTGCACTTTAGCATGTTTATTTATGTTGGCTTTCCATGTTATTCTGTTGGTCTATTTGTAGTATACTATTTTAGACTTTTATACTGAGTTCTGAAATCAGTAAGTGTAACTTCTCTAACTTTGGAATTTTTTTTCAAAATTACTTTGGCAATTTAGGGTCCCTTGAGATTTCACAGAAACTTAAAAATTGATTTGTTTTTAATGTCCACACTAAGTCATTGGAATTTTACTTTTTGGTTACTTCCTAAGTACTTTCTTATTTTCATGCTATTGTAAATTAAATTATTTTTATAGTTTACTTCTCAGATTATTTATGTTGCCAACTAAAAATACAATTTATTTTTCTATGTCGATTTTAAATGCTCTACTCTGCCGAATTTGTTAATTGTAATAGTTTTTGTGTGGAATCTTTAAGATTTTCTACATATAAGGATATATTTTCTGTCCATATTTTGATGCAGTTTATTTATTTCTCTGTTTTAATTTCTCTGATTAAAACTTCCAAAACTGTGTTGAATAAAAGTGGCAAGAGCAGACATTCTTGCCTTGCTTCTGAGCTTAGAGAAAAGCCTTTCGGTCTTTCCCTTTGGAATATGTTGTTTGCTGTGGGTTTTTATATGTGAATTTTACAAAGATGGTTTCCTTTTATTTCTTTAAACACAATAAATTCCTAATTTATTATAAAAATATTTTGAATTTTGTAAACTACTTTTTCTGTATTAATGAGATTTTTATAAAAACATTTGTTAATGTGGTGTATGCATTGATTAATTTTTATATGCTGAAATGTTTGTTAAGAAAGGCTAGCTAAGTGAAGCAGTGGGAGTGGAGAAGGAGTAAAGAAATTTGTAACTGGTTGCAATCAATCAGTTATAAACAGCACTGCACAGAAACCAGTCATATGCTAAAACTTTCCTGCATTCCAATAATAAATTCTCCTGGGTCATGGGGTGAAATCTTGCCAGTATGCTGCTTAATGTGGCTAGCTAGGATTTGGCTGAGTAGTTTTGGTAGAGTTTGGAAAGAATTTTTGTTCTATAAATGCTTGATATAATTCACTAGTGAAGCCAACAATCAAAGGCTTTTCTTCATCAACTTTTTAATGACTGATTCCATTTCCTTAATAGTTGTAGGTATATTCAGATTTTGTAATTCTTTGTAATCAAGTCTTGTATACATGGAAATCTGCCCATTTAATCTCGATTTTTCAATTTATTGTCCTCTCATACTTTATAGTACACTTTTTAAAGCATTCTAACCCTTTAGAGATTATATTAATGTCTCATATTTATTTCTCTTTTTGTTATGTAAATACTCTGATTTATTTTAGTGTAACTGAAGATTTGCCAATTGTTAATTCTTTTTTGAAGAACTGAGAACTAGCTTTGGTTTCTTGGTATTCTGTTGTTTGTATAATCTCTATTTCATTTATCTCTGCTAAAAGTTTTATTATTTTACTTTTTCTTTGAATCTAATTTGGTATTAATTTTCTGAATTGATAGAAATTAATAATGACAGAGTTATTATTGATTTAATGTCTTTGTACTTTTTAAAGGTTTTGTGGCTGCAGACTTCTTATCCTAGCACTGTTTTTGCTGCTTCCCATAACTTTTGATATGTTGTGCTTTCATTTTCTTCCTCTGTATTTTTCTACTTCCCTTGTGATTTATTCTTTTACTTATTGGTTAAGAGTTTGTTGTTAAATTTATACAAGTTTGCAAATATTCTAGTTTTTTTCTATTATTGATTTAATTTGAGATCTAATATACAACCCATCCTGAAGAATGCCACATATGCATTTGAGAAGAGTGTGTACCCTTTTGTTGGAGGGAGCATCTTGTATATATCTGTGAGATCAGTTTGGTTTGTTATGTTAGTCAGGCTCTCTGTTTTCTAATTTATCATCTGTCTCATTATTCTATTCACTACTCTGAGTGGAGTATTAACATCTTCAGCTATTATTTTAGAACTGTCTATTTGTGCCTTCAATTCTATGAACTTACCCTTTCTATATCTTAATGTTTTGTTATTAGGTATGTAATTGTTTAAAATATTACTATCTTCTGACCAAGTGAACATTTTATGACTATATAATGTCTTATTTTCTCTTGTAATTTTTAGTGTATTTTGTCTGCTATTAATATAGTCATCCCCAGTCTCTTTTTATGCTATTTGTATTTTAAATATTTGTATGAAGTATTTATACTTTCTTTTTTTATAACTCTCAAGTTATAAGGACAGCTAACAGCAGAATTACTTCATTTAAAAAGCAGAGAAAACTTAAATTAATAGGTTGAGAGGTTTGTAAAAGCATTTACTTTGAAATGAACTACACAGTGCCCCAGGAACAAAGGTATCAACTGGGCCTGAAAATAATCGTACTGAAAAGCTCTAGGAGAATAAGCTGCTGGGAATTAGGACCCTACTTATAGTCCTAGTAATAGAAGAAAATGGGGATGCTCAGGGTCATGCTTCACAAAAGACCAGGAAACCCTAAGCTCTTACCTCTGTATTTGAAAGTCTGCACAAGTACAAAGTAGAGGCACTAGGGAAGTTGTAACTTCATGCCTGTTGGTAAAGGTGGCTCCAGCACACACACATAGATCCCAGGTGAAAAGATCAGAAATTTATTTTTTTGTCAGGGTTAAACAATCTGGAGTCTTACTTTCCAGTTAAGGTTTAGTAAAAATATTTGGGGAGATTTGCATTGTACAATTCATCCTGAGGCCCATCAAATCTAGATTTTGACATTTAGAGCCTTCAGTAAAGGATTAGCCTCCACCTAGAGCTATTCTTTTGGTTTTTGGACTCATAGCCATCTTGACACTATTACTGGTTACACTGATTTTAAAGTCAGCTAAGAGCTTGCCACAGAACTCCTGTCAAACTAAGTTTGACCCAATCTGGAAACAATTAGGTCTTTCTCTTTGAACTGGTTGTTTAAGAGTATGTTGTTAAATTTATACAAGTTTGCAAATTTTCTAGTTTTTCTTCTGTTATTGATTCAATTTTAGATCTAATATACAACCCATCCTGGAGAAGTCTACATATGCATTTGAAAGGAGTGATTTCTTCTTCAGTTTTTCTACCTTTTAGAGATGAATCTGTATTTATCAATATTTAGGTAAATCAGAAACATGTCAGGTAAGGAATCCTGGACACAGGCCCCAGCATAGCTGGATTCTAAACTATTTCTCATCCCACTTTATGAGATCAATAATGTTGACACAAAGAGATAACTCCTTAGAATTTCTCAGGAGTGATTAGAAAAGTGTACTTCTAGAGAAGCTGGCAGGACAGGGCAGGAGTCCCAGTGAGAATAAAACCTTTCTTCCAAATTTTCAAGTCTATCTGTGTGTGGCTGATGAATTCAGAAAAGATTCCAGATCCCTGTAAGGGATTCTTAAGAAATGATTCCTGTAAGTCAGAACACTAGGATGGGTGTTTATCCATTACTCTCTGGGTCAGATTTTCAGGGTTAAAGTCTGTGGTAGGGCTGCAGAGCAATGCTTGCCTGTGAAGGCCTCTCATCAAGTGTAAGCTATGTGACTCTGGCATGGGGAAAAATCTATTTGACTGAAAAGCACCCGTGTTTGCGTGTGAGAGTCTGTGTCTTCCTCAGCACAGCACCACTGATGAATAATTGTTTCAGAATTATGCATAAATTGGTCTTATTATTTTAAATTTAGTAAATGTTGAAATAGAAACAAACATTTTAATCTGCTTTCAAATTGAATAAGAGCATTGGCAACTTCCAGGAAAACATCACAGAAGAAAACTCTGGAGCCTTGCCCATCCCCAGAAACCTAGGAAATCCTGATACCACCTGTAGAATTAACCTTATCAACAATTAATTTTTTGCCGTACATATTTATATTTATGAAAAATATAATTTCATTGGACCTTTATTTTGTTATATGTCATGAATAATAAATCATTTTTGTGTTAAGAGCATCACATTTTTACATCTCAAGTATTACTGATGCCATTCTCCACGTTGCTTCTATTGCTTACTAAATTGTTGCTCTGGCCTGAATGTTTAGGTCCCCTTTCAAATTCATATGTGGAGAGTATCAGGCATCTGGCCTTTGAGAGAGTGATTAAGCCAAGAGTGCTTCATCTTCATAAATGGAATAAACGCCTTTTCAAAGAAGGTTAAAGGGGATGCCTTTGTCCCTTGTGCAAGAAGGTACCATCTATGGGGAACAGGGCTCTCACCAAACACCAAATTTGCTGCTGCTTTGATCTTGCACGTTCAGCCTCCAGAACTGTGAAAAATATATTGCTGTTGTTCATTTTCACTCTGTCTAAGATATTTTGGTGTAGCAGCCTGGATGCACTATGACACTTTCATAGGCCCTTTGGTCTCTTTCTGAATTTTTAGTTCCAATTATCTATGAGTTCTTTTAATCAATCAAGATTTCTCACAGGGCTGGCCAGTCTCCTTTTTTTTTTTTTTTTTTTTAGTTTTCTTGGTTATTTTTATTTGTGTTTTCATTTGTATAACATTTAGTAGTAACACGCCTACTTCCAATATCTAATGGTATCTGGTATTTGTATTGAAACTAAATTGAATTTATAACTTCCTCTAAGGACAATTTACATTGATAAGATTGAGTTTTTCTGCCTAAGAATACGATACAAATTTTCTATTTGCTTGTGTCTACATTCATGTATTTTAAAACTTTCTATGGTTTTTCTCATATTCTGTACACATTTTTGTAATGTTTATTCCGAGATAGTTTATTTATCCTTCTAAAAAGTAATTTGAGACACAATGAAATTGTAAACTGTTTATTTGAGTAAGAGCAATTGATAAACTGCAGAACATCAGCTGAAAGACAGTGTTTCATTTACAGTGTAAGAAGCAAGTATTCAGAGGAAAAATGTAGAAACAAATCATTTGATTAGTGGTAGTACAACATTTTTTATTCTTTCTTGTATGGTTGGTTTTTTCTTTTTTTTATTTTCTTATTGGACAGTTTCTATTTATATAAGGTTGCTGGCTACTCCTGATTGGTTTAGCTTCATTTATGTTTTTTAAATAGGCATCTATGAGAAATAATTTAAGTTTTGCTTATATTTGCAAATCCAGCAAGGCTGAGATAACTTATGAAACCTAACTTATTTTGTCTGCTCAGAAATTCTTGAGACCTGATGTCCATTTTAATTTATTTAACAAATTTTCTGTGCTTTTATTTTTCATCCAAACTGTAACTTACACGTTACTATTGTTGTACATATGTAGGCTCATGTTGTTTATGCTTTGAAGGCATGTCCTGCTTTGAAACTCATTTGTAGTGTGGTATTATTGAATTTTTCCCATTTATTGGAATGATAACCTATTATTTCTCAACTACAAGAGTTATGAGTTCTAGGGATATCAGAGTAAAGATGAAACAGAAGTGAAAACAACTGTCCAACCCACACATGCAGTAAAAACAAGCTTCACATGGATATAATGAGTAATTATCTAAAATTTAAAATACCTTGAAAACATTAATGTTTATCTCATTACTAAGTAATATAAAAATTTCAAGACAAGAAACCCAAATAATTTTATCTTTGAAATAGAAATGAAGCTATTTATATGATAAAATAGTCCATAACTTAAGGTAAAATGCCAATTAAAAACATATTAAATAAAAGGAAATTATATGTAAAAGGACAATGTCTGTATTAGATTTAATATTCCACAATAAAATAAGTTGAAACCTACAAAATGGAAGAAAGTTTAAAACTAGGCAGATACTATGGGCCTGGTGAAGAACAAATACATATGTCTATAAGCATTTAATGCGTTTTGTCTTAGATTTGATATTAAATAATAAAAAGTTAATGAACCAATAGCATGGTAATTTCACCTTGATTGCATCGAACTGAAAATACACAAACATTTCTCCATTACAAGGTGTATCTATGGATTGGACTCATGCTGCATTCAAGCCCTTTGGCTAGAACCCAACACTCATTGCCAAGATGAAAGTCAGCAGACTAGTTTGCTTTTAAGATGTTCCCCAGCCCGCAACCAAGACACTTTGTCCTGGCTACTTCTTCAACTCTGACATACGTTGTGCTGATATAAATGCAAACCCAGCTCTATGCCTACCAAGCATCTATATAGCTAGAGCTCAGAACTGAGCATTTAGGCATCAGGCAAGAGGTCTTACCAGGTTTCCAACCAGACTTTCAGGAATTTCCTAAAAATACTGACTTTGTCTTTTTCAGACCCCATCTCCCAAAGAGAATCAGAGAAGGATTCTGGAAGCCATTTGGAATCTCCAGCCTACACCCTGGTAACAATGGACTTAATACAAAGAGGCAACCTACTGAGCTTAAAGACACCAGCTCTGATACTGGGCATTGAATTCCTGGTTCCCACAAAAGGCCTCATCTGAGTCACATCAAAGTACACACTCTTCTTCAGAGTTCACCTTCCAGACATGTTCCAAAACAGCCTGTCAAACCTCGTGAGATGAAACAAAATGTCATGCAGTTTCAGGTTCAGAATGCCTGCCTTATATCTCCCTTCTGAAAAGTCTACACGTGCTGATTAGAGCTCTCACAGCTTAGGGAGCTTAGCCTCTTAACAGGCATTCCTAACAGGACCTCCTGACCGAAAACCCACACATGAGCCTACGTGACTCCTGGCATTTTCTCTACCTCAGACACCAAATATGTAGGGGCAACCTATTTTTGTTTTTTTTAATCAACCCAGGCTTCTGGGTTGAGAAGATTGTAATCTCATTTTCCTTCATGGACACAGAAATAAGTCAGAGCAAAGTCTCACCTGGGTCAGTATCTGTAGCATGAACCAGTCATTCCACCAACCCTGTACTGTCTCCCACTTGTGAGTTCTTAATGGCACTTTCCGCTCTTTTGCCTTTTAGTTCCCCACAAACCCTTTTTTTCACATGCACACAGTGTGCCCAGGGCTACCCCTCAGTTGCCTGAATCCAGCACCTACTAGAATTCAGATGTCCCATAGTTCAAGACCATGAATCTAGACAGATTTTGCAGAAGCAAATACAAATTACAAATGAGAGGCTCTAGTATCCCACTTGAAAATAAGAAAAGATTTTTTTCTTTTCTCCTTTCTTAAACAATATAATTTAGAAAACTTTTATTATTAACTTTGTAAGACAGAGTTTCACTCTTTTGCTTAGCCTGAAGTACAATGGCATAATCATTACTCACTGTAACCTTAAACTCTTTGGCTGAGCAGTCCTCCTGCCTCACTCTCAATTACCTATAATTATTGGCATTCACCACTATGCTAGCATAACTTTATTTTGGTTTTGTTTTTGTTTTTTTGAGACAGAGTCTTGCTCTGTGGCCCAGGCTGCAGTACAGTGGCATAATCTCGGTTCACTGCAACCTCTTCCTACCAGATTCAAGCAATTCTCCTGCCAAGCCTCCCAAGTAGCTGAGATTACAGGCATATGCCATCAAACCCAGCAAATTCATTAGCAGTAATAGTAGTAGAGACAGGGTTTCACTATGTTGTCCAGGGTGATCTTGAACTTCTGACTTTGTTATCTTACCACTTCAGTTTTTCAAAGTGCCGAGATTAAAGACGTGTGCCACAGTGCCTGGCCAACTTTATTTTTAGTTTTTGTAGTGACAGGGTCTCACCATGTCGCCTGTACTTCACTCAAACCTTTGACTTCAACAGATCCTACTGCCTTGGCCTACCCAAATGCTGGGATTACAGGTATGAGCCACAATGCATGGCCTGGAAAACTTCTATATGTACCTTTTGCCTCTGCTTCTTTTAAACATATGCAAATCATTTGAACAGCTAAATAATCTTTTGTCATTCTTTGTGACACAGAATTGTCTTTATCTAAGACCTGGAAACTATTGGGTTTTTGGGTTTGTTTGTTTTTTAATTTGGCAAAGAGTTATTACTTTTCTATTTTCAGTCTTTTAGAGTAGGCACAGCTCACCACCACAGAGGCTTATCCTTTAATCCCAGTGCTTTGGGAGGCTGAGTTGAGGAAATTGCTTGGGCCCAGGAGCTTGAGACCAGTCTGGGCAGCATAACGAGGCCCCTTCTCTATAAAAAAAGTTAAAATCATTCAGCCAGGCATGGTGGCAAAGGAGTCTGAGGTGGGGGGATTATTTGAGCCCAACAGTTTGAGGCTGCAATTACACCACTCTACCACTGTGCTTCAAGTTGGGTGACAGAGGGAGAACCTGTCTCTATTATAATATATTTTATCTTCATTCCCAAAACCCAATTTTTAAGTCATTTTTTAACAGTTTAGAGGCATAAATTCAGCTTCTGTCCAGTGGAATACAGAATAGGGTATCACTTATGTATTTGTTCAGAACTGCTGTACCAAGGACCCCCAAACAAGGCAGCTTATAGACAAAGGACTTAATTCCTCACACTTCTAGGGGCTGGAAATTTGAGATCAGGGTGTCAGCATGGTTGAGCTCTGGTGATGACTCTCTTCTGAATTTCAGACTGCACACGTCAGGTTTTATCTTCATTTGGCAAAAGGAGGAAAAGAGACCTCTGTGGTTTGTTGTATAAAATCAGTAATCGCCATTATGAGGGCCCCACTCTCAGGACTTAACTAACTTCTACTCCCTTATACCATTTCACTGGGGGTGAAAATCTTAACACAAATATCGAAAGAGGATTATTGTAACTCTCAAGATTTTTTTTTCTTTGAGATGGGGTTTTGCTTTTGTTGCCCAGGCTGGAGTGCAGTGGCATAATCTCGGCTCACTGCAGCCTCCATCTCCCAGGTTCAAGCAATTCTCCTGCCTCAGTCTCCCTAGTAGCTGGGATTACAGGCATGTGCCACCACTCCCAGCTAATTTTGTATTTTCAGAAGAAGCAATGTTTCATCATGTTGGCAAGGCTGGTTTTGAACCTCTGACCTTAGGTGATCCACATGTCTCAGCCTCTCAATGTGCTGGAATTACACATGTGACAAATTGCACTAAGACAAGATTTGTTTTTAATCTGTCGTTTTTATTCTACTGGGTTTTTTCTATTTGCTCCCTCAATCTTTCTCTCTCTGCCACTCTGTGAGCCTGTTTGTCTAATTCTATCTCTCTATCGTATTCCTCAAACAGAGGAAGCAAACTCCAATGCTGTCAGATGCTCTATGTACAGACCCACATAACAAAGACCTGAGGAAGTGCTTAGGTCAGTAGACAGAAGAAAAGTCAGGCTCTCAGTCCACACTAAACCCTGCCAATTTTAACATGAGTGAGCGTAAAGGCTGATGCTTTCCTAGTCCAGCTTCAGTTGAGGCCACAGTCCCAATCTCATAAAAGACCTGAAGGCAGAGGTAGCCAAGTGAACTGTTTCCAAATTCTGGTCCACACAAATTTTGAGATAGTATATGTTGTTGAATGGTGCTAAGATTTAGGGCAACGTTGTCAGAAAGGAGCAAATATCTAGCTTTATCCTCCAGGCCCCAGGATTCTCAATTCATTTGCGTATCTCTTCTTTGGGCTGTCTGCAGCCTAACTGGTCCCTTTCTAACTCCTGCCAAACTCACACCTGTGAGTCTCTTTACTAAGGGTGGCTTCTCCCTGACACATTCTTGTGCAGGGATGTCTCCGTGTTGTCATTCTGATCACGGATTAAAAGTCACCTGAGTGAAGGCTTTGGGTCCCCCCATGAAATAATTTTCCAGCTCTTCTTCTCAACACTCTGCTTTATATTATAGCACTTGCTCTTTTCTTTTACATATACTTGCTTAGTGCTTTCTTCCAGCTGTTGTGGACTATAGAATCAACTATGCTGAAAACAAGTCAGGCCACTGATTTTTCTTTGCGTGGCTTCTAGGCACTTTTTACAGAGTTTCATTCAGAACAAGGAGGAGGTGTTTGATGGAACAAACTCCTCCCTCTCTTTGGAAAAAGAGCAGGTGCACTACATCAGCAACCACAGCCACCACTGGGCTGTGGTGAGAGCAGCCACATAGGAATCTCTGCAGACAGAAACTCAAGAAGACCAGGACAGACCCAGGACCCAGACTCAAATATGGAAACTCCCTGGGCTCTGTCCTAAGGCCTTGCCATGAGTGACGAATAGTCCTGTTCCAATGGAAATCAAAACTAAAGTAAAATGCCATCTCACACTAGTCAGAACGGATTTTTAATAATAGTTTTAAAAAGATAATGTATGCAGGTAAGGCCACAGACAAAAGGGCACATTTACACACTGCTGGTGGGAATGTAAATTAGTTCATTTACTGTGAAAAGCAGTTTGAAGACTTTTAAAGGGCTTAAATATTAAGCCCAGCAATTCTATTACTTGGTACCCACCCAAAGGAAAATAAATCATTAAAAAACCTAACATCTGTGCTATAGCGGGCCTAGAGTTAGAACCAGAGCAACGCCATTTTATAAGACAAAGCTGCTTTTCCAAAAATCTGCCCCATTCTTCTTGCAATAACTGCTGACCTTGGCTTCTGTAAACAAACCTGCTACCTTGCTCTAAAGAATAAACCTTTTGCTTATCAGTAGTTACCAAAATAAGCATTTGTAAGGTTGCTTGCCCTGCATCCACTATGTGGTTTTTCGGCTTAAATACCCTGCTCCCCCTGAGTTCAGGGCCACGGGTTGGAGAGACATGAGTCCTCCGTGGTCGCCGGCAATAAAGACCCTGCAATTTGGCATACTTTTGTCTTAGTGATTATTTCAATCTCGCATCCAATACTTCACATTGCCTTGCATGTTTATTGCAGCACAATTCACAATAGGAATAGTGAGCTGGAATGACATAGTGAATGAAATTGACGTAGAATCAATCTAGGTGACCATCAGTAAATTGAATTTTTAACTTCTGACATATATGTACTATGAATGACTACACAAGTATAAAAACAAAATTATATTTTCTGCAGCAACATGGATGTAGCTGGAGGCCATGATCCTAAGTGAACAAATACAAAAACAGAAAACCAACTATCACATGTTTTCATGTATAAGTGGGAGATAAATATTGGAAACAGATAACAAAATGGTGGAAAAATCTTTGAGTACTGGTCAGTTCTAGAGTGGGAGGCCAGGGGAGGTGCAAGGGCTGAAAAGCTACCTGTTTGGCACTCTGCTCACTGCCTGGGGGTAGAATCGATTATATTTCAAACATCAGCATCACACAACACATCCATGCAACAAACCTGCATGTACTTCCTGAATCAAAAACAAAGGTTGAACTTCTAAAAAAAAAAAAAAAAAGAAACAACTAGACTAAAATAAATTGGTACATTATTTATATTTCTATTTAAATAAAGTTTATAAACACAAAAAATTATGTTAGAATGTTTGTTATTATTTTGGAAGGAAGGACAATAATTTGAGAGGAGAATATGAGGGGGCCTCATGAGAGTTTGTATCGTTCTATTTCTTGTGAGTACCTGTTACTGGGCATATTTCTGTAAGATAATTTATTACTATATACAGATTGAGTATCTCTTACCGAAACGGTTGGGACTAAAGTGTTTTGAGTTTAAACATTTTTGAATTTTAGAATATTTTATGCACATAATAAGTTATGAGCAAGATTCAAGTCAAAATTTAAGGAATTATTTATATTTTATATACACCTTGTACACACAGACTGAAGTCAACTTCGTATATTTTAAATTTTTATAAAGCAAAATTTGTGTACATAAAACCCTAGGAAAGCAAAGATATTACTATTTTAACCACCCATTTGGACAATCTCTGTTTTGTTTTTTTTGCATCATCATTATTCCTGACTCTGAATTTATATACAAGTAATAAGCAGTCATTTCCTTAAACTTATTAACACATGTATAATAAACAATAAAAAGTATAACATAACACTATTACGGTGAAAACTAATGTGTTCATGGTAACTAAGCTGCACAGTAGAATTACGAGAATACCTACATTAGTTGTTAAGCAACAGCTAAATCAAACAATAGCAGAACTTCAGTCTTCATGTATAAGACTAAAACGCTCTATTTTAATTAAATGTTTACTGTACACTGCACTTTCTAGATGAAAAGAAACATCAGAAACAGTTAAGGGACAAAGAGATGAGTCCTTTAAAAATGAGGAGGCATTCTACTTGATGACTATGTTAAATTTTTCCTTCAGAGTTATTCACCTTATTATCAATGAGATTTGCCTAAAAGTTTCTCCTCAATTTTGTAAACTGGCATGATTTTTTTCTGTTATGAATGTAGTCACTCTAGTTTTCTAAGAGGTCAATCACACATTTTAAGCACACGTTTTCACCAGGTCATCTATAGGCACTTTTTTGCAGTGTTAACAACATCGTCTTCATCTTCATTATTAACCATAATCTTTGTTCAGAACCATTTTGGTTTGTTTCATCATCAGCTAATGAATAAATAATTGAAGCCTTATTACCAATGTCGAAACTTTTCAATATCCACTTTTTCTAATTTAGTAATGAATACTGAAGATATAATTTTTCCATATGTAAAATGGGTTTGGGTAAGTAAAAAAATACACTTGTCTTAAGAAAAAATTTAAATGCTAATTCTCAGATACTGGAATATGTTAAAATTTATTGCAAAGAAATGGTTGTAGATGAAGTCAAGATTGCTAATACACTGCTGAAAAAAATATGTGTGCCAAATATCATGAAAAAAATAATAAAGAAGAGACTCCACCAAGATGGCCTAACAGGAACAGCTCCAGATCACAGCTCCTAGTGAGAGAGATGCAGAAGACGAGTGATCTCTGCGTTTCCAACCGAGGTACCAGGTTCACAGGGGTTTATCCCAGGGAGGGTAAACTCAGGCAGGGCAGGGTGTTGACCAATCTTGGAAATGCAACTGACTGGAGGATAGGTGACTTTGCCCCCTCAGCAGTCCGGTTCAGATACTGTGCTTCTCCCATTCCCTCCCACAGTCAGGGAGAATGCCACCAGGCTGAGAAATGCCATGAGTTGCCAGTGCAGATCTGAGCAACATCTCTGGCAAGTGGTGTGCCATGAGTTGTAGACACAGAACTGGGTGGAGGTTTTAGTTAGCACTGAGAGCACCTGTGGGACAGATCTACCCACCCCCCAGAATGAGAAAGAGCTGAAAGCAGGGAGATAGGTTATATGGCTTGGCAGATCCCACCCCCACAAAAACCAGCAAACTACAGCCCTCTAGCTTGAGAGGTTCCCAGCCAGTACATCAGATTGAGCTGGACCCAGGACGATCGAGCTCGGTAGGGGGAAGGACATCCATCACTGGGAAGGCGGGTCTAATCTCACCTGTGTAAACAAAGTGAAAGGAAGCCTACACAGCCGCTGGGCTGAGTCGGAGATAGCTCAGCAGCTCCTCTGCAGGCAGACAAAGGACAGATTGCCTCCTCAAGCCGCAACCTGTGCCCTGTATAACAAAAAAAAAAAAAAAAAAAAAAGGCCTCGTACACCAAAGGGGATGGACTGTTAGAATGAAAATCAAAAAACAGAAAGAAATAGCTTCAACATTAACAGAAAGGATGTCCACTCAGAGACCACATCCAAAATCACCAACTATAAAGATCAAAGGTAGATAAACCCATAAAGATGAGAAGAAACCAGTGCAGAAAAGATGAAATCATCAAAGACCAGAACACTCCTGCAAGTGATCACAACTCCTCAAATGCAAGGAAACAAAACAGGATGGAGAATGAGTTTGATGAAATGACAGAAGACAGGCTTCAGAACGTGGGTAATAACAAACTTCTCTGGGCAAAAGGAACAAGTTCTAACCCAAAACAAAGAAATTAAAGCCTTGAAAGATAAGGTTAGATGAAATGCTAATGAGAATAAGCAGCTTAGAGAAGAACACAAATGACTAGATGGAGCTGAAAGACACAGCACAGGAACTTGCAAAGCATACACAAGTTTTAATAGCTGAATTGGCCAAGCAGAAAAAAGGATATGAGAGATTGAAGATCAACTCAATGAAATAAAATGAGAAGGAGAGAAAAAAGAGTGGAAAGAAACAAAATCTGAAAGAAATAGGGGATTATGTTAAAAGACCTAAGATGTGCTTGATTGGTGTGCCTGAAGGTGATGGGGAGAATGAATCCAAACTGGGAAAACACTCTTCAGAATATTATCCAGGAGAAATTTTTCAACCTAGCAAGGGAGGCCAACATTCAAATACAGGAAATACAGAGAACACCACAAAGTTACTTCTCAAGAAGAGCAACCCCAAAGCACATAATCATCAGATTTACCAGGGTTGAAATGAAGGAAAAAAATTATAAGTGCAGCCAGAAGGAAAGGTCAGGTTACTCACAAAGGGAAGCCCATCAGACTCACAGCAGATCTCTTGGCAGAAACCCTACAAGCCAGAAGAGAATGGAAGCCAATATTCAACATTCTTAAAGCAAAAAACTTTCAACCCGGAATTTCATATCCAGCCAAATTAAGCTTCATAAGAAAAGGAAAAACAAAATCCTTTGCAGACAAGCAATTATTGAGAGATTTCATCACCACCAGACCTGCCTTATGAGAACTTCTGAAGGAAGCACTAAACACGAAAAGGAAAAACCAGTACCAACCATTGCAAAAATGTATCAAATGGTAAAGACCGATGATGCAGTGAATAAATTGAATCAACTAATGGGCAGAACAAACAGCCAGTAAGAAAAATGGCAGGATCAGATTCACAAAAAACAATATTCATGTTAAATGTAAACAGACTAAATGCCCCAATCAAAAGACACAGATTGGCAAATTGTATTAAAAGTCAAGATGCATCAATGTGCTGTATTCAGGAAACTCATCTCACAAGCAAAGACACACAAATACTCAAAAAAATAAAACACAGGAATGGAAGAATGTTTACCAAGCAAATGGAGAGCAAAAAGAAAAGCAGAGGTTGCAAACTTAGTCTGTGATAAAATGGACTTTAAACCAACAAAGATCAAAAGAGACAACAAAGGGCATTACATAAAGGTAAAAAAATCAATACAACAAGAAGAGTTAACTATCCTGAATACATATTCACGCAATACAAGAGCACCCAGAAACATAAATCAAGTTCTTAACCTAGAAAGAGACTTACACTTCCACACAATAACAGTGGGCAACTTTAACACTCCACTGTCAATATTAGACAGATCAATGAGATAGAAAATCAACAAGGATATCCTGGACTTGAATGCAGATCTGGATGAAGCAGCCCTAATAGACAACTACAGAACTCTCCACCTAAAATTCTCAGAATATGCATTCTTCTCAGCACCACATCACACTTACTCTAAAATTGACCACATAATTGAAAGTAAATCACTCCGGAGCAAACATAAAAAAACAGAAATTATAACAAACAGTTTCACATAAGTGCAATCAAATTAGAAATCAGGATTTAAAAACTCACTCAAAACTGCACAACATCATGGAAACTGAACAACTGGCTTCTGAATGTCAACTGGATAAACAATGAAATGAAGGCAGAAATAAAGATGTTCTATAAAGCCAATGAGAATAAAGACACAACATACCAGAATCTCTGGGGCACACTTAAAGCAGTGTCTAGAGGAAAATTTGTAGCAAGAAATGCCCATATGAGAAGCCAGGAAAGATCTAAAATCGACATCCTATCGTCAAGATTGAAAGAGCTAGAAGAGCAAGATCTAAAAAAAGATCTAAAAAAAAAACTTCAAAAGCTAGCAGAAGACAAGAAATAAGTAAGATTAGAGCAGAACTGAAGGAGACAGAGACACAAGAAACCATTCAAAAAATCAATAAATCCAGGAGCTGTTTTTTTTTAAAAGATCAACAAAATAGACCACTAGCCAAATTAATAAAACAGAAAATGGGCGGGGGGGAGGACTCAAGATGGCGCTGTGAGAACAACCCAGGATTGAAGCTCTTGGTGAATGTGCGGAGAGATGAGTCAGAGCTGCATTTCCAGAATGATCTTTGTTGCCCACAGAACGGGGAAATTCCCAGATATAAAAAAGACGTGGGATGCCAGGCAGAGGTTTTGGCTGGAGCAGCCGGCAGCCGGGGTGGTGACGGCCGGCCACACACAGTGCTCCACACAGGGCGCGCTTGTCCGAGTGCCCTGTTGAACTGGCAACCTGAGACTTGAGAGGGCTGAACGTGAGACTGAACAGCACTTGGACAGTGGGCCAGCCCAGGGGATTGCAGAGACACAGTGTTTCGGGTAGCGCAGTGGGACAGACAAAACAACGATTCCAAATGCTCCCTGTGAAGATGTTCCCTGAGACGCTCCATGGGGAAGGGGCGTCCACCATTACCGAGGCAATCCGCCCCTACTGAGATACACACCCACTGCTGACACAGCCTGCCGTTGCCGAGGCAACCCAATACGACAGAGAGACAACGCCGCAGGGCGTAGCCCATGGCAGCAGGGCGGAGACGGCAGCAGAAGGGCAGAGCCTGAAGCAACAGGGCAAACCTCACACCAGCAGGGCGGAGCCTCAGCAGGCAAATAGAGACTAGACTGCCTCAAAGCTGGGCAGGACACCTCAACGGACATCCAAATATAAAGCCCCAACGCCCCAAGACAGAGTATCTGAGAAAAAAAGGGTTTTGTAATGAGCTCTGTTGCAGCAGAATTAAACATAGCAGCCTAACAGCCCTGAATGAACAACAGAGCTCACAGCTCAGCAATTGAGCTCCTATAAAGTACAGACTGTCTCCTCAAGCAGCTCCCTGACCCCTCTATATCCAAAAGACTGACATTTGGCAGGCATCATCCTGGGACAAAGATAGCAGAAAAAGAAACTGGTAGCATCCCTCACGGTTCCGCAGCTGCTATAGGTGCAACCCAGACAAGCAGGGCCTGGAGTGGACCTCACCAGTTGTACAGCAAAGGGGCTAGACTGGTAGAAGGAAAACCAAGTAACAGAAATACTTCATCACCAACAATCTGGGTGTCCACTCAGAGACCCAATCGAAAAGTCAGCAACTACGCAGATGACAGGTGGATAAATCCACAAAGATGTGAAGAAACCAGCACAATAAGGAGGAAAAACCCGAAACCAGAACACATCGCCTCCTACAAAGGACCAAAACTCCTCACCAGCAAGGAAACAAAGCTGGATGGAGAATGACTGTGATGAAATGACAGAATTAGACTTCAGAAGGTGGATAATGAGAAACTTTTGTGAGCTAAAAGAACATGTTTTAAATCAATGCAAAGAAGCTAAGAACCTTGAAAAAAGATATGAAAAAAGATTCGAGGAAATGATAACAAGAATGGATAATTTAGAGAGGAATATGAATGAATTAAAGGAGCTGAAAAACACAATACGAAACTTCGCAAAGCATGCACAAGTTTCAATAGCCAAACTGACCCAGCAGAAGAAAGAATATCTGAAGTAGAAGACCAACTCATTGAAATAAAACGAGAAACCAAGATAAGAGAAAAAAGCACAAAAAAGAAGGAACAAAGTCTCCAAGAAATGTGGGACTATGTGAAGAGACCTAACCGATGTTTCATGGGTGTACCAGAAGGGGACGAAGAGAATGAATCCAAGCTGCAAGGTACTCTTCAGGACATTATCCAGAAAAATTTCCCCCACCTAGCAAGACAGGCCAACACTCAAATGCCGAATATACAAAGAACACCACAGGGATATTCCGCAGGAAGAGCAACCCCAAGGCACATAATCGTCAGATTCAACAAGGTTGAAATAAAGAAGAAAAAACTGGGAGCAGCCAGAAAGAAAGGTCGGGTCACCCACAAAGGGAAGCCCATCAGACTCACAGCAGATCTCTCGGCAGAAACACTACAGGCCAGAAGAGAGTGGGGGCCAATATTCAACATTCTTAAAGAAAAGAACTTTCAACCCAGAATTTCATATCCAGCCAAACTGAGCTTCAGAAGTGAAGGAAAAATAAAATCCTTTGCGAACAAGCAAGTACTCAGAGATTTTGTCGCCACCAGGCCTGCTTTACAAGAGCTTCTAAAAAGAGGCACTACACATAGAAAGGAACAACCAGTACCAGCCATTCCAAAATCACACTGAATGCTAAAGAGCATCAACATAATGAAGAATCCACAACAATTAAAGTGCAAAACAGCCACTTAGCATCAAAATGGCAGTATCAAATTCACACATAACAATATTAACCCTAAATGTAAATGGACTAAATGCACCAATCAAAAGACACAGACTGGCAAATTGGATAAAAATCCAAAACCCATCAGTGTGCTGCATCCAGGAAACCCATCTCACATGCAAGGATACACAAAGGCTCAAAATAAAGGGATGGAGAAAGATTTACCAAGCAAATGGAGAGCAAAAAAAAAGCAGGAGTTGCAATTCTCATCTCGGATAAAATACACGTTAAAGCAACAAAGATCAAAAGAGACAAAGAAGGCCATTACATAATGGTAAAAGGATCGATAAAACAAGAAGAGCTAACGATTCTAAACATATATGGACCCAATGCAGGAGAACCCAGATATATAAGGCAAGTTCTTAATGACTTACAAAAAGACTTAGACTCACACACAATAATAGTGGGAGACTTTAACACTCCACTCTCAATATTAGACAGATCAACCAGACAGAAAATCAACAAGGATATCCAGGGCTTGAACTCAGACCTGAAGCAAGCCAACCTAATAGACATTTAGAGAACTCTCCACCCCAAATCCACAGAATATACATTCTTCTCAGCACCACATCACATCTACTCTAAAATTGACCAAATAATTGGAAGTAAAGCACTCCTCAGCAAATGCAAAACAACTGAAATCATAACAAACAGCCTCTCAGACCATAGTGCAATCAAGTTAGAACGCAGAATTCATAAACCAACCCAGAACCGCACAGCTTCATGGAAACTGAACAACTGGCTCCTGAATGTTGACTGGGTAAACAATAAAATGAAGGCAGAAATAAAGAAGTTCTTCGAAACCAATGAGAACGAAGTCACAACATGCCAGAATCTCTGGGACACATTTAAAGCAGTGTCTAGAGGAAAGGATATAGCAATAAGTGCCCATATGAGGAGAATGAAGAGATCCAAAATTTACACCCTATCGTCAAAATTGAAAGAGCTAGAGGAGCAAGATCAAAAAAACTCAAAACCCAGCAGAAGACAAGAAATAACTAAGATCAGAGCTGAACCGAAGGAGATTGAGACACGAAAAACCCTTCAAAAAATCAATAAATTCAAGAGCTGGTTTTTTTTGAAAAGATCAACAAAATAGACAGGCCACTAGCCAGATTGATTAAAAAGAAAAGAGAGAACAACCAAATAGATGCAATAAAAAATGATAAAGGGGAAATCACCACAGATTCCACAGAAATTTAAACCATCATCAGAGAATATTACAAACAACTATATGCACATAAACTAGTAAACCTGGAAGAAATGGATAAATTCCTGGACTCCTGTGTCCTCCCAAGCCTAAACCAGGAGGAAGCTGAAACTATGAATAGACCAATAACAAGGTCAGAAGTCGAGGCAGCAATTAAGATCCTACCACTCAAAAAAAGCCCAGGTCCAGACGGATTCACAGCCGAATTCTACCAGACACACAAAGAGGAGCTGGTACCATTTCTTCTAAAACTATTCCAAACAATCCAAAATGAAGAACTCCTTCCCAAATCATTTTATGAGACCAACATCATCCTTATACCAAAATTCGGCAGAGACCCAACAAGAAAAAAAAACTTCAGGCCAATATCCATGATGAACATAGATGCAAAAATCTTCAATAAAATATTGGCAAGCCGATTGCAACAGCAAATCAAAAAACTTATCCATCATGATCAAGTAGAATTCATCCCGGGGATGCAAGGCTGGTTCAACATACACAAGTCTATAAACGTAATTCACCACATAAACAGAACCAAAAACAAAAACCACAGGATTATCTCAATTGACGCAGAGAAGGCATTTGACAAAATTCAACAGCCCTTTATGCTAAAAACCCTCAATATACTCGGTATTGATGGAATGTATCTCAAAGTAATAAAAGCTATTTATGACAAACCAACAGCCAATATTATACTGAATGGGCAAAAACTGGAAGCATTCCCTTTGAAATCCGGCACTAGACAAGGATGCTCTCTGTCACCACTCCTATTCAATATAGTACTGGAAGTTCTAGCCACAGCAATCAGGCAAGAAAAAGAAATAAAGGATATTTAAATAGGAAAGGTGGAAGCCAGATTGTCTCTATTTGCAGACGACATGATAGTATACCTAGAAGACCCCATGGCCTCAGCCCAAAAACTCCTGAAACTGATAAGCAACTTCAGCAAAGTCTCAGGATATAAAATCAATGTGAAAAAATCACAAGCATTCGTCTACACCAATAACAGACTTAAAGAGAGCCAAATCAAGAACGAACTGCCATTCACAATTGCTACAAAAAGAATAAAATACCTTGGAATACAACTCACAAGGAACGTAAGGGACCTCTTCATGGAGAACTACAAACCACTGCTCAACGAAATCAGAGAGGGCACAAACAGATGGAGAAACATTACATGTTCATGGTTAGGAAGAATTAATATCGCAAAAATGGCTATACTGCCCAAAGTAATTTACAGAATCAACGCTATCCACATCAAGCTACCACTGACTTTCTTCACAGAACTGGAAAAACCCACTATGAACTTCATATGGAACCAAAAGAGAGCCCACATAGCCAAGTCAATTCTAAGCAAAAAGAACACAGCGGGGGGCATCACACTACCGGATGTCAAACTATACTACAAGGCTACAGTAATCAAAACAGCATGGTACTGGTACCAAAACAGAGATATAGACCAATGGAACAAAACAGAGGCATCGGAGGCAACACAACATATCTACAACTATACAATCTTTGATAAACCTGACAAAAACAAGCAATGGGGAAAGGATTCTCTATTTAACAAATGGTGTTGGCAAAACTGGCTAGCCATGTGCAGAAAGCAGAAACTGGACCCCTTCCTGACACCTTACACTACAATTAACTCCAGATGGATTAAAGACTTACACATAAGACCTGGCACCATAAAAACCCTAGAAGGAAATCTAGGCAAAACTATCTAGGACATAGGAGTAGGCATGAACTTCATGAACAAAACACCAAAAGCATTGGCAACAAAAGCCAAAATAGACAAATGAGACCTCATCAAACTCCACACCTTCTACACAGCAAAAGAAACAGGCACTAGAGTGTATCAGCAACCAACAGAATGGGAAAAAATTGTTGCAGTTTACCCATCTGACAAAGGGCTGATATCCAGAATTTACAAAGAACTCAAACAAATTTACAGGAAAAAAACAAACAAGCCCATTCAAAAGTGGGCAAAGGATATGAACAGACACTTTGCAAAAAAAGACATATATGAGGCCAACTATCATATAAAAAAATGCTCATCGTCACTGGTCATCTGCATGATTTGCATTTGAGAGATGCAAATCAAAACCACATTGAGATACCATCTCACGCCAGTTAGAATGGCGATCATTAAAAAATCTGGAGACAACAGATGCTGGAGAGGATGTGGAGAAAAAGGAACACGTTTACACTGTTGGTGGGAGTGTAAATTCGTTCAACCATTGTGGAAGACAGTGTGGCGATTCCTAAAGGCCTTAGAAATAGAAATTCCATTTGACCCAGCAATCCCATTACTGGGTATATATCCAAAAGACTATAAATCGTTCTACTATAAGGACACATGTACACGAATGTTCATTGCAGCACTTTTACAATAGCAAAGACCTGGAACCAACTCAAATGCCCATTGATGATAGACTGGATTGGGAAAATGTGGCACATATACACCATGGAATATTATGCAGCAATCAGAGATGATGAGTTCGTGTCATTTGTAGGAACATGGATGAATCTGGAGAGCGTCATTCTCAGCAAACTGACACAAGAACAGAAAATGAAACACCGTGTATTCTCACTCATAGGCAGGTGATGAAAAATGAGAACACGTGGACACAGGGAGGGGAGTATTAAACACTGGGGTCTACTGGGGGGAAAAGGTGAGGGCCAGTGGGAGGGGGAACTGGGGAGGGATAGCCTGGGGAGAAATGCCAAATTTGGGTGATGGGGAGAACGGAAGCAAAACACACTGCCATGTGTGTACCTATGCAACTGTCTTGCATGTTCTGCTCATGTACCCCAAAACCTAAAATGCAATAAAAATTTTTAAAAAAAGATAAAATAAAAATAAAAAAAGAAAATGTGAAGAATCAAATAGATGCAATAAAAAACGATCAAGGCGATATCACCACTGATTCCACAGGAATATAAACTACAATTAGAGATTACTACAAACAACTCAATGCACATAAACCAGAAAATCTGGAAGAAATGGATAAATTCCTAGGCACTTGCACCCTCCCAAGGCCAAACCAGGAAGAAGTTGAAACCTTGAATAGACCAATAAAAAGGGCTGAAGTTGAGGCAGCAATTAATAGCCTACCAACCAAAAAAAGTCCAGGTCCACACGGGTTCACAGCTGAATTCTACCAGACATACAAAGAGGAGCTGGTACCATTCCTTCTGAAACTATTCCAAACAATCCAAAAAGAGGGACTCCTTCCCAAATCATTTTATGAGACCAATATCCTCCTGACACCAAAACCCAGCAGAGACTCAATGAAAAAAGAAAACTTCAGGCCAACATCCATGATGAACATTGATGCAAATAACTTCTATAAAGTACCTGGAAACCGATTGCAACAGTATATCTTAAAGCTTATCGATCATGATCAAATGGACTTCATTCCAGGGATGCAAGGCTGGTTCAACATAAACAAGTCTATAAACGTATTCTTCCACATAAACAGAATGAAAGAGAAAAAATAAAAGATTATCTCAATAGATGCAGAGAAGGCCTTCAACAAAATGCCACAGCCCTTTAAGCTAAAAGCTCTCAATAACCTAGGTATCAAAGGAACATATCTCAAAACAATAAAAGCTATTCATGACAAACTCACAGCCAATATCATACTGAATGGGAAAAAACTGGAAGCATTCCCTTTGGAATCCAGCAATAGACAAGGATGCCCTCTCTTGCAACTCCTATTCAATATAGTATTGGAAGTTCTAACCAGAGCAATCAGGCAAGAAAAAGAAATAAACAGTATTCGATAAGGAAAAAAGGAAGTCAAATTGTCTCTATTTGCAGATGACATGATTGTATGTTGAGAAAATCTATCATCTCAGCCCCAAATCTCCTAAAACTGATAAGCAACCTCAGCAAAATCTCAGGATGCAGAATCAATGTGGAGAAATCACAAGCATTTTCATACACCAAAAGCAGACTAATATCGTGAAAATGGCCACACTGCCCAAATTAATACATAGATTCAACACTATCTTCATCAAGCTACTAATGACTTTTTCATAGAACTGGAAAAAACCACCTTAACTTCATTTGGAACCAAAAAAGAGCCTGCATAGCCAAGACAATCCTAAGCAAGAAGAACAAAGCCAGAGGCATCACGCTAACTGATTTTGAACTATACTACAAGGCTACAGTAATCAAAACAGCATGGTACTGGTACCAAAACAGAGATATAGACCAATGGAACAGAACAGAGGCGTGGGGGCAACACCATACATCTACAATTATCTGATCATTGATGAACCTGACAAAAACAAACAATGGGGAAAGGATACCCTGTTTAATAAATGGTGTTGGGAAAACTGGCTAGCTATGTGCAGAAAGCAGAAACTGGACCGCTTCCTGAAACCTTACACTAAAATTAACTCCAGATGGGTTAAAGACTTAAACATAAGACCTAACACCATAAAAACCCTAGAAGAAAACCTAAATAAAACCATTCAGGACATAGGCATAGGCAAGGACTTCATGACTAAAACACCAAAAGCAATGGCAACAAAAGCCAAAATAGACAAATGGAGCCTAATTAAACTCTGGAGTTTTTGCACAGCAAAAGAAACAATCATTACAGTGAACTGGAAACCAACAGAATGGGAATAAACTTTTTGCAATCTACCCATCTGACAAATGGCTAATATCCAGAATCTACAAAGAACCAAAACAGATTTACAACAAAAAAAAACAAAAACAAACCCATATAAAAGTTGTCAAAGGATATGAACAGACACTTTTCAAAAGAAGACATAAATGAGGTCAATAACAAACATATGATAAAATGTTCACCATCACTGATTATTAGAGAAATGCAAATCAAAACCACCTCATGCCAGTTAGAATGGTGATAGTCAAAACATCTGGAGACAACAGATGCAGGAGAGGATGTGGAGAAACGGAAACACTTTTACACTCTTGGTGGGACTGTAAACTAGTTTAACCATTGTGGAAGGCAGTGTGGCACTTCCTCAAGGACCTAGAAAGAGATTCAATTTGACCCCACAATCCCATTACTGGGTATATACCCAAAGCATTACAAATCATTCTATTATAAAGACACATGCACACGTATGTTCATAGTGGCACTGTTTACAACAGCAAAGATCTGGAACCAACCAAAACACCCATTGGTGATAGACTGGACAAGGAAAACGTGGCACATGTACACCATGGAATGCTATGCAGCCATAAAAATTGATGAGTTTGTGTCCTTTGTATGGAGGTGTATGAACCTGGAAATCATCATTCTCAGCAAACTGACACAAGAACAGAAAATCAGACACCACATGTTCTCACTCATAGGCAGGTGATGAACAATGAGAACACAAGGACACAGGGAGGGGATCATTACACACTGGGGTCTGTTGGTGGTGGCCAAGGGAGGGACCGTGGGGGGTTGAGGAGTTGGGGAGGGATAACTTGGGGAAAAATGCCAGATATAGGTGATGGAGAGGAAGGTAGCAAACCACATTGCTGTGCATGTACCTATGCAACAATCTCGCCTGTTCTTCACATGTACCCCAAAACCTAAGACACAATAAAATCTATATAGATGTGTGGGTGTGTGTGTGTGTGTGTGTGTGTGTGTGTGTGTATAAACTTATCAATAGACTGGACCAAGCAGAAGAAAAAATTCAGAACTCAAAATTTTGGTCTTTCAAACTAACCTAGTCAGACAAAATTAAACAAAAAAGAATTTTACAAAATGAACAAAGTCTTTGCAAAATATGAGATTATGTAAAGCAACTAAAACCTATGAATTATTGGCATTTCTGGGAGAGCAGGAGAAAAAGTAAACAATGTGGAAAACACATTTTAGGAAATAATTTGAGAAATGTTTTCTAACCTTCTACAGAGGTACTCATGCAGATATAAAAAACACGGAGAATACCTGCAAGTTACTATACAAAATAAACATAATGAAGGCATAAAGTCACCAAACTCTCCAATAACAACATTAAAAATAAAATTACAAAGGCAGCTAGAGAAGAAGGTCAGATCACAAAGAGAACCCCATTAGGCTAACAGGGGACTTCTCAGCAATAACTTTATAAGCTAGGAGAGATTGGGGACCCAATTTCAGCATTCTGAAAGAAACCAATCTTTAACAGGATATGAAAAGATATACAGTATTTGACAGAATAAGAAATACTTCGTTAGAATCTTCAATTCTAACCAAGTTCTAAATGTTCTAAACAAGAAGCTCTAAACATGGAAAGAAACAAACAAAAGCCTGCTACCACAAAAAACACACTTAGGTAAAGTGCCCACACAGACTACAATAAACCCACACAACAGAAACTACGAAGCAATAAGCTGACAACTTTATGATAGGATAAAAATCTCACATATCAATATTTACCTTGAATGTAAATCGTCTAAATACTACACTCATTAAAAAGAACAGAGTTGCAAGTTGGTTAAAAAAAATTCAAGATGCAGCTGGGCAAGGTAGCTCACACCTGCAATCCCAGCATTTTGAGAGGCTGAGGCAGGTGGATCACTTGATGCCAGAAGTTCAAGACCAGCTTGGTCAACGTGGCAAAACCCTGTAACTGCCAAAAATACAAAGAAGTTAGCCATAGTTTGCAGTGGCACATGCCTGTAATCCCAGTTACTTGGGAGGTTGAGCCATGAGAATTGCTTGAGCCAGGGAGGGAGAGGGTGCAGCAAGCCGAGTTTACATTACTGCACTTCAGCCTCAGTGCCAGAAAGAGACCCTGTCTCAAAAAAAAACAAACCACAAAACAAGGTGCACTTATTGCTGTCCTTAAGATACTTATCTCATGTGTAATGACACCTATTAGATCAAAGTAAAGGGTTAGAGAAAGATCTATAGTGCAGATAAAGAAAAGCAAAAATCGCTGTTCTTAGAGCAGGTAAAACAGACTTTAACATCTGTAAAAACAAAGAAGGGAATGACATAATGACAAAGGATCCAACTCAATAAAAGACTAAATTATTCTAAATATATATGCACCCAATATTGGAGCACATGGATTTTTAAAACAACTACTTTTAGACCTCTGAGAAGATCTTAAATAGCCACACAATAATAGTAAGTCACTTTAATACCCCAGTAACATATTAGACACACCATTGAAGCAGAAAACTAATTTTAAACTCTGCGTTTATATTCAGTGCTTGACCAATTGGACCTACAAAACACCACTCATCAACCACAGAACACACATTGGGATATGTGCAGATGAGTATACTGGCCAAAGCAATTTACAGATTCAGTGCTTTTCCTATCAAACTTCTAGTGTCATTTTTCACAGGATAGAAGAAAAATCTAAAATTTGGAGACATTATATCACATGACTTCAAACTATAGTAGAAGACTAAAGTAATCCAAACAACATGGTGTTGGTAGTAAAACAAACAGACCAATGAAACAGAATAGAGAGCAAGGAACTACAGCCACATGCCTGAAACCACCTCATTGTTAATACAGTTGACCAAGGTAAGGAATGGGAAAACGACTTTTTATTTAACAAATAATGCAGGGATAAATGGCTAGTCATATGCAAAAGAATATAACTGACTCCCCGTATTTCACCACTTACAAAAATTAACTTAACATGGATTAAAGAGTTAAATGTAAAATCTCAAGCTATAAAAAACTAAAAATAACTTAGAAAATACCCTTCTTGATAATAATAATTTATGTCAAATAATTTAGGTCTAAGTCCTCTAAAGCAATTGCAACTAAAACAAGATTTGACAAGTGGGATTTAATTAAAATTAAAGCCTCTGCACAGTAAGAGAAACTATCAAGGGAGTAAACAGATAACCCACAGAATAAGAGAAAAGATTTACAAACTAGGCATCTGACATCTATTATTCAGATTCTATAAGGAACCTAAACAAATCAACAAGCAAGCAGTAAGTGACTTTATTTAAAAATGGGTAAAGGACATGAAGAGACACTTCTCAAAAGAAGACATGGATACAAGCACTCAAAAAAGATACGTAAAAGTGCTCATTATCATTAGTTATTAGAGAAATGCAAACCCAAACCAAAATGAAAAACCATTTCACAACAGTCAGAATGGCTTTTGTTGAAAAGTCAAAAAAAGAAACAAAAAACACATATGGGTGAAGCTCTAGAGAAAAGAGAAAACTTACACATTTTCTGAGGGAATGTAAATTAGTTCAGCCACTGTGTGAAGCAGGCTGCAGGATTTCTTAAAGAACTGAGAGTTGAACTACCATTTAACCCAGTAATTCCATTAATGGGTATATACTCAAAAGAAAATAAATATCTGACAAAAAAAGACAGATGTAGCTATATTTTTATCACAGCAGTATTCACGATAGCAAGGATATAGACTTAATCCAGGTGCCCATCAGTGGTGTTCTGGATAAAGACCCATGGAATACTATACAGCCATTAAAAAACAAAAATTATGCCATTTAAAGCAACATGAGGGCATTGTTCTCAGCAAACTGATGCAAAAATAGAAAACCAAATACAGCATGTTCTCACCCATAAGTGGGAGCTAAATGCTGGGTACATATGGCTATAATACAAAGAGTGGGGAGGGGCCAGGCACAATGGCTCAAGCCTGTAATTCCAGCACTTTGGGAGGCTGAGGCAGGTGGATCACCTGAGGTCAGGAGTTCGAGACCAACCTGACCAACATGGTAAAATACTGCCTCTACTAATACACAAAAATTAGCTGGGCATGGTGGCTGGTGCCTGTTATCCCAGCTACTCAGGATGCTGAGTCAGGAGAATCCCTTGAACCCAAGAGGTGGAGATTGCAGTAAGCCAAAATTACACCACGTCACTCCAGCCTGGGCGACAGAGCAAAACTCCATCTCAGAAACAAACAAACAAACAAACAAAAACCCAAAAAAAACAAGGAGAGAGGAGGAAGGAAATACAGATTAATAAAAACTGTCAATAGGTTAGTGTGCTCTCTACCTTGGTAATGAATTTATTTATACTCCAATTCACAACATCATACAAATAAGTGAACATAAATAATGCTACATAACTTTATTAGAAATTTTGACTAATAACCATATAAATAAAAGCATTTTGACCAGTAATTGCAGATCAGCCAGTAATTGATTTTACAATATCAAATAAAAGTATATTAGGCCAAGTGCGGTGGCTCACGCCTGTAATCCCAGCACTTTGGGAGGCCAAGGCGGGTGGATCACGATGTCAAGGGATCGAGACCAACCTGGTCAACATGATGAAACCCTGTCTCTATTAAAAATAAAAAAATTAGCTGGGCATGGTGGCGCATGCCTCTAATCTCAGCTACTCAGGAGGCTGAGGCAGGAGAATTGCCTGAACCCAGGAGGTGGAGGTTGCGGTGAGCCGAGATCACGTCATTGCACTCCAGCCTGGGTAACAAGAGCGAAACTTCGTCTCAAAAAAAAAAAGTACATTAAATGAGAAGATTTGAGTGCCACTGAATTTATTCAGCAGACATCCATCAGGTTACACTTTTAAGAACTATAATGTAATAAGAGCAAATATCAATTAAAGTACAACTAGGGTTCAGAGTACTCACCATTATACAAAAATAACCTATCAGAACTAATGAACTAATGTAGTGAAGTTGCAGAATACAATATTGTTATATAAAAATCTATATAGTAAAATAATGTAACTGAAAAAGAAAACATTTCATTTACAAAAGCATTAAAAAAATCAAATAATTAGGAATAAATTGAACGGAGAAGGTGAAAGATTTGTATACTAAAAACTGTAAAGTATTGATGAAAGAAATGGAAGAGGACACAAAATAAATAAATAAGAAAATAAAATTAATTTAAAATTAGTTAAAGACTTAAAGATAAGAATTAAAATGATGAATCTTCTAAAAGAAAACGCAGGAGAAAAACTCTTTGACTGTATTTTGGTGATGATTTTTTAAATTTGACATCAAAAGCACAGGCCAAAATAGCAAACATAATGTAGTGAGACTACATCAAATTATAAAGTTTTGCTCAAAATAAAAGAAAACATTCAACAAGATAAAAAGGCATATTATGGAATAAGGGAAGATATTTGTAAACCATGTATTCAATAAGGAGTCAATATTCGAAATATACTAGAAAGTCATACTACTCAATCTCACCCTCTCAAAAAAAGGAAACAAAGCAAAAGCCAATTACTGGAATAATAATTGGGCAAGTGATCTAAATTGCCTTTTTTTAAGGACATAAAAATGACAAGCAGAAATATAAAAAGATGGTCAAAATTATTACTCATCAGAAAAATGAAAATCAAAACTACAATGAGCTTTTAGAATTCAAGCTTGTTAGAATACATATTACCAACCAGACACGGTACCTCACACCTGTAATCCCAGCACTTTGGGAGGCCGAGGACAGGAGTTCACGACCAGCCTGGTCAAGATGGTTAAACCCTGTCTCTACTAAAAATACAAAAATTAACTGGGTGAGGTCACGGGTGCCTCTAATCCCCACTACTTGGGAGGCTGAGGCAGAGAATCTCTTGAACCTGGGAGACGGAGGTTGCAGTGAGCTGAGATAGAGCCACTGGACTCCAGCCTGGGTGACAGTAAGACTCTTTCTCAAAAAAATACAAAAGAAAAAAATAATATATACTACCAAAGTGTCAAAAGACAAAAGAGCTAGTGAGGGTGCACAAAGAGAATATTTGTACACTGTTGGTGAGCATGTAAACTGATGCAGTCCTTATGGAAAACAGTGTTTCTGAAAAAATTTAAAACTACAACTACCATCAGTGTCAGTTCTGGGTATATATCCAAAGGATATAAATAGTATCTCAAAAGGTATTTCTATTTATTTGATATTGAAACAACCTGTGTTTATCAACAGATGAATGTTTATACATCCATCTCCTGTATATATAAAGATTTTATGCATGATGGTAAAATTAAAAATGAAGGTGTGAAGACATACCTCGAAAATATCAAATCGTGGTGGACATGAAATCAAAGAACCACATATTTTTTGTCACCAGCAAATTCAAAAATATTTCAGTATTATAAAAATGCAATTTCACATGCTTTATTGAGATCAGATAGCAAATTCTGTGCTTCTTGAATAATTTAATTGGTAATAGAAAATTATTCTTCCACTCTTTCTTTTGTGGTATACTTTGCTCTTAATATTGTTTTGTACATGTCTCATGAGATCCCTTGGAGCTGGATGATAGCATAATCCCAATTGTGCAGACTGTAAGACTGTGGAGCCTCTGAGAGGCACAATGACATATCTGGGATTACATAATTAGTATATTAAAAATAAAGACTTTATCAAACTTGTGACTGGCTGCATTCAGTTTTTCAAGAACTGGTGCATGGGTGCTGTGTTTGCATAAGTGTGCAAAGCTACTGATATAACCTGGGAGAGAAATGTAAGCAGTCAGCAGTGCAGAAAAGCCTTTGCATAGGTCCTATTGAAGGAAGGCAGGTTTTATTGAAAGAAGAATAAAACCTTCAAGAAGTGACCTCATTTCTTCTGTGAAAGACCCTAACAGAACTAAGGACTCTAGTAACCAAAAACTCAAGTTCTAAAGACAGTCCCCTATTGCAGTCAGTTGGCCAGAATCTCTCAAGATAAAAAGATGTTCTGCTGTATGCCAAATATTCTAAAGATGCAAAAGATGTCTCAGTTTCTAAATCTTTTCTAAACATGCAGAAATTGTCTCTGTTTTCAATTTTCCCCCCAATGTTTTTAGCTACTGGGCAAGAGGCAACCAGAAGTAAAACAGGAGAGCCCAGAGCTGGACCATCCAAGCAAGTCTTTTTCTGTAAATCTGCCAGGGCGGCCTCATATTCCCTTATCATCACAAATGTGTGTGTAAGTATTAGGACCAGGAAATGAAAGGGCCCTCATCGGGAAACAGGAAGGAACACATTATTAAAAGTTGCAACTCTGGTGAATCTTTTATGCTCATATCCCAGGTCATGGCTGGTGAGATATAAAGGTAAGTGTTAGGATCCAAGTTTGTCTGCTCAGATGCTAATCCCAAAAGTCTATGCTGTCATCTAGATTCCTCTGTGGCTCAAAGTCTATGTCTAATCTAGGAAGCAAGTTTTCTAATGTGTGTGTTGTTCTGTGCATAAAACATGCAAGGAGAGAAAAAAGAAACACACAAAATACCGTTAAGGGCAAACAGCCTTTATCCCAAGTCTATGGCAATACAGACATAATAAGAAAGTCATATACTAAGCATCTGAAGTTAATTTTAGTGTAAGGTGTCAGGAAGATTTCCACTTTCTGCTTTCTGCACATGGCTGGCCAGTGCAGGAAAAAAAAAGACCTAACATCATAAAAACCCTAGAAGAAAATCTAGGCAAAACCATTCAGGACATAAGAGTAGGAAAGGATTTCACGACTAAGACACCAAAAGCATTGGCATCAAAAGCAAAAATAGAGAAATGGGACCTAATTAAACTCCACAGCTTCTGCACAGAAAACAAAACAAAAAAAAAAAAACAAAAAACAGTCATTAGAATGAGTCAGCAACTACCAGAATGGAAAAATTTTTTTGCAATCTACCCATCTGACAAAGGGCTAATATCCAGAATCTACAAGGAACTAAAACAGATTTACAAGAAAAAAAAACAAAGAAGCCCATTCAAAAGTGGGTGAAGGATATGAACAGACACTTTATAAAAGAAGACATATATGAGGCCAACGAACATATGAAAAAATGCTCATCATCACTGGTCATTAAAGAAATGCAAATCAAAACTACATTCAGATACCATCTCACACAAGCTAGAATGGTGATCATTAAAAAATCTGAAGACCACAGATGCTGGAGAGGATGTGGAGAAAGAGGAACACTTTTACACTGTTGGTGGGAGTGTAAATTAGTTTAGCCATTATGGAAGACAGTGTGGTGTTTCTTCAAGGACCTAGAAATAGAAATTCCATTCGACCCAGCAATCCCATTACTGGGTATATACCCAAAAAACAATAAATCATTCTATCATAAGGAGACATGCACATGAATGTTCATTGCAGCACTGTTTACAATGGAAAAGACTTGGAACCAACCCAAATGCCCATTGATGATAGACTGGAGAGGGAAAATATGGCACATATACACCATGGAATACTATGCAGCCATAAAAGACGTTGAGTTCATGTGCTTTGTAGGGACATGGGTGAACCTGGAAACCATCATTCTCAGCAAACTTACACAAGAACAGAAAATCAAACACCACATGTTCTCACTCAGGCGGGTGTTGAACAATGAGAACACATGGACACAGGGCCAGGAGCATCACACACTGAGGTCTGAGGTGGGGGAACTAGGGGAGGAAAAGCAGGGGGTGGGGAGTTGGGGAGGGATAACATTGGGAGAAATGCCAGATATACGTGATGGGGAGGAAGACAGCAAACCACATTTCCATGTATGTACCTATGCAATAATCTTGCATGTTTTTCACATGTACCCCAAAACCTGAAACCCAATAAAACAAATATATATAATAAAGTAAGTAAATAAATATAAATAATTATGTAAATAGGAAAAAATGGTTTATTCTTTAAAAATCATATAAAACTAAAGTCCAATTACATGTATATATGTGTGTGTATGTATATATATAGCAAAAAGTCAAGCTCTGAAAAGCTTTATTCCAACAGTTTGTACCAGAATTTTGAGGCTTTTTTTGAATAGACAGAGCTTAAGATTCCTTCTGTGACATTTTCTGTAAAGTTTCTCACACTCCTACTCAATTTGAAAGTGGATAAATGTGTTTTCTCTGTTTTATTATTTAAGAAATTCATGGTAAAAAAGGCCTATTTATATATGATTCTTCAATAATTATTGAGTCAGTGGTGTCCTGCTGAGGAAGGGCACAGAATCTCACACTCAGAGAAGCATGATGTTCTGTCAGATGGGAGCCTCCTCCCAGAGCCAGAGCTTCACCTTTCACATGTAATTAGAGGCTTTCACAGATATGCTTTCCTCTGAAGCCCTATCAGAGGCTTAGCCCTGAGAGTTTGACCAAAGAAGGTGACTAATGAGCATGTGACCTAGTACTCTGATCTACAGGGATTCTACCCTGTTTAATAGCTCTTCCCTGGCTCCAGAATCTTTTCCGTGTATTCACAAACAGATACACGGAAAGATTGAGAAGAAGCTTTGATTCTCACTGCGAGCCCTTCTCTGTCTCACCAGCTTCTCTACAAGTGGAATGTTGTAATTATTGCGGAGAGACTTCATGTTAAGTATTTCTGTCTGACAACATAATTGAGAAAAGAAATGGGCAAGAGTTGGATCATCCTGAAGGCCATGTCTAGGATTTTTACCTGATCTATGTCTCAGATTTATGTAAATATTGGCAAATATAGATTCATCTCTAGATGTAGAAAAACACAAGGAGGATCCCCTGCTCACAGAGAACATAAAAGATGAATTCAACGTTTTGTAAATCCAGCTTAATCTCAACCATGGGGCATTAAGTCTTTTCAGTAAAAAAGTAATTGTTTTCAATCACCTGAAGCAACTGAATTATGGCCTCAGACAGCTGGGTACTGAGAAAGTGTGCTCCTCACTAGAAATCCATGGCTACATTTCAGAGAGTTGGGATAATTCCAAAGGATTCTTTTTATTTATATTTACATTTTTTATTTTTTTGAGATGGAGTTGTGCTCTGTCACCCAGGCTGGAAAGCTGTGGCATGATTCCTGCTCACTGCAACTTCTGCCTTTGGGTTCAAGCAATTCTCCTGCCTCAGCCTCCTGAGTAGCTGGGATTACAGGCATGTGTCCCCACTCCTGGCTAATTTTGTGGTTTTAGTGGTGATGGGATTTCTCTATGTTGTTCAGGATAGTTTCTATCACCTGACTTTTTGATTCACCTGTCTGGGCCTCCCAAAGTTCTGGGATTACAGGCATGGGCCACTGAACCTGATCCAAAGGATTCTTTAGGGTAATAGGGAGACCAAATGGAGAAAATAAGCCCAGTCATTGCCCTTCCATCGGGTCTAATTAATCCTACTCTCATCCTACCCCAAAATTATCGCCAGACTCTTTACTGGGGTGTGCCAGGAGTAATTCAGAAAGAACAGAGGTTATTCAAGCCTATCTATTTCTCATAGCAGTCTTAAATTTAAATATTTGATCTATTTTGAGTTGATTTTTGCATGTGGCCAAAGATAGGGTCTAGTTTGATTTTTCTGCATATGGATATCCAGTTTTACCAGCACTGTTTATTAAAGAGATTTTTTTTTTCTTAATGTATTTTCTTGGTGCCTATGGAAAAAATGAGTTCACTGTAGATGTATGAATTTGTCTCTAGGTTCTCTACTCTGTTCTGTTTGTCTGTGTGCATTGGTGTTTTATGCCATTCTGTGTTGCTTTGGTTACTATAGATCTGTAGTATAATTTCATGGTAGATAATGGAATCCCTACAGATTTATTCTTTTTGCTCAGGATAGCTTTGGTTATTCTAGGTCTTTTGTGATTCTGTATAAATTTAGGACTGTTTTGTAGAACTGTTCTTTCTATTTGTGTGAAGAATATCATTGGTATTTTTATAGAAATTGCATTGAATTCATAGGTTGCTTTGTGTAGCATGGACATTTTAACAATTTTGATTTTTGTTATCCATAAACACAGAGTATCATGTGTGAGGACATTTTTTCTTTGTTGTCATAAATTTCTTTTATCAATGTTGTATACTTTTTATTGTAGAGATTTTTACTTTTTTGGTTCAGTTAATTCCTAGCTATTTAACCTATCTGTAGCTATTGTAAGTTGAATTACTTTCTTAATTCTTTTTTAGATTGTTTACTGTTGGCATATGGAAATGTTACTGAATTTTTTTTTTCAGAAAAGAATTTTTTAAAATTTAAGCAACTGCAAATAGAAAACAAGAGGGGATCCCCAGTCTGGGACAAATCCTAGCTACTGTGACAGAGGGGGTTCCCAAATGGGTTGCCAGGCTGTAGTAAAATGTCATGGTTTTAATAATGAGCTGGTGAGGAAGGGGAGTATTATCTTCACAGTGACCAAAGGACCAGTTAGGACCAGGTGTGGCATCTGCATAGAGCTGAGCCCCTATCAACCCCCACCTCGTTAGAACACCACACGGTTGAGTGGCCATCAGATAAATTTTCTGGAGGACTTTGAAACAGTCCTGGCTGGGGCAGGTGGCTGTTACAACAAACACTGGGGAAGCCCCTGTTTCTGAGACACCCTGAGCCAGCGGCCATTACATGACTGAAAACCTCCAGACCTGAGGGGCTCATGAGACAGTGGTAGTCCCCACTCACATGCGACTTGCTCTGTGCTCAGTATCCTTCACATTGAGCCTGACCCAGTTTCACCCTAGGGCTGTGAGTGGGGCAATCCATTTCCATTTGTTTTATAAGGCTTAGCGGAGCTTTGAACTTAGTGCTAGCAGAGGGGGCCCAAAAGCTGACACTGGGATTCCAGCACCACCACTGACAAGTCCTGCAAGTGGCCAGAGTTGCCTCTCCTCCCCTGGATTTGGTTTTGTCCTCTGTGAAATGGGGCATGGGACAGTGATAACTGATTACTCACATATCAGGGATACATGGGTACTGTCAATTAACTGAGTGCTCAGCACAGTGCCTGGAGCTCAGAGTGCAGATAGGGTAGGAGGATGTGTCATAAATCTGAGGGAAGCCCCAACATAATTAACCCTTCCGTCTAGTAGCCAGGCCCCAGTGCAGAGCCCTGTGGCAGTGACAGAGCAAACTGAGACCAGCTCAAGCGCAGCCTCTTTCTCGGACACAGGGCTCTGCTAAGGCACTTAGGGTTCTGGTTTAATTCTGGCAGCTTTAGTGTAAAGAATATTGTGAGACATTTCCTGAGGTCACTGAAAGTCAGAAGAAAAGACAGGCCTTCTCCATCTCCCTGATAGTCATTTCCCAGAACCTAGTTATCCAGAGAGGAGGGAAAATATTTATTTTTTGTAAAAAGTAAATGCTAGAGTTAAATATTATATTAAAATCTCATTCTAGCCTTTTAACTCGAGTACCAAGATGGCGGCTCCCAGAAGCTTGGCTCTATGGAACTATTGCAGTCGTAGGTGGTGGCGGGTGATGCGGGGCTGTCAGCTCCTCGGGCTTCGTGGTTCTTGGCCCCAAAGAGAAGCAGGTAACGGAAACTCACTTTGGGTTTCAGACTGTGTCAGAAGAGAAAAAGTGGGGCAAAGTACATCAGGTGTTTGAAAGTGTGGCTAAGAAGTATGATGTGATGAATGATATGATGAGTCTTGGTATCCATCGTCTTTGGAAGGATTTGCTGCTCTGGAATATACATCCACTTCCTGGGACCCAGCTGCTTGATGTTGCTGGAGGCACAGGTGACATTGCATTCCGGTTCCTAAATTATGTTCAGTCCCAGCATCAGAGAAAACAGAAGAGTCAGTTAAGGGCCCAACAAAGTTTATCCTGGGAAGAAATTGCCAAAGAGTACCAGAATGAAGAAGATTCCTTGGGTGGGTCTCATGTCATGGTGTGTGACATCAACAAGGAGATGCTAAAGGTTGGAAAGCAGAAAGCCTTGGCTCAAGGATACAGAGCTGGACTTCCATGGGTATTAGGAGATGCCAAAGAACTTCCCTTTGATGATGACAAGTTTGATATTTACACCATTGCCTTTGGGCTTCGGAATGTCACACACATTGATCAGGCACTCCAGGAAGCCCATCGGGTACTGAAACCAGGAGGACGGTTTCTGTGTCTGGAATTTAGCCAAGTGAACAATCCCCTCATATCCAGGCATTATGATCTATATAGCTTCCAGGTCATCCCTGTCCTGGAGAGGTCATTTCTGGAGACTGGAAGTCCTATCAATACCTTGTAGAGAGTATCCAAATGTTCCTGTCTCAGGAAGAGTTCAAGGAGATGATAGAAGATGCAGGCTTTCACAAGGCCACTTATGAAAGTCTAACATCAGGCATTGTGGCCATTCATTCTGCCTTCAAACTTTAATTCCTTTCTAATCATGGAGCATGAACCAATTACACCCTGTTGAAAGCCTGGAACTGAAGGATATTCTGGCAAATGAGACAACAGCAGAGCATGTCCTCTTAAGGATGCATACGTTGGACTCATGTTTGAATCGAACACTCTTCAAGTAGAAGAACAAATTTCTGTCACTTTTTTACAGCTTTCTTTGGAGTTGCTTCAGTCCATCTCCAAGAGGCATTTGGTCTGCATTTTTTGCTCAATCGCTAATTTCTCTTGGCTGTAGAGTGTGTGGTTAAGGTACAACCAGCACTAAGGCTCAGTTTTGAAGTGTATTTATAGCTTCTCTGCTGGTGCTGCCCTCCAGAGTGGGTGATAGATCATTTGAACCCAATGATGACTTTAACCAGAAAACTTAATGGTACCTGAATCAACCTTTCAGCCTACTAGGACTAAATCTAGGCCAAGTCAGAGGACTAATAATTATGACAATTGTGTGCTGAACCAGCATTTGACAAGACATTCAATATTAGGCGCGGTGATAGCATAAAGTCTGGCAAATCACAGTCAGGTGCTACAGGATGATAATTGGAACCTCTTTCCAGGAGTCTCCCGACAATGCTGATGAGAACATTCCTTTCCTACAAGAGGCACCCATGCATCCAGTGACACGAGAACAAGAGAGTGATAGCGCCACACCATTGTGATGTCTTATTTAAGGGGAATGTATGTGCGATCTCAGTTTTATGGCCCTGAGGCCATTTGGTAGGAACCAAATGCCAGGTATAGTTTCAGGATAACCAAGCCCTGTCTATATGGGCCCGGAGCGAGAATACTAGCAGATGTGGGTGGGTCGCTGGTTTCACGGAGGTTGGTAGATTAAGAGACCAAGTGTATTTGGTGGATATTCACGGTTGTGTCAACTGTTTGACTAAATGTGCTATGTCCAATCAATATGTTAATGTGCGGATGTATGATGAATGGTTTTACATTGGTGAGTGATATCCATGTTTGGAGTGCGGTATGTGGGTTAAGGATCGTATGGATTATAGTCCAATGTACAATATTAGTTCTTGCTTGTAAGCATGTATGTCAAGGATTTTATGTACGTTTAGGGTTAATGTGCTATGTATAGTTAAGCATTTGTAGTACTAGATATTATTCATGGGGTAAAACAATAATGTACTAATTACATAAAAGTTTGAAATGTTGTGTGTACTTGCAAAGTACTTTATTGTTGGGCCATCAATAAGATAAAGTTTAGAATCCAGGGAGTAGTTTAATATTAGAATGTCAGCTTTGGGTGTTGATGGTGGAATTAGATATTCTCTCCCTGATTGTCCTGGGGAGTAGGTGTTCTCCATTTCTGGTTTACAAGACCAGAGTATTAATTTATACTACAAGGACGTTTATCATTTTAGTAGTTTGTTTTCGATTAGAGCGGAGAGGGGGATTAAGGTGATAATGATGAGAAAATATATGATAGATGCTGTTTGGCCGATGGCGATGAATGGATGTTCAACTGGTTGACCCCCAATTCATGTAAGTGTAACTAGGTCAGCTACTAGCGTTCAGAATAGGATTTGAGTGATTGGTCGGAATGCTATACTTTGTTGTTTGGATAGGTGTATTATGGGGATGAGTATTAGGATTAGGATGGATAGTAGTAGAGCTAGAACGCCCCCTAGTTTATTGGGGATGGGTCGTAGGATTGCGTATGCAAATAGGAAATATCACTCTGGTTTAATGTGGGGTGGGGTGTTTAGGAGGTTTGCTAGTGTGTAGTTGTCTGGGTCTGTTAAAAGGTCAGGTGTAAATAGGGTTAAACTTGTTAGGGTTAGGAAGAGGAAGATCAGTTCAAGAATGTCTTTAGTTGTATAGTATGGGTGAAATGAAATTTTACCAGGTTCTGAGGTGATTCCTGATGGGTTACTTGAGCCTGTTTCATGCAGAAACAAAAGATGAATGGTAGTCAGAGCTGCAATAATGAAAGGTAAAATGAAGTGGAAAGTAAAGAATCGTGTGAGGGTAGCTTTATCCACTGAAAACCCGCCTCAGATTCATTGGACTAAGTCAGACCCAATATATGGGATAGCTGATAAAAGGTTTGTAATTACTGTAGCCCCTCAAAACGATATTTGGCCTCATGGGAGTACATAGCCTATGAATGCTGTGGCTATGGTTGCAAGTAGTAAGATTGTACCGATGTTTCAAGTCTTCAGAAAAAGGAATGACACGTAATATAAGCCTCGGCCGATGTGGAAGAAGAGGCAAATAAAGAATATGGATGCACCGTTAGCATGTATATAGCGGATTATTCAGCCATAGTTAACGTCTCGGGTGATATGGGCGACTGAAGAGAAAGGGGTAGCGGTTTCTGGTGTGTAGTGTATTGCTAGGAATAGGCCTGTGGTAATCTGAATAATTAGGCAAGTGCCTAGAAGTGAGCCAAAATTTCATCAAGAGGAGATGTTGGATGGTGTGGGGAGATCAATGAATGATTCGTTGATGATTTTTGCTAAAGGGTGGGTTTTACGGGAAGAGGTCATTAGTATTCTTATAGTTGAAATACAAAAATGGTTTTTCATATCATTAGTCATGATTATAGTCCATGTGGGAATAATGACATATGCTTTATTTTCATTAAGTATTATTTTAGTAATAGGTTTTGTGGGGTTTTCTTCTAAGCCTTCGCCTATTTATGGTGGGTTAGTGTTAATTTTTAGTGGTGCCGTAGGTTGTGTGATTACGTTATACTTTGGTGGGCCTTATATGGGGCTTGTGGTTTTCTTGATTTATTTGGGGGGTATGATGGTAGTTTTTGGTTACACTGAGGTGATAGCAATTGATGAGCATCCTGAAACGTGGGTGTCAAGTACAGATATTTTAGGTATTTTCATGTTCGGTTTAATGATGGAGATAATTATGGTATTCTTGCTAGGTGGGAATCCTGTTAAAACGGTAGAGATTGTGGTTAATTATAACACTGTGTCAAGTTGAATGATTTATGAGGGTGATGGGCCAGGGTTAATTCGTGAGGATCCTACAGGTGCTGCTGCTTTGTATAATTATGGTATTTGAGTAGTTTTAGTAACTTGTTGGGCGTTGTTTATGGGAATGCATATTGCAATTGAGCTTACTCGGGGTGGGGGTTAAATTGTTAGGAGTAGTGCTAGTGTTGGTGTAATGAAGAAGGATAGGAAGTAAAGCTTAATTAGGCCTTTTTGAGTTGATGAGGTTGTGGAGATCGAAATTTGAGTTTGTGTTGTTATTTTTTATATAGATTTTTCTAGTCAGAAGAGGTTTAATAGGGCTGAGGTAAGGTTTTGGCTTGTGGATAGGCTTGAATGGGGGTTGAGTCGGTGTATAGTGGTTGAGTACAAGCCTAGTATGTTAGAGAAGTAGAAGGTTTTTAATGGGGTGCTTAATTTTATATTGTTAGTTATCAAACTAAGTTATATTGCTACAAGTAGTCCTAGCATGGTTACGCCTAAGGCTGTAAGTTTTAGGTGTCATGGTATAGTGACTTGGGGGTGTGAGGTAGGAGGAACACAATTAGAAATAAGAAACCCGGTGAAAATGCTACCCACTGATAGGTGATTGATTGGGTTTATTAGCATAGGGTTATTTTCATTAATTAAGATGAGAGTTGTAAAGCGAGGGTATCCTGTTAAGGCAAAGAAGATAATGCGGATACTGTATATAGCTGTGAGGGAGGTGGCTACGAGAGTAGTTGTTAGGGCTCAGGCGTTGGTATACAACGTGTTGGAGGTCTCGATGATCAGGTCTTTTGAGTAGAAGCCTGTGAGAAAGGGTACACCTACAAGTGCAAAGCTGCCAATAATGAGGGAGGAGGATGTGAAGGGTAGGGTCTTAAATAAGCCTCCTATTTTGCGGATATCTTGTTCGTTGTATAGGCTGTGAATAACAGATCCTGCAGATAGGAATAGTATGGCTTTGAAGAAGGCGTGGGTACAGATGTGAAGGAAGGCTAGGTGTGGTTGGTTAATGCCGATTCTTACTGTTATAAGGCCTAGTTGGCTTGAGGTTGAGAAGGCTATGATCTTTTTTAGATCATTTTGTGTTAGAGCACAGATTGCTGTGAATAGAGTGGTGATTGCGCCTATTGATAGAGTTAGTGTTTGGATGAGGGGGTTATTTTCGATTAGGGGGTGGAAACGAATAATTAGGAAAACTCCTGCAACAACTATTGTGCTGGAATGTAGTAGTGCTGAAACTGGTGTAGGTCCTTCCATGGCAGATGGAAGTCATGAGTGTAGGCCGAATTGGGCAGATTTTCCTGTTGTCGCTAAGAGAAGGCTTATTAGGGGAAAAGAATTTGAAGTGGAGTCAAGAATGAATATTTGTTGGAAATCTCATGAGTTGGAGTATAGAAAGAATCATGTCATTGCTAGAATAAAGCCAATGTCTCCAATGCGGTTATATAGGATTGCTTGTAGGGCTGCTGTGTTAGCGTCTGTTCGGCTGTGTCATCAGCTAATTAGTAGAAATGATATAATACCTATTCCTTCTCATCCAATGAAAAGTTGGAACAAATTATTAGCTGTGATTAGAATTAGTATTGTTACGAGGAAAATAAGTAGGTATTTGAGGAATTGGTTGATGTTTGGGTCTGAGCTTATATATCATATTGAAAACTCTACGATTGATCAGGTAACAAATAGCGCTACAGGGGTAAATATAATAGAGAAGAAGTCTATCTTAAAGTTTAGCGATAATTTGATAGTTTGGATTGTTATTCAATGTCAGTTTGAGATTACGGATTCTTGGCCTGTAAAGATAAATATTGTTATCGATAGGATGCTGATGGTAAAGGCATAAATGATGGCTAATTTTACATAGTGAGGGTATAGGAGGTTTTTGTTTGGGTTAATTAGAGTAATTATGATAGGCGCCAGCAGTGTAATTATTGTTATTAGAATTATTGAAGAGTGTATTTTTACTTTTATTTGGAGTTGCACCAATGTTTTTGGTTCCTAAGACCAATGGATAACTACTATCCTTTAAAAGTTGAGAAAGCCAAGTTGAATGAATTAGCAGTTCTTGCATGCTTTCTCGGTAGTTAAGAAGTTGTGGGATTCTATTATTAGATTCACAATCTAATGTTTTTATTAAACTATAGCTACAGGGTGTAAAACATATGGTTACCTTAGGGTTTAGGGTGAGTAGGAGGATTGGTGCTATGTGCATTAGTATAAGTGTGTTTTCTCGTGTAAATAGGGGTTTTACATTGCTAGTGCTATATGTTAATGGACCTCGTTGTGTTGAAGTAAATATATGAAGTGAGTACAGGGCTGTGATTAGTATGTTGAATCCTGTGAATATGATGGTAAAATTAGATCAGGAAAAGGGGGCTAAGATTGTTAGCAGTTCTCCTATTAAATTAATAGTTGGGGGTAGGGCAAGATTGGCGAGGTTAGCTAGTAATCATCATAGTGCTACTAGTGGGAATAGTGCTTGAAGACCTCGTGTGAACATTATAGTTCGGCTGTGGATTTGTTCATAGTTAGAGTTTGCTAGGCAGAATGGTAGAGATGAAGTAAGTCCATGGGCAATTATTAGGATTATTGCGCCGGTAAGGCTTCAGGGGGTTTGGATAAGAATGGCTAGAATAACAAGTGCTATGTGGCTAACGGAAGAATAGGCGATGAGTGTTTTTAGGTCTGCTTGTGGCAGGCAGATGGAGCTTGTTATAACTATACCTCGTAAGGATAAGATGAGAAAGGGGTAACTTATTTTTTCTGTCAGAAGGTTGAGTATAGGGGTAATTCGTATTATACCATAGCCACCTAGTTTTAGTAGAATTGCTGCGAGTACTGTTGAGCCAGCGATTGGGGCTTCAACATGGGCTTTAGGGAGTCACGGGTGTAGTCCATATAGAGGTATTTTGACTATAAAGGCCATTATGCGCCCTAGTCATATAATGTTGTTAGTTCAGGATAGTAGTATTTCTTTAGTGTTAATAGTTATTGTGAGCATATTTAGGGACCCTAAACTGCTTAAATAGTACAGGAGCATAATTAGTAGAGGAAGAGATCCAGCTAATGTATAGAATAGGAAATACGAGCCGGCATTAAGACGTTCTGGCTGGTACCCTCAGCGAGTAATAATAATTAGGGTGGGGATTAGGGTGGTCTCGAATAGAATATAAAATAAAATTAGTTCGGTGGCTGAAAAAGTTATGATTAGGGAGATTTGTTAAAAAATTAGTATAGAGATATATAGTTTTTTTCATGGGATGGGGTTGTTGTACCGGTGTTGTTGTGTTGCTAAAATTATTAGTGGTAGTAGTCAGGCAGTTAGTATTAATAAAGGTGATGTTAATGGGTCTGAGAAGAAAGTCAGTGATAGATTACATGAGTTATTTGGCATATATAATATTAGAAGGGTAAAAATACTGATTAATAGGCTGCATGTTATTGTATTAACTCATATTACATGATTTTTTTTTTTTAATTTTTTATTTGATTATAGGTTTGGGGTACACGAGCAGAGCATGCGAGACAGTTGTGTAGGTACACACATGGCAGTGTGCTTTGCTTTTCTTCTCCCCTTCACCCACATTTGGCATTTCTCCCCAGGCTATCCCTCCCCACCTCCCCCTCCCACTGGCCCTCCCCTTTTCCCCCCAATAGACCCCAGTGTTTAGTACTCCCCTTTCTGTGTCCATGTGTTCTCATTTTTCATCACCCACCTATGAGTGAGAATATGTGGTGTTTCCTTTTCTGTTCTTGTGTCAGTTTGCTGAGGATGACGTTCTCCAGATTCATCCATGTTTCTACAAACGACACGAACTCATCATTTCTGATGGCTGTATAATATTCCATGGTGTATATGTGCCACATTTTTCCAATCCAGTCTATTATCAATGGGCATTTGGGTTGATTCCAGGTCTTTGCTATTGTAAACAGTGCTGCAATGAACATTCGTGTACATGTGTCCTTATAGTAGAACGATTTATAGTCTTTTGGATATATACCCAGTAATGGGATTGCTGGGTCAAATGGAATTTCTATTTCTAAGGCCTTGAGGAATCGCCACACTGTCTTCCACAATGGTTGAACTAATTTACACTCCCACCAACAGTGTAAAAGTGTTCCTATTTCTCCACATCCTCTCCAGCATCTGTTGTCTCCAGATTTTTTAATGATCGCCATTCTAACTGGCGTGAGATGGTATCTCAATGTGGTTTTGATTTGCATCTCTCCTGCTTGTCTGGGGTGCACCTCTAGTAGCTGTGGCACAGCGAGGGATGCTACCAGTTTCTTTTTCTGCTCTCTTTGTCCCAGCATGATGCCTGCCTAATGTCAGTCTTTTGGATATAGAGGGGTCAGGGAGCTGCTTGAGGAGACAGTTTGTACTTTATAGGGGTTTAATTGCTGAGCTGTGCACTCTGTTGTTCATTCAGGGCTGTTAGGCTGCTATGTTTGATTCTGCTGCAACAGAGCTCATTAAAAAACCCTTTTTTTTTTTCTCAAATGCTTGGTGTTGAGGGGTTTGGGCTTTATTTTTGGATGTCTGATTAGGTGTCCTGCCCAGCTAGAAGGCAGACTAGCCACTGTTTGGCTGCCGAGGCTCCGCCCTGCTGTTGTGTGATTCACGCTGTTCCTGCCGGCTCTGCTGTGGTCTCCGCCACGCCCTGCGGCGGAGTTTCTTCGTTGTAGCGTGTTGCCTCAGCAACGGCAGGCTGCGTCAGCAGTGGGCGTGTATCTCAGTAGGGACAGGTTGCCTCGGCAACAGCTGGCTGCGTCAGCAGTGGGCGTGTATCTCAGTTGGGGCTGGTTGCCTCGGCAACGGCTGGCTGCGTCAGCAGTGGGCATGTATCTCAGTTGGGGCGGGTTGCCTCGGTAGTGGTGGATGCCCCTCCCCCACAGAGCGTCTCGGACCGTCTGCTCGGGATAGTTTGAAATCGCGGTTTTGTTCGTCCCACTGGGTATCCCAATCCCTGCAATCCCCTGGGCTGGCCTATTGTCCAAGTCTCATTCAGTCTCAAGTCCAGCCCTCTCAAGTCTCAGGTTGCCGGTTCAACAGGGCACCCGGACAAGCGCGCCCTGTGGGGATTGCTGGGTAGGGCCGGCCGCCGCCACCCCGGCTGCCGGCTTCGCCAGGCAGACCTACTGCCTGGCGTCCCGTGTCTTTTTTATACTTGGGAGTTTCCCCGTTCTGTGGGCAACAAAGATCAGTCTGGAAATGCCGCTTTGACTCACCGTTTGCAGATTCAACGAGAAGAGCTCCAATCCTGGGTTGTTCTCACAGCGCCATCTTGAGTCCTCGGGGCTACATGATTTTTTGAAAGTCATATTGTTGGTAGTATTATGATTGTTGGTAAAATAATTTTTAGCATTGGAGTAGATTTAAGTTTTGGACATAGTCTAAGCTGTACAGGTTAGAGATTAAGATTAATAAGGCTAGGCCTACTGCAGCCTCACATGCGGCAAACACTAGAAGAGTAATGGGTATTATATACATTAATATTAAATATATATTTAGAGTTGTGAGTGTAGTTATAATAAATAGTGATAATATTATGCCTTCCAAACATAGTAGAGACGATATTAGGTGATATGGTTAACTTAATAGTCCCAACAGTGATATGAAATATGCTAGTGTGACGTTGATATAAATGAAAGGCACGTGTTGGTAAATATGAGTTTTCATAATCTAATGAGTCGAAATCATTTGTTTTAAATAAACTATATACACTCAACTCAGTCTAATTTCTTTTGGGTCCATTCATAGGCCAATCCCAATACTAGAATAATAAGTAGGGCAAAAATCATGTTGATTGTTAGTATTAAGTTGTTTGTTTGGGTTGCCCATGGTAGAGGTAGTAGTAAGGTGATGTCTAGGTCAAACAGGAGGAATGTAATAGCAATTAAGAAGAATTTTATAGAGAAGGGCAGGTGGGCAGAGGTTGTAGGGTCAAACCCAAATTCATAAGGGTTGTGTTTTTCTGTATATGCATTTAGTTGGGGGAGTCAGAATGTGATGGTAATTAGAAGTAGGGCTAGGAGGATGTTAGTTGTTAGGGTTAGTGCTAGATTTATTACTCTCTCTCGAGTTATATGAGGCTTATTGATTGGAAGTCAATAGTACTGTTTATGCTAAGAGAGTAAGGCCCTCATCAATAGATAGAGATATAGAGGAATAGTCATACTACATCTATGAAATGTCAGTACCATGCAGTGGCTTCAAATCCGAAGTGGTGGTTGGATGTGAAGTGATATAGCTGTTGGTGAAAATAGCAGGTGGTGAGGAAGGTAGTTCCAATAATAACGTGGAGGCCATGGAAGCCTGTAGCTATAAAGAATGTGGACCCATAAATTCTGTCGGAGATAGTAAATGAGGTTTCAGAGTATTCTGATATTTGTAGACAGGTAAAGTAGATTCCTAGTGCAATAGTTATGGTCAGTGCTTGAGCTGATTCTTTTTGATTGGCTTCTATTAGGCTGTGGTGTGCCCAAGTAATTGTGACTCCTGATGAAAGTAGTACAGCTGTATTTAGTAGGGGTACTTCTATTGGGTTAAGAGGAAAAATACCTGTAGGGGGTCAATGTCCTCCTGTTTGTGGGGTTGGGGCTAAGCTGGAGTGGTAAAATGCTCAGAAGAAGCCAGCAAAGAAGAATACATCTGAGATAATAAATAGGATTATCCCATATCGAAGGACGTTTTGTACGGGAGTGGTATGATGGCCTTGATATGTGCCTTCTCGTACTACGTCGCGCCACCACTGAAATATTGTTATTGTGCTAGCTAGTAGCCCTGCAGTAAGGAGGGGGATGTAATAGAAATGAAATCATATAATTAGGCCAGATGTAAGCAAAAATGCTGATAGGGCTCCTGCTAGTGGTCAAGGGCTTGGGTTAACTATGTGATAGGCATGTGTTTGGTGTGTCATTATGAGTTGTCATGTAGATATAAGCTTACTAAAAGTGTGAATACATAGGCTTGGATGAGTGCTACACCTAATTCTAGGGTGATTAATAGAATGATAATGATAATAGTAATTGTGGAGGAAGATAGGTAGATGGATATGATAGTGTAGTGTCTCCAAGTAGATGTATTAACAGGTGACCTGCTGTGATGTTGGCTGTTAGTCGTACAGCTAGAGCTACTGGTTGAATGAAGAGGCTGATTGTCTCGATAATAATTAACATTGGGATAAGTAGTACGGGTGTTCCTTGTGGTAGGAAATGGGCGAGAGATGATTTTTTTTTAAATCGTAACCCTATGAGTACAGTTGCTGCTCATAGAGGAATTGCTATATCTAGATTTATTGATAGTTGAGTGGTTGGTGTAAATGCATAGGGTGTAAGTCCGAGAAGATTATTTAATGCGATGAAAATGATCAGGGCTAGAAGCATGAGAGACCAAGTTCGTCCCTTAGTAGTATGAGTTATTATCATTTGTTTTAGTTTAAGTTGAACTAATCACTGTTGAAGAGAGGAGAGTCGGTTATTAATTAGGTTATTAGGAGGTATAATTAATATGGCAGGAAATATAATGATTAATATTACTAGGGGGATTTCTAGGATTGTCGGGATATTGAAGGAGGCGAATAAATTTTGGTTCATTTTAGTTCTCAAGTTGTTTTATGTTTTTGTGTTCTAGTCAATTTTGGTGATGGGGTAGTGTAGAAAGTAAAACTCAATATCTTTAATTGGGTGATGTAAAACAAGGTTACAATTATTGACAGAATCACCATTGGTCATGGTGAGATGTTTAGTTGAGGCATTCACTGTAGAGAGACGGGTTCTCTCAATCTTTAACTTAAAAGGTTAATGCTAGTTTAGCTTTACAGTGATACGATATATAAGTATGAGGCTCATACTTTGAAATCTTGGAAATAAATAAATTCTAGTACAATGGGCATAAAGCTGTGGTTGGACCCACAAATTTCTGAACACTGTCCATAGACTATGTCTGGTCGTGTGGAAGTTAATATGGCTTGATTTAAGCGTCCAGGGATTGCATCTGTTTTTACACCTAGTGATGGCACAGCTCATGAGTGTAGGACGTCCTGTGATGAAATTAGCACACGAATATCTGCTTCTATGGGTAAGGTTGTTCCGTTGTCTACTTCAAGGAGTCGAAATTCTCCAGGTTCAAGGAAATATGTTGGTGTAATATAAGAGTCGAATGCTAAGTCTTCATAATCGGAATACTCATAACTTCAGTATCATTGGTGGCCAATTGCTTTAAGAGTTAGGTAGGGTTTATTAAATTCGTCTGTCATATATAAAATACATAGGGATGGAAGGGCAATTATAATGAGAATTATAGCGGGCAGGATGGTTCAGATTATTTCAATCTCTTGAGCATTTATGGTACTGGTGTGAGTTAGTTTTGTAGTAAGTATTAGAGAAATAATGTATAGAACCAGTGAGCTAAATAAAAAAGTGATTATGAGAGCATGGTCATGGAAGGCGATAAGTTCTTCTATGATGGGGGATGCGGCATTTTGTAAGCCTACTTGAGCTGGTGCTGCCATTAAGATATATAGATATTTAGTCTATGATTTAACTTTGACAATTTACGTAATTATTTTACTAATATCTTATTGAAAAAGTCATAAGGTCTATGGAATTGGCTTGAAACCAATTTTGGGGGGTTCAAATCCTTCCTTTTTTGTTTAGGGTTTTTACATAGGTAGCTTCTTCAAATGCGTGATAGGGAGGAGGGAAGTCGTACAGCCATTCTAGATTGGTAGATAGTTGTTCAATGGTAGAAACTTTTCACTTTGAGGAGAAGGCTTCTCAAATTATGAAAATTATTAGAATAACTGCTGTTAGTGAGATGAAGGATCCTACAGATGAGACGATGTTTCATGTGGTATATGCATCTGGATAGTCTGAGTATCGTCGAGGTATTCTGGATAGGCCAAGGAAGTGCTGTGGGAAGAAAGTTAGACTTACGCCTACAAACATAATAGTAAAATGAACTTTAGCATAGGTTTGGTGAAGTGTGTAGCCTGAAAACAGTGGAAATCAGTGAATAAAGCCCCCTATAATAGCAAATACTGCCCCTATGGATAGTACGTAATGAAAATGTGCTACTACATAGTATGTATCGTGTAATACAATGTTTAATGATGAGTTGGCTAGTACAATTCCTGTTAATCCGCCTACGGTGAAAGGAAAGATAAAGCCTAAGGCCCATAGTATTGCGGGGGATCATTTAATATTGCCGCCGTGTAGCGTAGCTAGTCAGCTAAATACTTTTACCCCGGTAGGGATTGCGATAATTATAGTAGCTGATGTGCAATATGCGGGAGTGTCTACATCTATACCTACTGTGAACATATGGTGGGCTCACATGATAAATTCTAGGAAGCCAATGGATATTATAGCTCAGACCATGCCCATATAACCAAATGGTTCTTTTTTATTAGAATAGTACCTTACAATGTGTGAAATTATTCCAAAACCTGGCAGAATAAGAATATACACTTCAGGGTGACCAAAAAACCAGAATAGATGCTGATATAGGATGGGATCTCCGCCACCAGCAGGGTCGAAGAAAGTAGTATTGAGATTATGATCAGTTAGTAATATAGTAATTCCAGCAGCTAAGACTGGAAGGGAGAGTAGAAGAAGGACCGCTATAATTAGGACGGATCATACGGGGGTTTGGTATTGGGTCATGGCTGGGGGTTTTATCTTAATAATTGTTGTAATAAAGTTAATAGCCCCTAGAATAGAGGAAACACCTGCTAAATGTAATGAAAAAATAGTTAGGTCTACAGAAGCCCCTGAGTATGATATGTTACCTGCTAAGTGTGGGTAAACTGTTCAGCCAGTTCCGGCACCAGCTTCTAGGGTTGAGGATGCAAGTAGAAGAAGGAGTGAGGGGGGTAGGAGTCAGAAGCTCATGTTGTTTATTCGAGGGAATGCTATGTCGGGAGCACCGATTATCAAGGGGACAAGTCAGTTTCCAAAGCCCCCAATTATAATTGGTATCACTATGAAGAAAATTATAATAAATGCGTGAGATGTGACAATAACATTATAGACATGATCATCTTCTATTAGGCTTCCTGGTTGGCATAATTCTGCTCGGATTAGGAGGCTTAGGGCTGTTCCTACTGCTCCTGCTCATGCACCAAATAGTAAGTGTAGAGTTCCGATTCTTTGTGATTGGTTGAAAATAATCAGCGATTTATGAACATAGTTAGGGGTAAAATGGCTGAGTAACCATTAGACTGTAAATCTAAAGACAGAGGAGTAGCCCTCTTTTTACCAGCTCTGAGGTGATATATCATATTGAATTGCAAATTCAAAGAAGCAGCTTCAACTCTGCCGGGGCTTCGCCCGCCTTTTTTCCCCTAACGCCGGGAGAAGTAGATTGAAGCCAGTTGATTAGGTTGTTTAGCTGTTAACTAAATTTTTGTGGGTTAGAGTCCCATCAATCTAGGAAGGGCTTAGCTTAATTAAAGTGATTGATTTGCGTTCAGTTGATGCAGAATAAAGTTTTGCAGTCCTTATGGTAGTGCAGAAATTAAGTAAAGTTTACTTACTAAGGGCTTTGAAGGCTCTTGGTCTCATTCACCTAAATGTCTAGATTATTAGTGTTAGTGGGGTTAAAGATAGTAGTAATGTGGAAGAGATTACGAGTGGAGGTAGGAGTGGCATTGGTTTTATGTGTTTTAGTTGTCAGTTAATTTTTGTGTTGTTGGATGTGGGGAATATTGTTATTGAGATGGAGTATGTTAGGCGTATATAGAAGTATAGGTTTATTAGTGTTAGTATGGCTATTGTGAGTGGAATAATTAGGTTATTGTTTTTTGTAAGTTCCTGTATAATGGCTCATTTAGGGGAAAAGCCTGTTAGTAGGAGTAAACCTCCTAAAGATATTATTATTAGTGGGATTATGGGTATTATTCATGTTAATTTATTTCAAGTGTGCGATAATGATAGAGTTGTTACATTTGAGTTTAGGTAAAAAATTATGAATGTGGAGATTGTTAAGAAGATATAGATAATAAGGTTTAGAATGGTGATATTTGGGTTGTAGTACAGCACTGCTATTATTCATCCCGTGTGAGTAATTGAGGAGTAAGCTAGAATTTTGCGTAGTTGTGTTTGGTTGAGTCCTCCTCAGCTGCCAATTATAATTGATAGGATTGAGATCATTAGAATGATATTCATGTTTATTGATGGGAAGATTTGAAATATGATTGATATGGGGGCAAGTTTTTGTCATGTGAGGACGATTATGGCTGGAATCAGGGGGATTCCTTGGGTTACTTCTGGAAGTCAGAAGTGAAGGGGGGCTATTCCTATTTTTATTACTAGGGCAATTAATATTACTGTGGACAAAATTTGATTGTGGGGTGGGTTAATTGTTCATTGTCCGGAAGTTAAGTTATTAAGGAAAATGTCTATTAGGAGAATTATTGATGCTGTTGCTTGAATTAGGAAATATTTTGTGGATGCTTCTGTGGATCAGGGGTTTGTGTTTTAGGCTAAAATTGGTACGATGGCTAATATGTGCAGTTCTAGGCCTATTCAGACTAGAAATCAGTGTGAGCTTAGAATTGTAATTGTGGTTCCTGTTAGGATGGTTAAGGAAATAATGAGGTGGGCTAGGGGGTTGATATTAGTATGGGAAGGGTTTGACCAACATTTTCGGGGTATGGGCCCAATAGCTTATTTAGCTGACCTTACTGTTTAGGATATGGTGTAATAGGTATCACGGAGTGTTTTGAGTTCTCAGGTACGGGTTCAATTCCTATAATTCTAGAAATAAGAGAGTTTAAACCTATATAATTTACTCTTATCAAAGTAACTCTTTTGTCAGACATATTTCTTATGTTTGTGGTGGGATGCCAGATGTTAAGATGGGCATTGAGATATATCATATGCATAGTGCTAGTGTGAGGGGTAAGAAATTTTTTCATAGGAGGGATATTAGTTGGTCATAGCGGAAGCGAGGGTATGCTGTTCGAATTCATAGGAATAGGGTGGTTAATAGGAGGGTTTTAGTTATAAAGTTGATTGTGTAGATTTCTGATATGGTCATGTTATATGATGTTGCTAGGAAGATGGTGGTGGTTAGGGCATTTATTATGATAATATTTATGTATTCTGCTATAAAGAATAGGGCAAATGAGCCTGTGGCATATTCAATATTAAAACCTGAAACTAGCTCTGATTCTCCTTCTGTTAGGTCAAAGGGGGCTCGGTTGGTTTCTGCTAATGTGGAGATAAATCATATTATGGCTAGGGGTCATGATGGGAGTAGAAGTCAATAGTGTCCTTGTGTTGTAATGAGTGATTGTAATTAAATGAGTCGCTTATTAGTAGGGTAGATAGGAGAATGATAGCGAGGGTGACTTCATATGAGATTGTTTGGGTTACGGCTTGTAATGTGCCAATTAGTGCATAGTTTGAGTTGGATGCTCATCCAGATCATAAAATTGAGTAAAACGCTAGGCTTGATGTTGCTAGAATAAATAAGAGGCCTAAGTTTAAGTTGATTAGGGGGTGTGGCATAGGAAGTGGGGTTCATAAAATGAGGGCGATGGAGAGGGCTAGGGTAGGGGCGGATACTTAAAGTTGTGGTGGAGGTGGTGGGTAGTAAGAGTTCTTTTGTAAAAAGCTTTATGGCATTGGCAATTGGTTGAAGTGTTCCATAGGGGCCTACAATGTTAGGACCCTTTAAGAATTGTATATAGCCCCAGATTTTTCGTTCTATAAGTGTTAAGAATGCTATGGCAATCAGGGTGGGTTCGACTAGTAGAAGTAAGTTGACTATAAACACGTTGTTAAGAAGAGGAGTTGAACCTCTGGTTATAAAGTTTTAAGTTTTATGCAATATCCAGCCTCTGCCATCTGAACAGACCCTGTTCTTGGGTAAGATAATAGTTTGCAAGATTGAGATATGGGTTATCTAAATTTTAAGGGCGCTTTATGAAGTAGGCCCTATTTCTTTTGTCCTTTCGTACTGGGAGAAATGTTTAATAGATAGAAACCGACCTGGATTGCTCCGGTCTGAACTCAGAACACGTAAAACTTCAATCGTTGAACAAACAAACCCTTAATAGCGTCTGCACCATTAGGATGTCTTGATCCAACATCAAGGTCGTAAACCCTATTGTCGATATGGACTCTAGAATAGGATTGCGCTGTTGTCCCTAGGGTAACCTAGTCCATTGATCAAGTTATTGGGTCAACAGCTGTGTTTTTATTTAGACTAGTGAGGTCTTAGTATGTATTTTTCAGGGGTTATACTGTACTCCGAGGTCACCCCAACCAAAATTCATGATACATTGACAATAGGTTAATGCCTATTGGTTTAAATTGTTCTGGTTTGTATCATTAAATTGAAGCTCCATAGGGTCTTCTCGTCTTATTTAGGCATATCCGCCTCTTCACGGATAGGTCAATTTCACTGATTAAAAGTAAGAGACAGTTAAACTCTCGTGTGGCCATTCATACAAATCCTTATTTAGAGAACAAGTGATTGTGCTACCTTTGCACGGTCAGGGTACCGCGGCCATTGAACATGTGTCACTGGGCAGGCAGTGCCTCTAATACTGGAAATGCTAGAGGTGATGTTTTTGGTAAACAGGCGGGGGTAGAGTTTGCTGAGTTCCTTTTACTTTTTTTAATCTTTCCTGAGTGCACTCCTGTGTTGGGTTAACAGTTTGGTTAATTGATAAACTAATCTGTAGCATATGGTAATTAGGCTGTTAACTAACAATAGTTGTTTCTGTCTGAGATAAGCTTATGCATGGAGAATGATTTCATGTTACTTATATAAACATTATTGCTTCTATTAAATAATAGATTGGTCCAATTTGTTTTAGGAGTTCAATAAGATTAGTAGGATTAAGAGTAAGTAAGTATTGACCTTGAACGCTTTCTTATTTGGTGGCTGCTTTTAGGCCAACTATGGTGGTTAAGTTATTTACTCTCTATAAAATGTTGTTTCCTAGGGTCTGAAGAGCTGTCCCTCTTTAGACTAGCAATTAAATTTACAGGAAGATTATATGATTCTGTAGGTAAATTTAAAGTTGAACTAAGATTCTGTCTTGGACAACCAGCTATCACCAGGCTTGGTAGGTTTGTCACCACTACCCATAGATTTTCCCACTATTTTGCCACATAGACTGGTGTGCTCTTTTAGCTATCCTTGGGTAGCTCACTTGGTTTCAGGGGGCATTAAGTTCTCTTTATAAAGTTAGTTCTAGTTGGTTCATTATGCAGAAGGTATAAGGGTTTATCTTTGCTTTTTTGTGCTCTATTGGTTTTGTCCTTTCCCTTGTTGTACTATGTCTATTGTGCCTAAAATGCAATTTCTATCGCCTATACTTTTGTAGTAGGTAAATGATTTAATTGGTGTAGTTAAGTAGTACACTTTTAATAAGGTTTGGGCTAGAGTTAGCTCAAAACAATCATCTGTTATGAGATCTTCCGGGTGTAAGCCGGATGGTTTAATTTAAGCTACATTTTGATTCGTCCAAGCGCACTTTTCAGTACGCTTACCATGTTACGACTTATTTCCTCTAGATCAGTATGGAGTGGTTTATTGTTAATGTACTTTTATGTGATGTTTGAGGAGGGTGACAGGCGGTGTGTGCGTGCTTATTGGCCTTGTTTCAATCAAGCTCTCTATTCTTGGTTTACTGCTAAATCTACCATAGGCCCTTAAATTTCATAAGTGTTATTGTGTAGTTTTCTGATTTAGAAAATGTAGCCCATTTCTTCCCACGTCATTGGCTGCACCTTGACCTAACGTTTTTATGGTAACACTTCTGCTTACTTTACAATCATTAAGGAGTTTGCTGAAGACGGCGGTATACAGGCTGATGGCAAGATATGGTGAGGTTTATCGGTGTGTATCGATTATAGAACAGGCTCCTCTAGACGGATGTAAAGCACTGCCAGGTCCTTTGAATTTCAAGCTGTTGCTTGTAGTGTTCTGGCGAATAATTTTGTTAATTAAGTTATTGAATTTTAGGGCTAAGGATAGTGGGGTATCTAATCCCAGTTTGTGTCTTAGCTATAGTGTGTTCAGAATATTAAAGCCACTTTCGTAGAGTATTTCACTATAACTTGGGTTTTCTATGACTTAGTTATAGGTTAGCTTTATTGGGGTAGGTTAAATCTTAAACAGTCTTTACGCTGGGCTCTATTAACTCGAGTCAATTGTATGGCCGTGGTGGCTGGCACGAAATTGACCAACTCTGGTTGTCAGTGTAACTTAATTAAACTTTTTTTCATTGCTAAAAGTTAGTCACTGCTGTCTCCTTTGAGTTTGCCTTTTGAAAAAAAAATAATAAATAAAATCTCATTCTACTACAAACTCAGAGTTGTGGTTATTTTTATTCTTTTTATTTCACTTGTGTAAGCTGAAATAAGATACAGACTCTAACATTTCTCCTTGAAGTATAAAATTCTAATGAGTCAACAGCATGATGCTTGAGGAAGGAGAGAAAAACAGCCATACTTTCTGGCTGCTGGATAAGACACACAATTCCATCTTTCTCAGAGCACATGTTTATTTTAGTATTAACACAAGGAAAGAGTAAAAATAGCCACCTCAAACTTCTAGAATTAAGAATCTGAAGGTATTTTTATGGAGTATAGCAACAGCCTTAGAAATAGATTTCTTTAAAAACAATAGTTGCAGAGATCATTTCCCGACCCAGGAGGGTGAATACCTTTCTATGATTTTAGAAAAAAAAATCAACTTCTACTTCACTTGCTGAGGTTTCTTTTAAACAACTATGAGGACATCATAGTTTTCTCTTCCAATTCTGGAATTGCATCAGGTCCATGTGGGGAAAAAAGTATACAATAATCAAAATGACAAATGTGAAAAGGACGAGGCCAGGGAAAGCCTATTGACAATGAATGCAGAGAGGGAAAGAAGCTGCATTCTCAGTCTTCTTCTAGGGGCCTGTGACTGAGCCTTTACCTTAGGTGTACATCCTCCCAGAGATTTTGTCTCTTACCTTAAAATTTTCTTTCTTTTTTTCAGCTTGTTTCTTATCTAGAAAAAAAGAATTATAATGCCACATTATGGCTACACCCGGGCTTTATTCTGTAAACATTTTTGTTATCTATGAAGCAGAATTTCCAGGATTAGTGCAATTCTTTGTCTAATTTCTTTTTTATTTTTTTGAGACAGAGTCTTACTGTGTTACCCAGGCTGGAGTGCATTGGTGCAATGTCAGCTCACTGCAATCTCCACCTTCTGGGTTCAAGTGATTCTCCTGCCTCAGTCTCCAGAGTAGCTGGGACTACAGGCACTCACCATCATGCCCAGCTAATTTTTTTTTTACTTTTAGTACATTTAGTAAATTTTGTATTTTTACTTTCACTAAGTTGATCAGGCTGGTCTTGAACTGACCTCCAGTAATCTGCTCACCTCAGCCTCTAAAAGTGCTGGGATTAAAGGCATGAGCCAATTCTTTTGGAGGAACAAATCACCTGAAAGTCCTCAGACCCTTTTGTCAAGCACATATTGGCCTTTTCTTTCTGGCTGGGGTCTGATAAATCACAGGTGAGCATTATTTTTCTTTGTTACTTGCCACTGAAAATTTCTGCACACTTTATTTCTGATGAAAATAAATCCAAAATGGAGATAGTCATATGAGAAGCCTCTAAGACGAACTGGGAGGGCATGAAGAGTGGAATTAATCCTCATGCATGCCCAGGTGGAATTTGACCTGTTTGAATTGGGAAAATCCCAGATGTCATGCAAAAGCAGCTGTGTTTGACTTAAATTGTTTATACCAGGCCTGATCCAAACCACCTGAGGAGACAGCTGTGCTCAATTAAGCTGGTACTTTCCTAGCTACGTTCTCAGCTGGCAACCAACCATTGTCCATCATAGACTGCACTAAAATCCTTCACTTGTGTAAACTTGAAGTAAAACTTTATAAGCCCTTCTCTAACCTCACCTGACTGGAACATGATACAACTTCTTACTAGACTTGTGTCTCCCAGATTGCAATTTCTAAAAAACTTTAATTAAAATACTTTTTATTTTGTTTATTTCCCACAGGTTTTGCTTTAGTCTTATAATTTAAAATTTTTTCGCTCAAAAAAGCAGAGTCCATTCTCTTCTCTGGAAAGCATGGCAGATGCAAGACCTTGCAAAAGAGATAACCGAAAATATATACACACATATAAATAGCAAGAATTTAAAACTCAAAATATTAAATATGTCACAAAGGCCTATAAGCAATGGAATAAATAGGATGAATAGCAACATGGATAAAATCAACTGTGAATTGAAAGCCTGAACGTTCCAGTGAAGGTATTGAGAATGCTTTAGAAAAAACTAAAGAGATAAATAGTTTTAAAAATATAGAGCTGGGATCAGTGGTTCTCACTCATGATACCAGCTACTTGGGAGGCTGAGGCCAGAGGATCAATTGTGGCCGGAAGCTTGAGAGCAGCCTGAGACCAGCCTGAGCAAGACACCAATCACTAAAAAAAATTTTTAGATTATTTTGGCATTGTGGCAGGTACCTGTAGTCTCGACTACTTTGAAGACTGAGGCAGGAGGATTGCATGAGCTCAAGGAACTTGAGATTACAGTGAGCTATAATTGTGCCACTGTACTCCAGCCTGGAGTGATACAAAATCTAGTTACATTAAAATAATGTATAATTATCAAAGAGAAAAATAAAGTTGCACAACTTGACAAAAAAATAGAGCAACTGGGGGGAAGGGGATGAGAGAATAACTTTCTTTTTATTTTCTTAATTTGTCATTATGTAGACTTTTTCACCAAACTAAAACTTTCTTATACTTTGCTGCCCAGTTAACCCCGGGGAATCTTTAATTACTTGGCTTAAAAATAGATACTCACGAGGGGGAGGACTCAAGATGGCACTGTGAGAACAACCCAGGATTGAAGCTCTCGCTGGATGTGCGCAGAGGGTGAGTCAGGGACGCATTTCCAGATGGATCTTAGTTGCTCACAGAACGGGGGAATTCCCAGGTATAAAAGAGACACAGGATGCCAGGCAGAGGTTTTGGCTGGTGTAGCCGGCAGCCGGTGCAGCTGCGGCCCATGCCGGAGCACAGAGGCGCTCGACAGCACTCCATACAAAAGTGCACTGTTACGGGTGCCCTGTTGAACCAGCAAACTGAGATCTGAGAAAGCTGAATGTGAGACGGAACGGGACTTGGACAGTGAGCCAGCCCAGGAAATCCCAGGGAAACAGCGTTTGGGGTAGCGCAGTGCGACAAACAAAACAGCGATTCCAAACGCTCCCGGTGAGGAGGTTCCCTCAAAACGCAGCACCGTGGGGGAGGGGCATCCGCCATTACGAGGCAATCAGCCCCTACTGAGGTACACGCCCACTGCTGACACAGCCTGCCATTGCCGAGGCAACCTGATACAACAGAGAGACTCTGCCACAGGGCGTAGCCTGTGGCAGCAGGGCAGAGACTGCAGCAGAAGGGTAGAGCCTGCAGAAACAGGGCGAACCTCACACCAGCAGGGTGGAGCCTCAGCAGGCAAATAGTGACTAGACTGCCTCCTAGCGGGGCAGAACAGCACAGCAAACACTCAAAAATAAAGCCCCAACCCCTTAAGAAAGAGCAGCTGGGAAAAAAAGGGTTTTATTATGAGTTCTGTTGCATCAGAATTAAACATAGCAGCCTAACAGCCCTGAATGAAGAATAGAGCTCACAGCTCAGCAATTGAGCTCATATAAAGTACAGAGTGTCTCCTCAAGCAGCTCCCTGACCCCTCTATATCCAAAAGACTGATATTTGGCAGGCATTATTCTAGGACAAAGATAGCAGAAAAAGAAACTGGTAGCACCCCTCACTGTTCCACAGCTGCTATAGGTGCATCCCAGACAAGCAGGGCCTGGAGTGGACCTCAGCAGTCATACAGTGAAGGGGCTAGACTGGTAGAAGGAAAACCAAGTAACAGAAATAATTCATCATCAACAATCTGGGTGTCCATTCAGAGACCCAATCAAAAAGTCAGCAACTACCCAGACGACAGGTGGATAATTCCACAAAGATGGAAAGAAACCAGCGCAAAAAGGAGGAAAACACCCGAAACCAGAACACCTCACCTCCTAGAAAGGACCAAAACTCCTCACCAGCAAGGGAACAAAGCTGGACGGAGAACGGCTGTGATGAAATGACAGAATTAGACTTCAGAAAATGGATAATGAGAAACTTTTGTGAGCTAAAAGAAAATGTTTTAAATCAATGCAAAGAAACTAAGAACCTTGAAAAAAATATAAAAAAAGATTCGAGGAAATGATAACAAGAATGGATAACTTAGAGAGGAATATGAATAACTTAAAAGAGCTGAAATACACAATATGAGAACTTCGCGAAGCATGCACAAGTTTCAATAGCCGAATTGACCAAGCAGAAGAAAGAATATCAGAAGTCGAAGATCAACTCAATGAAATAAAACAAAAAACCAACATCAGAGAAAAAAGCACAAAAAGAAATGAACAAAGTCTCCAAGAAATGTGGGAGTATGTGAAGCCACCTAACCTACGTTTGATAGATGTACCAGAAGGGGACAAAGAGAATGAATCCAAGCTGAAAAATACTCTTCAGTACATTATCCAGAAAAATTTCCCCCACCTAGCAAGACAGGCCAACACTCATTTACAGGAAACACAGAGAACACCACAAAGATATTCCACAAGAAAAGCAACCCGAAGGCACATAATCGTCAGATTCAACAAGGTTGAAATAAAGGAGAAAATGCTAAGGGCAGCCAGAGAGAAGGTCAGGTCACCAACAAAGGGAAGCCCATCAGACTCATAGCAGATCTCTCGGCAGAAACACTACAAGCCAGAAGAGAGTGGGGGCCAATATTCAACATCCTTAAAGAAAAGAATTTTCAACCAAGAATTTCATATCCAGCCAAACTGAGCTTCATAAGTGAAGGAAAAATAAAATCCTTTGTGAACAAGCAAGTACTCAGAGATTTTGTCACCACCGGGCCTGCTTTACAAGAGCTCCTGAAAGAGGCACTACATATAGAAAGGAACAACCAGTACCAGCCATTCCAAAATCACACTAAATGCTAAAGAGCATCAACATAATGACGAATCTACAACAACTAACAGGCAAACAGCCACTTAGCATCAAAATGGCAGTATCAAATTCACAAATAACAATATTAACCCTAAATGTAAATGGACTAAATGCACCAATCAAAAGACACAGACTTGCAAACTGCATAAAAATCCAAAACCCATCAGTGTGCTGTATCCAGGAAACCCATCTCACATGCAAGGATACACAAAGGCTCAAAATAAAGGGATGGAGGAAGATTTACCAAGCAAATGGAGAGCAAAAAAAACCAGGAGTTGCAATTCTCATCTCTGATGAAATAGACTTTAAAGCAACAAAGATCAAAAGAGACGAAGAAGGCCATTACATAATGGTAAAAGGATCGATAAAACAAGAAGAGCTAACGATCCTAAACATATATGGACCCAACACAGGAGCACCCAGATACATAAGGCAAGTTGTTAATGACTTACAAAGAGACTTAGACTCCCACACAATAATAGTGGGAGACTTTAACACTCCACTGTCAATATTAGAAAGATCAACCAGACAGAAAATCAACAAGGATATCCAGGGCTTGAACTCAGACCTGGAGCAAGCAAACCTGATAGACATTTACAGAACTCTCCACCCAAAATCCACAGAATATACATTGTTCTCAGCACCACATCACACCTACTCGAAAATTGACCACATAATTGGAAGTAAAGCACTGCTCAACAAATGCAAAACAACTGAAATCATAACAAACAGCCTCTCAGACCATAGTGCAATCAAGTTACAACTCAGAATTCAGAAACCAACCCAGAACCGCACAGCGTCATGGAAACTGAACAACAGGCTCTTGAATGTTGACTGGATAAACAATGAAATGAAGACAGAAATAAACAAGTTCTTCGAAACCAATGAGAACGAAGACACAACATGCCAGAATCTCTGGGACACATTTAAAGCAGTCTCTAGAGGAAAGTATATAGCAATAAGTGCCCATATGAGGAGAATGGAGAGATCCAAAATTGACACCCTATCGTCAAAATTGAAAGAGCTAGAGGAGCAAGATCAAAAAAACTCAAAACCCAGCAGAAGACAAGAAATAACTAAGATCAGAGCTGAACTGAAGGAGATTGAGACACGAAAAACCCTTCAAAAAATCAATAAATCCAAGAGCTGGTTTTTTGAAAAGATCAACAAAATAGACAGACCACTATACCGATTGATTAAAAAGAAAAGAGAGAACAACCAAATAGATGCAATAAAAAATGATAAAGGGGAAATCACCACAGATTCCACAGAAATTCAAACCATCATCAGAGAATATTACGAGCAACTCTATGCACATAAACTAGTAAACCTGGAAGAAATGGATAAATTCCTGGACTCCTGCATCCTCCCAAGCCTAAACCAGGAGGAAGCTGAAACTATGAATAGACCAATAACAAGGTCAGAAGTCGAGGCAGCAATTAGGAGCCTACCGCACAAAAAAAGCCCAGGTCCAGACGGGTTCACAGCCGAATTCTACCAGACACACAAAGAGGAGCTGGTACCATTTCTTCTAAAACTATTTCAAACAATCCAAAACGAGGGAATCCTTCCCAAATCATTTTATGAGACCGACATCATTCTGATACCAAAACCCGGCAGAGACCCAACAAGAAAAGAAAACTTCAGGCCAATATCCATGATGAACATAGATGCAAAAATCTTCAATAAAATATTGGCAAGCCGAAAGCAACAGCAAATAAAAAAACTTATTCATCATGATCAAGTAGGATTCATCCCGGGGATGCAAGGCTGGTTCAACGTACACAAGTCTATAAACATAATTCACCACATAAACAGAACCAAATACAAAAACCACATGATTATCTCAATTGACGCAGAGAAGGCATTTGACAAAATTCAACAGCCCTTTATGCTAAAAACCCTCAATAAACTCGGTATCGATGGAACGTATCTCAAAGTAATAAAAGCTATTTATGACAAACCAACAGCCAATATCATACTGAATGGGCAAAAACTGGAAGCATTCCCTTTGAAATCTGGCACTAGACAAGGATGCCCTCTTTCACCACTCCTATTCAATATAGTTCTGGAAGTTCTAGCCAGAGCAATCAGGCAAGAAAAAGAAATAAAGGGTATTCAAATAGGAAAGGTGGAAGCCAAATTGTCTCTATTTGCAGACGACATGATAGTATACCTAGAAGACCCCATCACCTCAGCCCAAAAACTCCTGAAACTGATAAGCAACTTCAGCAAAGTCTCAGGATATAAAATCAATGTGCAAAAATCACAAGCATTTGTCTACACCAATAACAGACTTAAAGAAAGCCCAATCAAGAACGAACTGCCATTCACAATTGCTACAAAAAGAATAAAATACCTAGGAATACAACTCACAAGGAACGTAAGGGACCTCTTCAAGGAGAACTACAAACCACTGCTCAACGAAATCAGAGAGGACACAAACAGATGGAGAAACATTCCATGTTCATGGTTAGGAAGAATTAATATCGTGAAAATGGCTATACTGCCCAAAGTAATTTACAGAATCAACGCTATCCCCATCAAGCTACCATTGACTTTCTTCACAGAACTGGAAATTCATATGGAACCAAAAGAGAGCCCGCATAGCCAAGTCAATTCTAAGCAAAAAGAACACAGCGGGGGGCATCACACTACCGGGTTTCAAACTATACTACAAGGCAACAGTAATCAAAACAGCATGGTACTGGTACCAAAACAGAGATATAGACCAATGGAACAAAACAGAGGCACCGGAGGCAACACAACATATCTATAACTATACAATCTTTGATAAACCTGAGAAAAACAAGCAATGGGGAAAGGATTCCCTGTTTAACAAATGGTGTTGGGAAAACTGGCTAGCCATGTGCAGAATGCAGAAACTAGACCCCTTCCTGACACCTTACACTAAAATTAACTCCAGATGGATTAAAGACTTAAACATAACACCTGGCACGGTAAAAACCCTAGAAGGAAATCTAGGCAAAACTACCCAGGACATAGGAGTAGGCAAGGACTTCATGACCAAAACACCAAAAGCATTGGCAACAAAAGCCATAATAGACAAATGGGACCTAATGAAACTCCACAGCTTCTGCACGGCAAAAGAAACAGTCACTAGAGTGGATCGGCAACCAACAGAATGGGAAAAAATTTTTGCAGTTTACTCATCTGACAAAGGGCTGATATCCAGAATTTACAAAGAACTCAAACGGATTTACAGGAAAAAAACAAACAAGCCCATTCAAAAGTGGGCAAAGGATATGAACAGACACTTTACGAAAGAAGACATATATGAGGCCAACAATCATATGAAAAAATGCTCATCGTCACTGGTCATTAGAGGGATGCAAATCAAAACCACATTGAGATACCATCTCACGCCAGTTAGAATGGCGATCATTAAAAAGTCTGGAGACAACAGATGCTGGAGAGGATGTGGAGAAAAAGGAACACTTTTACACTGTTGGTGGGAGTGTAAATTCGTTCAACCATTGTGGAAGACAGTGTGGCGATTCCTCAAGGCCTTAGAAATAGAAATTGCATTTGACCCAGCAATCCCATTACTGGGTATATATCCAAAAGACTATAAATCGTTCTACTATAAGGACACATGTACACGAATGTTCATTGCAGCACTGTTTACAGTAGCAAAGACCTGGAATCAACCCAAATGCCCATATGATAGACTGGATTGGAAAAATGTGGCACATATACACCATGGAATATTATGCAGCAATCAGAAATGATGAGTTTGTGTCATTTGTAGGGACATGGATGAATCTGGAGAACGTCATCCTCAGCAAACTGACACAAGAACAGAAAATGAAACACCGCATATTCTCACTCATAGGTGGGAGATGAAAAATGAGAGCACATGGACACAGAGAGGGGAGTACTAAACACTGGGGTCTATTGGGGGGGAAAGGGGAGGGCCAGTGGGAGGGGGAGTTGGGGAGGGATAGCCTGGGGAGAAATGCCAAATGTGGGTGAAGGGGAGAAGGAAAGAAAAGCACACTGCCATGTGTGTTCCTACGCAACTGTCTTGCATGCTCTGCTCATGTACCCCAAAACCTAAAATCCAATAAAAAATTAAAAAAAAAGGAAAAAACTTTACCATGACCTCCGCTAGCAATACCCCAAGCCACTGAGGAAGTTACAGACACCACTGATACTCTTTCATCCAAATAATTTACATAAAGGCAGGCCAGATGTAGTGGCTCACACCTGTAATCCCAGCACTTTTGAGGGCCAGTGTGAGTGGCTTGCTTAAGCTTAGGAGTTCAAGTCCAGCCTGGGGAAAATGGTGAAACCCTGCCTCTACTAGAAACACACAAATTAGCCAGCCGTGGTGGTGAAAGCCTGTAATCTCAGATACCTGGGAAGCTGATGCACAAGAGCTGCTTGAACCCAGAGGTGGAGGCTACAGTGAGCTGAGGTAGCACCAGAGCACTTCGGCCTGGGAGACAGAGTGAGACTTTGACTAAAGATAGATAGATGATGATTGATAGATAGATAGATAGATAGATAGATAGATAGATAGATAGATAGATCAATCGATAGATAGATAGATAAATGATAGATAATAGATAGATAGATAGATGATAGATAGATAGATAGATAGATAGATAGATAGATAGATAGATAGATAAATGATAGATAGATATTGGAATTTTTGGTGTTCCAAAAGACAAAGAGAAAACAATTGATGAAGTTTCTATCACAGAATAGGAAGAAGATGATAGAATCTTATGACAGGATAGGAGCAAGATTATGGCATAGAAAACCATCAATTTTCCTCCCACCAAAACAACCCACAAGTTAACAACTGTCTACAAATTAAAAACACCTTTGTAAGGACCAAAAATCAGAATACCAACTCAGCCACAGCATGATAGGCTAACAGTCAGAGTCACGAGGCCTCCATTTCAGGCGCTAGCTCCCAGATAAAATCTCTAGACACATATTGGGCCAGAAGCGAACCCACTGCCTTAAAGAAAAAATCCAGTCCTGGCAGCATCTATCACCTGCTAACTGAAGAACACTTGAGACCAGAGTAACCAGCAGTGTTATCCAGGTGCTACATTGAGCTCCTTCAGGGAGGCTTTGAGACTTTGTGGCTTTAGGTAGTGCACCAAAAAGGGTCTTGAAGTTTACAATTTCAGGAATTGACACTTGGATGGCATTTGTGTATTTGCCATAAGCCAAAGGGGAGCTCATTGCCATAAAAGGTGAGTCCCAGGCCAGGCAACCTTTACCAAGAGCTGATTTAAAAGACCATGGGTTTTAAGGGAATATCAGCAGTAGTCTGTCAAAGCTCATCATGGCCAGGGCGGGTGGTGGCTATGAGGTCAGTCTCCACTGCCTTTGGAAAGGGGAGGAAAGAGTGAAAAGATCTGCATCTTGCAATTTGAGTGTAATTTCAGCTGCAGTACAATAGAACACCAGGTAGTCTTGAATTCTGGACTTGAACTTCTTCATGGCACTTCAGGACGTGCCTGGATCCTGGGGGACATCATTGATCTGAAGGGAAAATCACAGGCCTGGCTGTTTTTGCCACCTGCTAATTGTAAAGCCCCAAGGCTTTGAACAAACATAGGCAGTAGCCAAAGAGTAATTAACACAGGTTTGGGGTGAGACCCACTGCTATGCTGGCTTCAGGTCTGATCCAGTGCAGTTATAGTGGTGATGGACACAGAAGTGCTTTTGTCACTGCACCCCCAGCTCTAGGTGGCTCAGAACATAGAGAGGGAATTTGTGTGTATGGTAAAAAGTAAGTGAAGACTACAAGAGCCTGTGAGCGTAATACATAGACATCTCCCAGATATTGTCAGGGTAATACCATCAAAATAATAAGACCATCAAGTCAATACCTCACCAGGCTGAAAGAACCACATAATTACTGCACTTTGGGTGCTCCCTAAAGCAGATATGATTTAGACCACAACACCCAAGTCTTGTCAAATATCTGTAAAGCCTTCCATAGAGGGTCAACTACAAATAAGCACAGACAGCAAAGACTACAATAAGTGCCTAACTCTTCAATTCCCAGACATCAAAGAACCTTTACTAGCACAAATACAATTCGGGAAAACATGACCTCACCAAATCAACTAAATAAGGCACCAAAGTCCAATCCTGGAGAAACAGAGATACATGAATTTTAATACAAAAAATTCCAAATAGTTGTGGTGATAAAACTCAAATAAATTCAAGATAACACAAAGATGGAATTTGTAATTCTGTCAGATAAATTTAACAAACAGATTTAAATAATTAAGAAGAATCAAACAGAAATCCTGGAGCTAAGAAATTTAATTGACACTAAAGAATGCATCAGAATTCTTTAGTAGCAGAACTGATCAAACAGAAAAAGAATCTGTGACCTTCAGATAGGCTGCTCGAAAATACACAGTCAGAGAACACACACACACACACAAATAAAATACAACAAAGCATGCCTATAGAATTAATAAATATTCTCAAAAGGACAAGCTAAGAGTTTTTTGCCTTAAAAAGAAAGTAGAGTAAATTATAGTGGTAGAAACCTTATTCAAACAGATAATAACAGAGAGCTTGACAAAACTAGAAAAAATAAATAAATATTCAAGTCTAAGAAAGTTAAAGAACAGATTATAGAGAATTTAACTCAAAGAAGACTACCTCAATGTATTGAATTATCAAACTCCAAAACATGAGAGATAAAGAAAAGATTCTAAAAGCAACAAGAAAAATAAACAACATATAAAGGTGCTCCAGTATTTTTGGCAGCAGAAATTTCAGTGGAAATATTAAAGGCCAGGAGATAATGAAATGATATATTTCAAGTGCTAAAGAAAAAGAATGTTTTACCCTAGAATAGTATAACAGTGAAAATATTCTTCAAACATGAAAGAGAAATAAAGAATTTTCCAGACAAACAAAAACTGAGGGATTTTATCAATACCAGACCTGTCACACAACAAATATTATATTTCAATCAGAAAGAAAAGGACATTAATGAGCAATACATAATCACCTGAAAGTATAAAACTCACTGTCACTAGTAAGTACACAAAAAACAGAATTTTGTAGTGCTGTAACTGTGGTATATAAACTACTCTTATCATAAGTAGATGAAGTAAACAATGAGCAAATCAAAACTAATAACTACAACAACTTTTCAAACATAAGTACAATAAGATATAAATAGAAACAACAAAATATTAAAAAAGGGGAAATTACAGTTTTTAAGTTAGAGTTTTTAATTAATAGTTTTCTTCTTATTTGTTTGTTCATGCACATAGTATTAAGTTGTTACCAGGTTAAAAACTAGGTTATAAAATAGTATTCCCAAGTCTCATGGCAACCTCATATCAGAAAACCTACAATGGACACACAAAAGATAAAAAGCTAGAAACTAAATTATATCACTGGAGAAAATCACCTTGACTAGTAGAAGACAAGAAGAAAACAAAGACCAGAAAACAAATTACAATATGGCAAGAGTAAGTCCTTACTTATTAATAATAACATTATATGTAAATGAACTAAACCCGCCAATCAAAAAACAGAAAGTAAATAAAATGGATACAAAAAGAAGACTCATTGATCTGTTGCCTACAAGAAACACACTTTATCTATAAAGACACACATAGGCTAAAAATAAAAATGCAGAACAAGATACTTCATGCCAATGGAAACCAAAGAAGAGCAGAAGTCACTATACTTATACCAAACAAAATAGATTTCAAGATTTAAAAATCACTATAAATGATAAAGGGGACTTCTGCAAAGATGGCTGAGTATGAACTCTAAAGTGCAGATTCCAGTGAGAGCAATGCAGAAGGTGAGTGATCTCCTAATTTCCAACCAAAGTACAAGGTTCATCTCAATGGGACTGGTTGGAGAGTTTATGTAGCCCAAAGAAGGTAAACCAAGGCAGGATGGGGCGCTGCCTCACCCAGGAAGTGCAATGTGCTGGAGGATACCCCTCCTACACAATGGAGGCCATCAGGTACTTTCCCATCCACTCTGGTACTCCAGTTCAGATATTGCACTTCTGCCATGGTCTTTACAGTCTACACACCAGGAGATTCCTGCTGGGCCTACAAGGACTGAGAGTTTCCAACACAACTCTGGGTGGCCATTTCTGCCAGTGCCTCGAGTTTCCCAAACAAATCTGGGAGGCTGTTTTAACTGGCATCTGAAATGTCTGTGAGTCAGAGCCACTCATTCCCCTGGAAAAAAAGGGGGGGGTGAAGACAGGGAGCCAAGAGATCTGGCTCTGTGGGTGCCAACCCACAAAGACCAGCAAACTGAAACCCACTGGACTGAGAGTTTCACAGCCAGCACAACAGTGTGAGCTCCACCCAGTATGGTGGAGCTCAGTGAGGGGAAGGGCATCCATGATCACTGAGACAGTCTGGCCATTACCAAGGCAGTTTGCCATTACCAAGGAAGTCCCCCACTACCAAGGCAGTTCTAACTTTGCCTGTGTAAACCAAATTGCAAAGCAGTTTACACAGCAGCTGGGCAGAGGCCACAGAAGCTCAGCATTGCCTCTGCTGGCAGACCGTGACTAGATTCCTTCCTTGGTGGGCAGAGCATCTCTGAAAAAAGGCAGCAGCACTAGAGGCTTATAAATAAAGCCCTATCGTCCTGAGACAGAGCACCTGGGAAAAGCAGCAGTTGTGAGTTCTGCTACAGCATACTTAAACGTCCCTGCCCAGCAGCTCTGAAGGGAGCAATGGAGCTCCCAGCACAGCACTTGAGCTGTGAAAAGAGACACACTGCCTCTTCAAGCAGCTCCTTGCACCCCACATATCAAAAGAGACACCTCATACAAGAGAGCCCTGGCTGACATCTGGCGGGTATCCTTCTGGGAAGAAGATACCAGAAGAGGGAACAAGCAGCAATCCTTCTTGTTCTGCAGACACCCCCTTCCCATGTGATTCCCAGGTAAGCAGGATCTGGAGTGGACCTCCAGTGGTCCTGCAGCAGAGGGGCCTGAGTGTTAGAAAGAAAATTAGAAAAAGAATAAAATAATTTCAACATCAACAGAAAATACATCCACTCAGAGACCACATCTGAAACTCACCAACTTCAAATATTGTAGATAAATCCACGAATATGGGAAGAAACGAGTCCAGAAGGAATGAAATCACCAGAAATAACTCTCCTCCTCCAAGGGATTACAACTCCTCACCAAAGAGGAAACAAAACTGAATGGAGAATGAGTTTGATAAATTGACACAAGTAGGCTTCAGAAGGTGGATAACAACAAACTTCTCTAAGCTAAAGGTACATATTCTAACGCAATGTAAAGAACTTAAGAACCCTGAAAAAGATTAGATGAAATGCTAACTAGAATAACCAGCTTAGAGAAGAACATAATCAACTTGATGAAGATGAAAAACACAACACAAGAAGTTCATGAAGCATACACAACTTTCAATAGCCGAATTGACCAAGCAGAAGAGAGGATATCAGAGGTCGAAGATCAACTCAATGAAATAAAATAAGAAGGCAAGATTAGAGAAAGAAAGAATGAATAGAAATTTTTAAAAGCCTCCAAAAAATCTGGGATTATATGAAAAAATCTAATCTATGTTTGATTAGTGAACCTAAATGTGATGGGGAGAATGAATTGAAGCTGGAAAACACTCTTCAGAATATTACCCAGGAAAACTTCCCCAATCTAAAAAAACAGACCAACATTTAAATCCAGGAAATACAGAGAACACCACAAAGATATTCCTCAAGAAGAGCAACCCCAAGGCAATAATCACCAGACTCACCAGGGTTGAAATGAAGAAAAAAATGCTAGAGGCAGCCAGAGAGAAAAGTCGGGTTACCCACAAACAAAAGCCCATAAGACTCACAGTGGATTTCTCAGCATAAATTATACAAGCCAGAAGAGAGTGGGGGCCAATATTCAACATCTTTAAAGAAACAAATGTCCAACCCAGAATTTTATATCCAGCCAAACTAAGCTTCATAAGTGAAGGAAAATTAAAATATTTACAGACAAGCAGTTGTTGAGAGATTTTATCACAACCAGACCTGCCTTACAAGAGCTCCTGAAGGAAGCACTAACCATGGAAAGGAACAACCAGTACTAGCCATTACAAAAATGAAGAAAATGGTAAAGACCACTGAAATAATGAAGAAACTGAGTCAACTAATGATTAAAACCACCAGCTAGTATCAAAATGAGAGGATTAAGTTTACATATAACAATATTTACCTTAAATGTAAATGGGCTAAATTCCCCAATCAAAACACATACACTGGCAAATTGAATAAAAAGTCAAGACCCACCAGTGTGTTCTATTCAGGAGAGCCATCTCACTTGAAAAGACATATAGACTCAACATAAAGGAATAGAAGAAAATGTATCAAGCAAATGGAGAGCAAAAACAAGCAGGGGTTGCAATCCTAGTCTCTGATAAAACGGACTTTAAACCAACAAAGATCAAAATAGACAAAGAAGGGCATTACATAATGGTAAAAGGATCAATGCAACAAGAAGATCTTACTATCTTAAATACATATGCACCTAACACAGGAGCACCCAGATACATAAAGCAAGTTCTTAACAATATACAAAGAGACTTAGACTCCCACACAGTAATAACGGGAAACTTTAATACTCCACTGTCAATATTAGACCTATCGATAAGACAGAAAATTAACAAGAATATCCAGGACTTGAACTCAGATCTGGATCAAGTGGACCTAATAGATGTCCACAGAACTCTCCACTCCAAATCCACAGAATGCACATTCTTCTCAGTGCCACATCACACTTACTCTAAAATTGACCACATAATTGAAAGTAAATCAACCTCAACAAATGCTAAAGAACAGATACCATAATAAACATTCTCTCAGACCACAGTGCAATCAAATTAGAACTCAAGACTAATAAACTCACTTAAAACCACAAAACTACATGGAAACTGAACAATCTGCTCCTGAATGACTACGGATAAATATAGAAATGAAGGGAGAAATAAAGATGTTCTTTGAAACCAATGAGAAGGAAGACACAATGTACCAGAATCTCGGGGACACATTTAAAGCAGTGTCTACAGGGAAATTTATAGCACTAAATGCCCACATGAGAAGTGAGGAAAGTTCTAAACTCAACACCCTACCACCACAATTAAAAGAGCTAGAGGAGCAAGATCAAAAAATTCAAAAGCTATAAGAAGGCAAGAAATAACTAAGATCAGTGAAGAATTTAAGGAGATAGACACATAAAACGTCCTTCAGAAAGTCAATAAATCCAGGCGCTGTTTTTTAAAAGATCAACAAAATAGATAGACCACTAGGCAGATTAATAAAAAAAGAAAAGAGAAAAATCAAATAGACGCAATAAAAAATGATAGAGGGGATATCACCACCAATTGCTCAGAAATACCACCTACCATCAGAGATTACCACAAACAACTCTATGCACATAAACCAGTAAATCTAGAAGAAGTGGTGAAATACCTGGATGCTTACACCCTCCCTAGACTAAACCAAGAAGAGGTTGAAACACTGACAGACCAATAACAAGGTCTGAGGTTGAGGCAGCAATTAATAACCTACCAGCCAAAAAAAGTCCAGATCCAGGTGGGTTCACAGTCTAATTCTAACAGACATACAAAGAGGAGCTGGTACCATTCCTTCTGAAACTATTCCAAACAATACAAAAAGGGAATCCCTGCTAAGTCATTTTATGAGACAAATATCATCCTGATATCAAAACCTGGCAGAGGGTTAACTAAAAAAGAAAATTTCAAGACAATATCCATGATTAACATTGATGCAAAAACTTCAATAAAATACTGGCAAACAAAATGTTTATCCATCATGATCAAGTAGGTCTTATCCCAGGGATACAAGTCTGGTATCATACTCAAATCTATAAATGTAATCCATCACATGAACTGAACCAAAGACAAAAACCACATGACCATCTCAATAGATGCAGAGAAGACCTTTGACAAAATTGAACGGCCCTTTATGCTAAAAACTCAACTAGCTAGGGATTTATGGAATGTATCTCAAAATAATAAAAGCTATTAATGACAAACCCACAGCCAGTATCATACTGAATGGACAAAAACTGAAAGCATTCCCTTTGAAAATTGGCACTAGACAAGGGTGGCCTCTGTCACCATTTCTAGTCAACATAGTATTGGAAGTTGTAGCCAGAGCAATCAGGCAAGAAAAAGAAATAAAAGTATTCAATTCAGAAAAGCAGAAATCAAATTGTCTCTATTTGCAGATGACATGATTGTATATTTAGAAGACCCTATCATCTCAGCCCAAAATATCCTTAAGATGATAAACAACTTCCACAAAGTCTCAGGATACAAAATCAATGTGTGAAAATCACAAGCATTTCTATATGCCAATAACAGACAGAGAGACAAATCATGATAGGACTCCCATTCACAATTACAAGAGAATAAAATACATAGGAATACATGAAGGATATGAATACATGAATACATGAAGGACGTGAATACATGAATATGTGAATGAATTCACATGAATACATGAAGGTGTGACTTAATAAAGGAAAGGAAGAACCTCTTCAAGGAGAACTACAAACCACTACTCAAGGAAATAAGAGAAAACACAAACAGATGGGAAAACACTCCATGCTCATGGTTAGGAAGAATCAATATCATGAAAATGGCCATACTGCCCAAAGTAATTTATAGATTCAATGCTAGCCCCATCAAGCTACCAATGACCTTCTTCACAGAACTGGAAAAAACCACCTTAAACTTCATATGAAACCAAAAAAGAACCCGCATAGCCAAGTTAATTCTAAGCAAAAAGTACACTGGAGACATCACATTACCTGATTTCAAACTATACTGCAAGGTTACAGTAATCAAAACAGTATGGTACTGGTACCAAAACAGATATAGACCAATAAAACAAAACAGAGGCCTCGGAGGCAACACCACACATCTACAACCATCTGATCTTTGACAAATCTGACAAAAACAAGCAATGAGGAAAGAATTCCCTATTTAATAAATGGTGTTAAAAAACTGGTTAGCCATGTGCAGAAAGCTGAAACTGGATCCCTTCCTTATACCTTATACAGAAATTAACTCCAGATTGATTAAAAGTTTTAGCATAAGACCTAACATCATAAAAACCCTAGAAGAAAACCTAGGCAATGCCATCCAGGACCTAGGCATAGGCAAGGACTTCATGACCAAAACACCAAAAGCAATGGCAGCAAAAGCCAAAATTGACAAATGGGATCTAATTAAACTTAAGAGCTTCTGCACAGCAAAAAAAAAAAAAAAAAAAAAAAAAATCATTAGAGTGAACTGTCAACCAACATAATGGAAAAACGTTTTTGCAAGCTACCCATCTGACAAAGAGCAAATATCCAGAATCTACAAGTAACTAAAACAAATTTACAAGAAAAAAACAAACAACTCCATCAAAAAGTGGGCAAAGGATATAAACTGACACTTTTCAAAAGAACACATTTATTGGCCAAGAGACATATGAAAAAATACTCATTATCACTGGTCATTAGAGAAATGAAATCAAAACTACACTGAGATACCATCTTACCTCAGTTATAATGGCGATCATTAAAAAAATCTGAAGACAACAGATGTTGGAGAGGATGTGGAGAAATAGGAAAACTTTTACACTGCTAGTGGGAGTGTAAATTAGTTCATCCATTGTGCAAGACAGTGTGGCAATTCCTCAAGTATCTAGAAATAGAAATACCATTTGACCCAGCAATCCCATTACTGGGTATATACTGAAAGGATTATTAATTTTTCTATTATAAAGACACATGGACACATATGTTCGTTGCAGCCCTGTTTACAATAGCAAAGATCTGGAACCAAACCAAATGCCCATCAATGATAAACTGGACAAGGAAAATGTGGCACATATACACGTGGAATACTATGCAGACATAAAAAGGAAATAGATCATGTCTGTTGCAGGGACACAGATGAATCTGAAAACCATCATCTCAGGAAACTGACACAAGAACAGAAAGACCAAACACCACAATTTCTCACTCATTAGTGTGCTGAATTATCAGAACACATGGACACTGAGAGGGAAACATCACACATTGGGGTCTGTCGGGAGGTGAAGAGTTAGGGGAGGGATAGCAGGGGGTGGGGAGATTGGGGCAGGATGACATTAGGAGAAATACCTAATGTAAGTGACAGGGGCATGGAGACAGCAAACCACCATTGCATGTGTGTACCTATGTAACAATCCTACAACATCTGCACATGTACCACAGAACCTAAAGTTAAATAATAAAAAAAAAATTATAATGGGTCAATTCAGCAAGAGAATATGAGTTTAAATATATATGCACTCAAATACGTATATAATTTATTTATATAAATCATTATTATAAATAAACATTTATATATAAAGAATGAAGGGGGTGTGAGATTGGACAGAAAAAGAGTGAGAGATGGTGACCTGAGAATGGAATAGAGAAATTAAAATAGACAAAAAGAGGAATCAGCAATGAGATGGAGGAGGCAGAATGAAGGAGGGGGCTCTCCACAAACAGAGGCAGCTGGTACAACAGAGAGTGTATCACATACTTGCCAGATGCCTCTTTTATTTTCTAGTTACTTTTTCTTTTAAATTTGTGTCATATTTAGTGAAGATGTCAATGCTTTTAAAAATATTCTTATGTACTAAAAATATTCTTTGATGGTTAGTCAATAACTTTCAGAATTTAAATATGCCCTTGGAAAAATATTAATTTTTAAATTGACAGAAAATATTCAGTAAAACTAGTTAGTTTAATACACAACAGCTTCTTCTCTTTCCCATGTGGTTTAAGAAATTAATGCACTGCAACATAAAATTTCTAAGTCTATGTACTCTCCAAGTTTCCCTTGTTCTTTCTTAGCAGATATTAAAGAAGGTGCTAGCTGGATATGGAAGTTTCTTTCATCAAAACCATCTGTTTATTATAAATACATTGTCCTGAGGTAATTGTATAGCCAACATCCTTTATATTTCCAACGGTCAATTATTACATCTTTTCAATTTTTTAATCTGGGGAGTTCAATGTGATCTTTCAAACAAAAAATGCTTGAAATTAATGTGATTAGAATCACAGAGAAGTCTCTCCTTGTCAAAAGTATAAAATATGGTCTGAGGAGGACGGACTCAAGATGGCGTGGGGACCACAACCCAGGATTAAAGCTCTCGGTGAACGCGTGGAGGGTGAGTCAGGGTTGCATTTCCAGATGGATCTTTGCTGCCCACATAACGGGGAAACTCCCAGGTATAAAACACACGTGGGACACAAGCGCAGCGGTTTCGTCTGATGCAGCCGGTGGCTGGTGCAGCCAGCAGCCAGTGCTGCAGCACAGCAGCACTCCACAGTGCTCCGCACAAAGCACACTGGTCTGGAAGCCATGTTGAACCGACAATCTGAGACTTAAGAGGGCAGATTGGCATATCCATCTGATTGAATGGGACTTGGACATTGAGCCAGGCCAGGAGATTCCAGGGAAATGGCGTTTGGGCCATCGCAGTGGGACAAAAAAAACGGCGATTCCAAATGCTCTGGGTGGAGAGTTTCACTACGGGCACAGCTGAACCCAGGATGGCGCAGCTCTGTGGGGGAGGGGTGTCCATTGCCGAGCCAACCCGCCCCTACTGAAGTACACTCCCATTGCTGACACAGCTTCCCGTTGCCGAGGCAACCCGCCACAACAGAGAGTCTCCGCCACTGGGCATAGCCCAGGGCAGCAGGGCGGAGACCCCAGCAGCAGGGCGGAGACCACAGTGGCAGGGCATAGCCTGCAGCAACAGGGAAGACCTCACACCAGCAGGGCAGAGCCTCGGCAGGAAAATAGTGACTAGACTGCCTCCTAGCTGGGCAGGACAGCACAACAGACACTCATAAAGAAAGCCCCAACCCCCCGAGACAGAGCATCTGAGAAAAAAAGGGTTTTTTTAATGAGTTCTGCTGCAGCAGAATTAGACGTAGAAGCCTAACAGCCCTGAATGAACAACAGAGCTCACAGCTCAGCACTTGAGCTCCTATAAAGTACAGACTGTCTCCTCAAGCAGCTCCCTGACCCCTCTATATCCAGAAGACTGACATTTGGCAGGCATTATCCTGGGACAAACATAGCAGAAAAAGAAACTGGTAGCATCCCTCACTGTTCTGCAGCCGCTATACGTGCACCCCAGACAAGCAGGGCCTGGAGTGGACCTCAGCAGTCATACAGCGGAGGGGCTAGACTGGTAGAAGGAAAACCATGTAACAGAAATACTTCATCATCAACAATCTGGGCGTCCACTAAGAGACCCAATCGAAAAGTCAACAACTACTCAGACGACAGGTGGTTAAATCCGCAAAGCTGGGAAGAAACCACCACAAAAAGGAGGAAAACACCCGAAACCAGAACACCTCACCTCCTACAAAGGAACAAAACTCCTCACCAGCAAGGGAACAAAGCTGGACAGAGAATGACTGTGATGAACTGACAGAATTAGACTTCAGAAGGTGGATAATGAGAAACTTTTGTGAGCTAAAAGAACATGTTTTAAATCAATGCAAAGAAACTAAGAACCTTGAAAAAAGATGCGAGGAAATGATAACAAGAATGGATAACTTAGAAAGGAATATGAATGAATTGAAGGAGCTGAAAAACACAATACAGGAACTTCGCAAAGCATGCACAAGTTTCAACAGCCGAATTGACCAAGCAGAAGAAAGAATATCAGAAGTCGAACATCAACTCAATGAAATAAAATGAGAAACCAAGATTAGAGAAAAAAAGCGCAAAAAGAAATGAACAAAGTCTCCAAGAAATGTGGGACTATGTGAAGATAGGCATACCAGAAGGGGACGAAGAGAATGAATCCAAGCTGGAAAATACTCTTCAGGATACTATCCAGGAAAATTTTCCCCACCTAGCAAGACAAGCCAACACTCAATTGCAGGAAATACAGAGAACACCACAAAGATATTCCGCAAGATGAGCAACGCCAAGGCACACAATCGTCAGATTTACCAGGGTTGAAATAAAGGAGAAAATACTAAAAGCAGCCAAAAAGAAAGGTCGGGTCACCCACAAAGGGAAGCCCATCAAAATCACAGCAGATCTCTCAGCAGAAACTCTACAAGCCAGAAGAGAGTGGGGGCCAATATTCAACATCCTTAAACAAAAGAACTTTCAACCCAGAATTTCATATCCAGCCAAACTGAGCTTCAGAAGTGAAGGAAAAATAAAATCCTTTGCGAACAGGCAAGGACTCAGAGATTGTGTCACCACCAGGCCTGCTTTACAAGAGCTCCTGAAAGAGGCACTACACATAGAAAGAAACAACCACTATTAGCCATTCCAAAACCACACTAAATGCTAAAGAGCATCGACATAATGAAGAATCTACATCAACTAACGGGCAAAACAGCCAACTAGCATCAAAATGGCAGTATCAAATTCACACATAACAATATTAACCCTAAATGTAAATGGACTAAATGCACCAATCAAAAGACACAGACTGGCAAATTGGATAAAAATCCAAAACCCATCAGTGTGCTGTATCCAGGAAACCCATCTCACATGCAAGGATACACAAAGGCTCAAAATAAAGGGATGGAGGAAGATTTACCAAATAAATGGAGAGCAAAAAAAAGCAGGAGTTGCAATTCTCATCTCTGGTAAAATAGACTTTAAAGCAACAAAAATCAAAAGAGACAAAGCAGGCCATTACATAATGGTAAAAGGATCGATACAACAAGAAGAGCTAACGATCCTAAACATATATGAACCCAATACAGGAGCATCCAGATACATAAGGCAAGTTCTTAATGACTTACAAAGAGACTTAGACTCCCACACAATAATAGTGGAAGACTTTAACACCCCACTGTCAATATTAGACAGATCAAACAGACAGAAAATCAACAAGGATATCCAGGGCTTGAACTCAGACCTGGAACAAGCACACCTGATAGACATTTACAGAACTCTCCACCCCAAATCCACAGAATATACATTCTTCTCAGCACCACATCACACCTACTCTAAAATTGACCAAATAATTGGAAGTAAAACACTCCTCAGCAAATGCAAAACAACTGAAATCATAACAAACAGTCTCTCAGACCATAGAGCAATCAAGTTAGAACTCAGAATTCAGAAACCAACCCAGAACCACACAGCTTCATGGAAACTGAACAACTGGCTCTTGAATGTTGACTGGATAAACAATGAAATGAAGACAGAAATAAAGAAGTTCTTTGGAACCAATAAGAAAAAGACACAACATGCCAGAATCCTTGGGACACATTTAAAGCAGTCTCTAGAGGAAAATATATAGCAATAAGTGCCTATATGAGGAGAATGGAGAGATCCAAAATTGACACCCTTTCATCAAAATTGAAAGGCCTAGAGAAGCAAGATAAAAAAAACTCAAAAACTAGCAGAAGACAAGAAATAACTAAGATCAGAGCAGAACTCAAGGAGATAGAGACACGAAAAACCCTTCAAAAAATCAATAAATCCAAGGGCGGGTTTTTTGAAAAGATCAACAAAATAGACAAACCACTAGCCAGATGGATAAAAAAGGAAAGAGAGAACAACCAAATGGATGCAATAAAAAATGATAATGAAGAAATAACCACAGATTCCACAGAAATTCAAACCATCATCAGAGAATATTACAAACAACTCTATGCACATAAACTAGTAAACCTGAAAAAAATGGTTAAATTCCTGGACACCTGTGTCCTCCCAAGCCTAAATCAGGAGGAAGCTGAAACTATGAATAGACCAATAACAAGGTCAGAAGTCGAGGCAGCAATTAAGAGCCTACCCCTCAAAAAAAGCCCAGATCCAGATGGGTTCACAGCCGAATTCCACCAGAAACACAAAGAGGAGCTGGTACCATTCCTTCTGAAACTATTCCAAATAATCCAAAAAAGACGGAATCCTTCTCAAATCATTTTATGAGACCAACATCATCCTGATACCAAAACCTGGCAGAGACCCAACAAGAAAAGAAAACTTCCTGCCAATATCCATGATGAACATAGATGCAAAAATCTTCAATAAAATATTGGCAAGCCGATTGCAACAGCAAATCAAAAAACTTATCCATCATGATCAAGTAGAATTCATCCCGGGGATGCAAGGCTGATTCAACATATGCAAGTCTATAAACGTAATTCATCACATAAACAAAACCAAAACCTAAAACCACATGATTATCTTAATTGACGCAGAGAAGGCATTCGACAAAATTCAACAGCCCTTTATGATAAAAACCCTCAATAAACTCGGTATCGATGGAACATATCTCAAAGTAATAAAAGCTATTTAGGACAAACCAACAGCCAATATCATACTGAATGGGCAAAAACTGGGAGCATTCCCTTTGAAACCTGGCACTAGACAAGAATGCCCTCTTTTACCACTCCTATTCAATATAGTACTGGAAGTTCTAGCCATAGCAATCAGTCAAGAAAAATAAATAAAGGTTATTCAAATAGGAAAGATGGAAGCCAAATTGTCTCTATTTGCAGACGACATGATAGTATATCTAGAAGACCCCATTGCCTCAGCCCAAAAACTCCTGAAACTGATAAGCAAATTCAGCAAAGTCTCAGGATATAAAATCAATGTGCAAAAATCACAAGCATTTTTCTACACCAATAACAGACTTAAAGAAAGCCAAATCAAGAACGAACTGCCATTCACAATTGCTACAAAAAGCATAAAATACCTAGAAATACAACTCACAAGGAACGTAAGGGACCTCTTCAAGGAAAACTACAAACCACTGCTCAACAAACTAAGAGAGAATACAAACAGATGGAGAAACAGTCCATGTTCATGGTTAGGAAGAATTAATATCGTAAAAATGGCCATACTGTCCAAAGTAATTTACAGAATCAACGTTATCCCCATCAAGCTACCATTGACTTTCTTCACAGAACTGGAAAAAACCACCATGAACTTCAGTTGGAACCAAAAGACAGCCCGCATAGCCAAGTCAATTCTAAGCAAAAAGAACACAGCGGGGGGCATCACACTACCGGATTTCAAACTATACTACAAGGCTACAGTAATCAAAACAGCATGGTACTGGTACCAAAACAGAGATATAGACCAATGGAACAGAACAGAGGCATCGGAGGCAACACAACATATCTACAACCATACAATCTTTGATAAACCTGACAAAAACAAGCAATGGGGAAAGGATTCCCTGTTTAACAAATGGTGTCGGGAAAACTGGCTAGCCATGTGCAGAATGCAGAAACTGGACCCCTTCCTGACACCTTACACCAAAATTAACTCCAGATGGATTAAAGACTTAAACATAAGACCTGGCACCATAAAAACCCTAGAAGAAAATCTAGGCAAAACCATTCAGGACATAGGAGTAGGCAAGGACTTCATGACCAAAACACCAAAAGCATTGGCAACAAAAGCCAAAATAGACAAATGGGACCTAATCAAACTCCACAGCTTCTGCATGGCAAAAGAAACAGTCACTAGAGTGGATCGGCAACCAACAGAATGGGAAAAAATTTTTGCAGTTTACCCATCTGACAAAGGGCTGATATCCAGAATTTACAAAGAACTCAAACGGATTTACAGGAAGAAACAAACAAGCCCATTCAAAAATGGGCAAAGGATATGAACAGACACTTTACGAAAGAAGACATATATGAGGCCAACAATCATATGAAAAAATGCTCATCATCACTGGTCATTAGAGAGATGCAAATCAAAACCACATTGAGATACCATCTCACGCCAGTTAGAATGGCGATCATTAAAAAATCTGGAGACAACAGATGCTGGAGAGGATGTGGAGAAAAAGGAACACTTTTACACTGTTGGTGTGAGTGTAAATTAGTTCAACCATTGTGGAAGACTGTGTGGCGATTCCTCAAGGCCTTAGAAATAGAAATTCCATTTGACCCAGCAATCCCATTACTGGGTATATATCCATAGGACTATAAACTGTTCTACTATAAGGACACATGCACACCAATGTTCATTTCAGCACTGTTTACAATAGCAAAGACCTGGAATCAACCAAAATGCCCATTGAAGATAGACTGGATTGGGAAAATGTGGCACATATACATCATGAAATATTATGCAGCAATCAGAAATGATGAGTTTGTGTCGTTTGTAGGGACATGGATGAACCTGGAGAACGTCATTCTCAGCAAATTGACACAAGAACAGAAAATGAAATACTGCATATTCTCACTCATAGGCGGGTGATGAAAAATGAGAACACATGGACACAGGGAGGGGAGTACTAAACACTGGGGTCTTTTGGGGGGAAAGGGGGACGACCAGCATGCGGGGGAGCTGGGGAGGGATAGCCTGGGGAGAAATGCCAAATGTGGGTGAAGTGGAGAAAGGAAGCAAAACACACTTCTATGTGTGTACCTATGCAACTGTCTTGCATGTTCTGCACAAAACCTAAAATGCAATAAAAAATTTTTAAAAAATAAATAAATAAAACAGCTGACCCATATTGAGGGGAAAGAGCAGAAGCAGAAAAGGACAAGGGAGTAATCACATTCCTTCATTTATAAGAGAGGAGCCCTCATCACCCAATCACCCCTTATTAGGCCTCACTAAATTATTCTACTAAATACTTGAAACATTAATTTCTTTACCATATATCAAATTGCAAAGATTACTCTTAATATTTTTCAGTTTGTGTTAAGTCTACAACAAGTTGTTGTGCAGAAAAAAAGTCACCCAATAGACTTTTTGGATGGCAGTGTGGGTTAACTGTTGCTTTTCCCAATGGCAATAATAAAAAGAGTATTAATAATCATTAAAAAATGGTCTGAGACCTTGAGCCAGAGCTGGTGACTCTACTGGCCTGTCTTCTCATCCCTGCCTTCCCCAACACACACTTTCAGAGTCACAAGGCAGCTGAGGAGAGGAGAGCCCAGGCTTCAAACTCAGCACAGAAGACAGGCCTCTCTGCAATTAGAAGGGAACACTGAATCTGGGAAGTGACCTCAGAGGAGGAAGAATGCAGGTTGGGGGTTAGGGCTCAGATATAAGAAGACTTGGAAGCTCAGGACCAGGAGAAAGAAAAAGCTGTGTGATCCTGGCGACCTAGGTCTCCCTTGGTGACCCTGTGCTCACCAGGGACTAGCAGAGACAGAGGGGGTCTGTGACTTGAAGGGGAAGATGAGTGCAGCCACATACCCACCCCTGGCTCTCATGTAATGTGTGGTCTTCACTATAATGAGATAGTAATTTGGGGGAAAGAGCAGAAATATCTCACTTTCTTGTGTTTTTTGTTTGTTTTTTTGTGTTTTTGTTTGTTTGTTTGTTTGACAAAGGTCTCATTCTGTCACCTAGGCTGGGGTGCAATCATGCAGTCTTTGCAAACTGCGACCTCTATTTCTGGGGCTCAAGTGATTCCCCTTCCTCAACCTCCTGAGTAGCTGGGATTATAGGCACTTGCCACTGCACCCAGTTAATTTTTGTACTTTTAGTAGAGATGGGTTCTCACCATGTTGACCAGGCTGGTCTCAAACTCTTGAGCTCAGGTTTTCCACCTGCGTTGGCCTACCAAAGTGCTGGGATACAGGCATGAGCCACTACACCTGGCCTCCAAATGAGACGTTTTGATCTGAATTTTTTCCTCCTCCAGTGGTCAGCATAGAACATTTTTTCAACATGTTAGTTACTTCCTAATTACAGGATTGTGACATCAAAGAAAAAGGTGTATGTGAAGCTCTAGTCGTCATATTATACACTGTGAGGTGACTTCTCAGTCATGATCTTACCTAAGAAAGAATTCTGCAAAAAAAGAGAAGAGAAAGAGAAGTCAAAAATGGTGCCATCAGCCCAGGTGATTAGTCATTCTCGGTTGATTGCTCTGTTTCCTTACTGCAGATGTGTTTAGCACTCACTAACCTCTGACTCTGCAGTCTTCTATCTGACACATGGGTTTGCACTCACTCATGATCCTGTTCGGTCTCCTTCCAAATCTATGTAACTGTCATTTTATAAAATGCCGCTTGTGAAAATGCTCTGGATGGGAGATTTTCCTGGGCAGATCTTCACCCCAGGCCTGGGTTCAGGACAGGGAGTGGGCTCTACTGTCAGTGTGGTTGAGCTGCAGGATTGTTTAGAATGGAAACAAATGGATGTACCTCTGCTTTCCTTGGACCAAAATTAAAGAAACTGCACACATAAAAGTGTATTAATATCCAGGAAGAGCTGTGGAATCTTAGGCAAAGAATACTGACAACATAAAACCTGCTAAGCTAGACTTCATTACTCATTTGAAGCTAAATCAAGTGAATCAGTGTTGTTTGAGCCTCTAAATAGAATCCATAAAATTCTAAAATCACAAATGAAAGCCAATTCCATCTTTAAATTAAATTTGTAGTAAGTGGTACCCTTGTTTGGAAAACAAACTCTTCTGGAAACTGACTAATACCAAAGCCATGCAGGAGGTGAGAAATAATTACTTACTCATGGGCTGAAATTACAGAGAGAATATAATATCAAGAATATAAGCCCATCCCTAGCTAATCTTAATTTAAAGTAATCTAATTCTCAGTGCTCATTATTGTAGCTTTGTGATATATTAAGCCATAAAACCTGTTTTGAAAAAAGTTCTTGAATATAATTTGGCAATTAATCTGCTAGCTATTTTATCTTCCCTACAGGAGTCAGGAATAACATTTCCAATATTAGGAGATGTATTTGCAGAGTACTTTCATTCATATAAAAGCACAAGAATGAAGCTAGTTTAATTATCTTATTATTTTATAAAATAATAAATTTAGGCCTCTTCGATTTGTTGATCTAGTAAGATCATATTTTATACTTGACACAGATTATAACTAGATGATAACAGAAAACATTTGGCCTTTGTCCATTATGACAAGACTATTTCTTCATGAAATTAAGGGTGAAGCATTCAAAGAAAGGTAACTTAATAACCTTAGTTTTTCACATTAAAAAATATTACAAACTTCAGCAGTTTTCAGAATTTAATAGTTTGTTACATTTCTTCAGAGTTTAAGAATATTCTAACACCATTGCCAGGATTAATATTCATCTATTTAAATTAGTTCAGTAAATAATTGTTTTTGCTTTCAGATTCCCTATTTAAAATTGATTTTTGTTTTAATATGTTTAATAATTCTAACACAAAAATAACTTCATTTGATGTTTTTATTTATTTAAAAAAGTAATTATTCTCATAATTAGTGGTTAGATTTAATTTAATTAGATTTAAATGAGAAATTGCCACAATGAAAACTTTTGAAAAGTACAACCATACAGCTGGGTGTGGTGGCTCATGTCTGTAATCTCAGCACTTTGGGAGGCCAAGGAGAGTGGATAACCTGAGGTCAGGAGTTCGAGACCAGCCTGACCAATATGCTGAAACCCCATCTCTATTAAAAATTCAAAAATTAGCCTGCTGTGGTGTCAGGCACCTGTAGTCCCAGCTACTTGGGGGGTTGAGACAAGAGAATTGCTTGAATCTGAGGGGCAGAGGTTGCAGTGAGTTTAGATTATGCCAACTGCACTCCAGCCTGGGCAGCAGCAAGACTCCGTTTAAAAAAAAAATTACAACCACATCTTACAACTGAAAAGATACACAAAATTAAAAATATGTGAAATATTAAAGTATATCTATGTCTATAAGATTGAGATACACAGTGGTTAAGCACGTTGTCTACTCCTGAAATTTTCTTTTTACAATGAGGTGACTTTAGAAGTTGTATTAGTTTGTTTTCATGCTGCTGATAAAGAAATACCTGATACACCCATCAAATTTCATGAGACTTATTCACTATCACGAGAATAGCACAAGAAAGACTGGTGTTCATGATTCAATAACCTTCTTTTGGGTTTCTTTCACAACATGTGAGATTTCGGGGAGGTACAATCCAAGTTGATATTTGGGTGTGGACAGAACTGAATCATATCACTCAGCCCCTGGCCCCTCCATATCTCATGTTCTTACATCTCAAAACCAATCATGCCTTCCCAACAGTCCCCCAAAGTCTTAACTCATTTCAGCATTAACCCAAAATTCCACAGCTCAAAGTCTCATCTGAGACAAGGCCAGTTTCTTCTGCCTATGAGCCTGTAAAATCAAAAGCAAGCTAATTACTTTCTAGATACAATGGAAATACAGGTATTGGGTAAATACGGCCATTCCAAATGGGAAAATTTGGCCAAAACAAAAGTTACAGGGCCCATTCAAGTCCAAAATCCAGTGAGACAATCAAATTTTAAAGCTCCACAATAAAGTTTTTACTCCAGGTGTCACACTTAGGTCACCCTGATTCAAAAGGTGGGTTTCCATGGTCTTGGGAAGCTCCAACTCTGTGGCTTTTCAGAGTACAGTCTTTCTCCTGGCTGCTTTCATGGGTTTATGTTGAGTGGCTGCAGATTTTCCAGGTGCTTGGTGCAAGCTGTTGGTGGATCTAGCATTCTGGAGCCCAGAGGATGGTGGCTCTCTTCTCACAGCTCCACTGGGCAGTGCCATAGTAGGGACTCTGTGAGGGGGCTTCAACCCCACATTTCCCTTCTGCACTTCCCTTGTAGAGGGCCTGCCCCTGCAACAAATTTTGCCTGAGCATCCAGGCTGTCCACACATCTTCTGAAATTCAGGCAGAGGTTCCCATACCCCAATTCTTGATTTCTGTGCACCTGCATGCTCGACACCAAGTGGTAGCTGCCAAGGCGTGGCCCTTCCACTCTCAGAAGCCACAACCTGAGGTCTACATTGGCCTCTGTCTGCAATGGGTGGGTCAACTGGGACAAAGAGCACCAAATCCCTAGGCTGCACACCACATGGGACCTTGAGCCTTGCCAACAAAATTACATTTTTCTCCTGGGCCTCTGGGACTGTGAAGGGAGGGGCTGTTGTGAAGGTCTGTGAAATGGCCTGGAGACCCTTTTATCCCATAATATTGTGGATTAGCATTTGGCTTCTTTCTGCTTATATAAATTTATGCAGCTGGCTTGAAATTCCCCATAAAAATGGGGTTTTATTTTCCTTTTTTTTTTTTTTTTAAAGACAGAGTCTCGCTTTTGTTGCCAGGCTGGAGTGCAATGGCGCAATCTCAGCTCACAACATTTACCTCCCAGGTTCAAGCGATTCTCCTGCCTCAGCCTCCCAAGTAGCTGGGATTACAGGAGCCCACCACCACACTGGGCTAATTTTGTATTTTGTGTACAGATGGGTTTCTCCGTGTTTCCCAGGCTGGTCCTGAACTCCCGACCTCAGGTGATCTGCCTGCCTTGGCCTCCAAAGGTTCTGGGATGACAGGTGTGAGCCACCACACCTGTCTGGAATTTTTCTTTCTACCGCATTCTCAGGCTGCAAATTTTCTGAACTTTTATGCTTTGCTTCCTTTTTAAAACAGAATGCTTCTAACAGGACCCTAGTCATGGTTTAAATGCTTCGTTGCTTTGAAATTATTTCCACCGTAAATAACTTCTCTCTATATCAAAGTTTCACAGATCTCTAGGGCAGGAGCAAAATGCCACCAGTTTCTCTGGTAAAACATAACAAGAGTTACCTTTGTTCCAGTTCCCAACAAGTCTCCCATCTCTATCTGAGACTGCCTCAGCCTGAACCTGATTGTTCATATCACTGTCAGCATCACTTATACAGGACAGAGATACCTATAAATTCCTACGTTTACTTACACTATAAAGGTAAGGGTGAAAGAAAAATTTATGCTTCCCTCCTTATGTTGAGAGAGTGCAGGAAGTGTTTCCAAAGTACATTTCTCTCAGCTCTGGCTTCTCAGATAATGTTATCAAGGTTTTTTCTGGGCCTGGGCTTCACCTGTTGACTGCCGTCAGCCTAATACAGAGAACTTGTTTCTCTCTTTGATTTTAACTTTCTTTCTTTCCTTAATTTCCCACCTCAGAACCTTGTCAAAAACTAACCCCTGAGGAAATCTCTGCCCAACAGAAGCTACGTACAGTGATTCAGATCCACTGGTACAGGTAGCTTACATCCTGGAGCCAAAATATGGTACAGCAGACACCAGATCCCACCCTGAGGCTGGTGACCTGGTAGCTATGGGAGCATAAAATGAAGGCTCAGTACAATTTCCTAAAGATGAAAAAAATATTGGGGGGGAAGGTGCAAGAGAGAGCGCTAGAGGAAAAAGGAGGGAGGGGGTGGGGAAGAGGGAATCTTATATTACATGACAGGGGCCACGCGGCCTGGGGTGTCAGTGTGGAGGAGACTGAGTATTCTGCCTTGTAAATACTGTTATTTGTATATACTGTAAATGATTATGTCGGTGGGCACTAACTGAACCTGGGGAAACTGGGAACAACCTCAAAACCAAAACCAGCCACAGCACAAGCAGTGGCCACAGGCCACTGCAGAAGAAATTCAACTTGCACAGTTGATTTCAGACCATAATGATGCGACTTTGAGAAAAAGGTGAAAAGATTGATATTACGGGCAAGAACCAGGATGAATGTGTAATTGCTTTGCACAACTGCAAAGGAGATGTCAACAGAGCCATCAATGTTCTTCTGGAAGGAAACCCAGACACGCATTCCTGGGAGATGGTCGGGAAGAAGAAGGGAGTCTCAGGCCAGAAGGACGGCAGCCAGATGGAATACAATGAGGAAGGCAAAGAAAATCGAGACCGGAACAGAGACTATAGTCAGCTACGTGGTGGGCCACCAAGATGGGGGAGAGGTGCCAGCCATGGAAGAGAGTGTATGCATGGGGCGTTATCAAAACCAGCTGTGGTTTGAGGTCAGGAAAATGGATTGGATGGCACCAACAGTGGAGGGCCTTCTGGAAGAGGAACGGAAACAGGAAGAAGGGACCGTGGCCAAGGCAGAGGTGGCTCTGGTAGGCGAGGAGAAAGTTTTTCTGCTCAAGGAATGGGAACTTTTAACCCAGCTGATTATGCAGAGCCAGCCAATACTCATGATAACTATGGCAATAGTAGCATCAATACATAGAACAACACTGGCCACTTTGAACCAGATGATGAGACGAGACTTGATTTCATTGGGGTTGAGGGGTCAAATTATCCCCGAAAATTTCAGACTGCTCCTGGTGCATGGAGGACTGCAACAGAGGAATGGGGGACTGAAGATTGGAATGAAGATCTTTCTGAGACCAAGATCTTCACTGCCTCTAATGTGTCTTCAGTGCCTCTGCCTGTGGAGAATGTGACAATCACTGCTGGTCAGAGAATTGACCTTGCTGTTCTTCTCGGGAAGACACCATCTACAATGGAGAATGATTCATCTAATCTGGATCCATCTCAGGCTCCTTCTCTGGCCCAGCCTCTGGTGTTCAGCAACTCAAAGCAGACTCCACAACACAGCCGGCTTCAGGGAACACATTTTCTCATCACAGTATGGTGAGCCTGCTGGGGAAAGGATTTGGTGATGGTGAATGAAGCTAAAGGCGGCAGTACTACGGGCTCCCAGTTCTTGGAGCAATTCAAGACTGCTCAAGCCCTGGCTCAGTTGGCAGTTCAGCATTCTTAGACTGGAAGCACCACCACCTCCTCTTGGGACATGGGCTTGATGACACAATCCCCATCATTGGTGTAGTATGATTTGAAGAACCCAAATGATTCAACAGTGCACAGCCCCTTTATAAAGCGCCAGGCTTTTACCCCATCTTCAACCATGATGGAGGTGTTCCTTCAAGAGAAGTCACCTGCAGTGGCTACCTCCACAGCTGCACCTGCACCTCAGTCTTCTCCTCTGCCAAGGAAATCCACATCGGCTCCATCGATGTCACCTAGATCTTCAGACAACCAGTCCTCTAGCCCTAGCCAGCTCAGAAAAAGCTGAAACAGCAGGAGAAAAAAGCCTCCTTGACTTCTAAGATTCCTGCTCTGGCTGTGGAGATGCCTGGCTCAGCAGCTATCTCATGGCTAAACCTGCAGTTTGGGGCATTGCAGTTTGGGTCAGAGCCAGTCCTTTCTGATTATGAGTCCACCCCTACCACGAGCGCCTCTTCAAGCCAGCTCCAGTAGCCTATATAGCAGCACGGCCAGCGAATCTTCATCTACAATTTGATCTAACCAGAGTCAGGAGTCGTTATCAGAGTGGCCCAATTCAGTCGACAACCTATACCTCCCAAAATAATGCTCAGGGCCCTCTTTATGAACAGAGATCCACACAGACTCGGTGGTACCCCAGCTCCATCTCTTCATCACCCCAAAAGGACCTGACTCAGGCAAAGAATGGCTTCAGTTCTGTGCAAGCCACACAATTACGGACCACTCAATCTGTTGAAGGTGCTACAAGCTCTGCAGTAAAATCTGATTTACCCTCCACTTCTAGCATCCCCGCTCTCAATGAAATGGTATCTGCACCTTCCTTAGTGACAACAACCAATCTGCACTCATCCTCCTTGGGTGGCTTGAGCCACAGTGAGGAGATTCGAAATACTAACACCACACAACACAGCAGCACATTATCTACGCAGCAGAATACCCTTTCATCATCAACATCTTCTGGGCACACTTCAACATCCACTCTTTTGCACACAAGCATGGAGAGTGAAACGAATCTCTATTCTTCCTCCAGCACTTTTTCCACCACATCCAGCACAGTCTCTGCACCTCCCCCAGTGGTCAGTGTCTCCTCCACTCTCAATAGTGGCAGTAGTCTGGGTCTCAGCCTAGGCTGCAACTCCCCTGTCACAGCCTCGACTCGAAGTTCAGTTGCCACGACTTCAGGAAAAGCTCCTCCCAGCCTCCCTCCTGGGGTCCCACCGTTGTTGCCTAATCCGTGTATTGTGGCTCCAGGGCTGTTACATGCCTATCCGCCACAAGTATATGGTTATGATGACTTGCAGATGCTTCAAACAAGATTTCCATTGTATTACTACAGCATCCTATTTCCCACACTCACTACTCCGCTGACTGGGGGGGATGGTAGCCTGGCCGGCAACCCTTATTCTGGTGACCTCACAAAGTTCGGCCTTTGGGATGCCTCCTCCCCAGCCCCGGCCACAACCTTGGCCCAACCCCAACAGAACCAGACGCAGAATCACCACACCACGCAGCAGACATTCCTGAAGTGTGGCTTTTCAAAAAATTGTAATTCTTCCTATCAATAAGCATGTAATGTTTTTCCATTCGCTTATGTCAGCTCTGATTTCCTTGGATAGTGGTTTATAGTTCTCCTTGTGGAGACCTTTCACTTCCCCTGTTAGATACATTCCTTGGTATTTCATTCTTTTTGTGGCAATTGTGAATGAGAGGTCATTCATGATTTTGCCCTTGGCTTAACGGTTTTTGGTGTATAAAAATGTTAGGGCTAGTGATTTTTGCATATTTATTTTGTATTTTGAGACTTTGACAAAGATGTTTATCAGCTTAGGAAGCTTTGGGGCTGAGCCGATATGGGTTTCCTAGATATGAAATTATGTCACCTGCTATCAACTGTAGTTGAACTTCCTCTCTTCTGATTTGAATGTCTTTTATTTCTTTCTCTTACCTGATTGCTCTGGCCAGTACTTCCAATACTGGCTTAAATAGGAGTTGTGAGAGAGGGCATCCTTGTCTTATGCTGATTTTAGAGGAAAATCTTTTCAACTTTTGCCTTTTCAGCATGATGTTGTCTGTGGTTTCGTCATATATGGTTCTTATTATCTTGAGGGATGTTTTTTCAATTCCTAGTTTATTGAGAGTTTTTAACCTGACTGCATGTTGAATTATGTTGAAAGATTTTTCTGCATCTATTCACAGAAGTCATGTGGTTTTGATCTTTAGTTCTGTTTATGTGATGAATCATATTGATTTGTATATGTTAAATTAACCTCACATCCCATGAATGAAGCCTACTTAACTGTGATGAATAATCATTTTGATGTGCTGCTGGATGAAGTTTGCCACTATTTTGTTAAAAATGTTTGCATCAATGTTCATCAAGAATATTGGCCTGAAGTTTTCTTTTTTTTTTTTTTATTTTTTATTGGATTATAGGTTTTGGGGTACATGAGCAGAGCATGCAAGACAGTTGCGTAGGTACACACATGGCAGTGTGCTTTGCTTTTCTTCTCCCCTTCACCCACATTTGGCATTTCTCCCCAGGCTATCCCTCCCCACCTCCCCCTCTGTCAATTTCTCTTAATAGAGTTTTCTAAAATTGTCACTTTTGCAACCTGACTCATAAAGTATTCTTGACCGTGTTGGCTATTTTTGCCATAGAGAACAAAATTAATATTCTGTTTCTATTACTGTGTGGGTTTTGTCCCTTTAAATTAATTTTTACTTCAAAGGACCCTTTCTCGGACTTTTCCCTAACCCTTCAGGTTATAGTATGCAGTTGAAAAATCCATGGGGCAAGCTTCATAACACTTCATATGTTATTGAAAGTACTGAAGAAAATGGACCTGAGGAACCTAGCTAGCCCTACCTGGAGTTCATGTCATTTTTGTCATTTGTTTTGTTTTCCAGTTTTTAATGCACAAAATAGCAGTAACAATACCCGGCAAGAATTAAAGGATAATTGTAAGACTCGTAAATCATTTTGATAAGGATCTTCTGTTCAGTATGCATTTCTGAATTTTTAGTCATAGAAAGATAGTGCTAGGTATAATTTCAGGTGTCTAGCGTGGACATATTATGATCTAAAGTAATTGCTGTCTTGATGTGAAATAAAAGTGCTTTATCATCCAAGGACAGTTCTATACAATTATGTAACTATTGCTATTTTAGGAGTGTTATCAGGGTATTAGTAATATTAATAAAATAATTAGAAAGCTTAAGCAACTAGCCTTCTGGAAAGTTAAGGATAAAAGAATAAATAGGCCAGGCGTGGTGGTGGCTCAAGCCTGCCTGGGAGGTTGTGGCGGGTGGATCAGAGGTCAGGAGGTCGAGACCAGCATGGTCAACATAGTGAAACCCTTGCCTCTACTGGAAATACAGAAAAGTTAGGGGGCCGTGGTGGCACGTGCCTGTAGTGTAGTCCCAGCTGCTCACTCACTCGGGAGGTTGAGGTAGGAGAATTGCTTGAACCCACAGGGGGCGGAGGTTGCACTGAGCCTGGGTGACAGAGAAAGACTGCTTCTCCAAAATATTAGAATAAGGCCGGGCGCGGTGGCTCACGCCTGTCATCCTAGCACTTTGAAAGGCCGAGGTGGGTGGATCACCTGAGGTCAGGAGTTCAAGACCAGCCTGGCCATCTTTAGAAAAAAGAAACCCCATATTTAGAAAACAGAAGAAAGCCACACACACACACACACACACACACACACACACACACACACACACACACGCTAGAATAGAATAGAATAGAATGGAACAGAATAAAATAGAATTGAACGAACGAATGAATGAATGAATGAATGAGCAATTTTTCAGGAACAAAGAAAACCCATGGTGACACAAACCTATGCTTCTCGCCTTTTGAGGCAGCAATGACGCTACAAATTATGTGTGATTTCTTGTTTTTCTACATTTAATTTAACGTCGTTATTATTATTATACTTCTTGCTATTGTTCTTATTTGAGACGGAGTCTTCCTCTGTCGCCCAGCCTGGAGTGCAGTGGCGTGATCGCGGCTCTCTTCAACCTCCGACTCCCGAGTCAAAGCGATTCTTCCGCCTCGGCCTCCCGAGTGAGTAGCTGGGACTACAGGTGCGTGCCACCGCACCCGGCTAACTTTTGTGTATGTAGTAGAGACGGGGTTTTGCCCTGGTCAGCAGGCTAGTCTCGAACCCCTGACTTCAAGTGATCCACCCGTCGTCTCAGCCTCCCAAAGTGCTGGGATTATGCTCGGTGCGTTATGAGCGGCTCGGCTAACATGGTTAACTTTATGGCCCCGTGGTTGGGCCTTTGGTTTACAGCCAGAGGCTACCTGACAGAGCCCTGTCCCTCGAAAGAAGGGTGGTTATCTGCAGATAGCAGCAGGGTCTTGCTCTGAAATCCTCAAAGCCTCTGCTGTGATTCAGAATGGTGGTGTCTGTCTCAAACGGATGGTCCTGTTGATCTGCTCTGGTATTTAGAAATGAATGCTCCCCTACTAAAATCTGTCACAGACACCTCCGGGACGGATGAATGTGGTGGGTGCAAGTTTGGAGGTGAGGCAGGTGCTTCGCTAGAGCTGAGGAGTTGAAGACCAGCCCGGGAAACAGGCTGCGGTGCATTTGTCTGGCCAAGGCCCATGGCAGCCTCCACTTCCCGACCTCAAGCAATCCTCCCACCTCGGGCTCCAAAACAGCTAGAACTATACAGGTGCCTGCCATCACGATGCCCGGCTAACTTTTTAATTGTTTTGATTTTTTAGTACAAACGGGGGCTCGCTGTGTTGCCAGGGCTGGTCTCAAACTCCTGGGCTCAAGCGATTCTTCCACCTGAGTCTCCCAAAGTGTTGGGATTATAGGCGTGAGCCATGGTGCGCTGCCCTCTTTTTATTTCTTTTCTCCTCCTCCTCCTCCTCTTCCTCCTCCTCCTCCTCCTCTTCCTCCTCCTCCTCCTCCTCTTTCTTCTTCTTCTTCTCCTTCTCTCTCTCTCTCTCTCTTCCTCCCCTCCCCCCCTTTCTTCCTTTTCTTTTATTTATTTATTTATTGGAAAAAAAAAAAAAGATGGGGTTTCACCATGTTGGTCAGGCTGGTCTTGAACTCCCGACCTCAGGTGATCTGCACGCCTTGGCCTCCAAAGTACTTGAATTACAGGCATGAGCCACCACACCCGGCCTCATTCTTTTTCTTTTTTCTCTTCCTTCCTCCCTACTGGATGGATGGATGGATGGATGGATGGATGGATGGATGGATGGATGAGTGAGTGAATGAATGGACGGACGAGTCGGTTTCCGGAAATATTTACAGGCGAGGTCGGGTGCCGCAGATGACGGCAGGGCCTTGCTCTGAAATCCTCGAGGCCTCCGCCGTGATTCGGAACGGTGGCTACCTCAAGCGGATGGTCCTGTTTGTGTGCTCTGGTCTTTTTTAATTTCTTGAGACGGAGTTTCGCTCTCGTTACCCAGGCTGGAGTGCGATGGCGCGATCTCGGCTCACCGCAACCTCCGCCTCCTGGGTTCAGGCAATTCTCCTGCCTCAGCCTCCCGAGTAGCTGGGATTACAGGCACGTGCCACCGTGCCCAGCTAATTTATTTATTTGTCTATTTTCCGGTATGTTTAGCAGAGACGGGGTTTCACCCCGTTGACCAGGTTGGTCTCGATCTCTCGACCTCGTGATCCACCCGCCTCGGCCTCCCAAAGTGCTGGGACGACAGGCTTGAGCCACCGCACCCGGCTGTGCTCTGGTCTTCAGGAACGAGCGGAGCCTTCCCGTGCTCCGCCACCTCCTTGTATGTCTTCTACGACCGTCCACGCTTCCATGTACTTTTTTAGAGATGGGGTCTCCCTGTGTCGCCCAGGCCGATCGTACGTAGGTCACTGTGACCTTGAACTGACTGGTGGGCTTAGAGAGATGCTCCCCTGACTCAGCCCCTGAGGAGCTGGGCCTACCGGCCCGGGCGGGTGCCAGGACGCAGCACGACACAAAACGGCCGGCTGATTATCTATCTATCTTCCTTCTTTTTAATTGTTTTCTTCTGCGACAGAGGTTCCGCTCGCTCGCTCGCTCTGTCGCCCGGGCTGGAGTGCAATTGCTCCCGGACCCAGCGGGAGGGTCGGGTCGGGTCGGGTCGGGTCGGGCTGCTTATTCTTGCGGCCTGATGATGAGCTGAAGACGAATTGGGAAAGGAGGGAGTTTTCATTTCTGTGACTGCTTACGGGGAAACGGAAGGCCTGGAAAATATCGCCAGACCGACTCAAAACCACAGAGAGGAGGTCAGAGCCTGTGTACCTTCCGAGCTCTCTGTGTACGTGTCACGGTGCGTGGTCACCTAAAGAGGGAAGCGAATCCCCCCCACCACCCCCCCGCCCCGGGAGTCTCGCTCTGTCGCCCAGGCTGAAGTGCGGTCGGTGGTGAGATCTTGGCTCACTGCGACCTCCACCTCCCGAGTTCCAGCGATTCTCCTGCCCCTGCCCGGCCTTTCGAGGGCCTGGAGGCGGGGGTTTCGCCATGTTGACGGGGATGGTTCGGAACTCCTGACCCCGGGTGACCCGCCCGCCTCTGCCTCTGACTACCGGAGTGCTGGGGTGAGGGGCGTGGGCCGCCGGGCCTCGGCCTGCTTTTTCTTTTGTTACTAGAGAAGAAAATGGCGTGGGCCCTCTCGCTATCACGGTATACACTCTGCTATTCTGTGGGATACGCCGTGCGTGTGAGTGCGTGCGTGGGTACGTCCGTGCGTGCGTGCGTGCGTGCGTACTTACGTACCTACGCACGTACGTAGGTGCGTGTGTTTCTGCGCGTATTGCCGAGTCACGGTGCTTCCTTCCCCCTCAGGGTCTCCGCTCCATTAGTTGTGGGGGAAATGCCTGGGAGGGTGCCGGGCTGACACTTGCATATGTTGTCATCGGGCGTCACCTAGCGGTCACCGGTTCTCCGAAGTCTAGGCGGCGTGACGGGACGCTCTGGCCGCCCGCCCACCGTCAGGAGAGACTGTGGCTTCTCTCTGCCACCCGCCCCCCACCTCCCCCCACTTAGAGGCCCGCCCTCCCTTAGTCCATTCGTCCCCCACCCCCACCCCCACCCCCACCCCCGACTCCCTCGTTGCCCAGACGACCCCTGGAGACCCTGGCCGGGCCCGATTGTTCTTCTCTTTGATCCGTTGTTTCCCTTTCTTTCTTGGTGTCTTTCTTAACCCATATGGACCCTTCTGCCTGGGTTTTGTGGATGACAGCTCCACTTTAGGCCTTGTCGTTAGTGGGGACTTTCCCGATTCTCCCCAGATGTAGCGAAAGCAGGTAGATGTCCAGAGTGTGCTCGTAAATGGCGTTTCCCAGAAATCATCGAATGAGTGTGGAGGAAGAAACATGCGGTGCCCCCCTTTCGAGGCAGCGATGCCAGCAATCATGAATTAGGTGTCATTGCTGGAGTCGGCTTGTTTCCTGAGTTGCCCTCCGTGCCCACCCCCACCCCAGTCTTGAATACATTTTAGAATAACCTACTGTGCCTCCGTCCCTTCCCCTTCCTCTTTGTGTCCCCTCCTGCTCCCCTTGGTTTCTCTCCTTCCACTCAGGCATATCCCCCCTTCTTTCTTTCTTTCTCTTTCTCTTTCTCTCTCTCTCTCTCTCTCTCTCTCTCTCTCTCTCTCTCTCTCTCCCCCCCTCCCCACCCGCCACCCCTCCCTCCCTCCCTCCCTCCCTCCCTAGGTAAACTCACTCAACCACCCTGGCCCAGGCCCTCATAGTCATTTTTCTTCTTTTTTTTGGAAACAGAGTCTCACTCTGTCACCCAGGCTGGAGTTCGAGGGCACGATCTCGGCTCGCGGCGGCCTCTGCCTCCCGGGTTAAGGCGATTCTCCTGCCTCAGCCTCCTGAGTGGCTGGGGGTTACAGGCATGCACTGCCACGCCCGGAGAAGTTCTTTCTTTCTTTCTTTCTTTCTTTCTTTCTTTCTTTCTTTCTTTGATTAAAATTAAAGAAGTTTATTTGTATTGTTAGCAGAGACGGGGTTTCACCATGTTGGCCAGCCTGTTGTTGGACTCCTGACCTCAGGTGGCCCACCCGCCTCAGCCTCCCCAGAGTGCTGGGATGACAGGCCTGAGCCACCGCGCCCGGCTCATTGTCACTTTTAACGGTTACCTTACGTGTGGCATTTTTATTTTCCTGGCCAACATATTCCTAAGGTGGAAGGTGTGTCGCAGCCCCTCCCCGGGCCTTACTATGCCGGTAGAGGATTTTTCGAAAAGAAATCTGTCTGTGCTTTCTCCTTTAGTTTCTCTCTCCCTAATTGCCTTCTCCAGTTCTTTCTTTCTTGTTTGTTTCTTTTGTCGTTTTCTGTGTTTCGTTCGTTGTTCCTGTGTTTCTTTCGTTGTTTCTGTGTTTCTTGTGTGGTATTTTTTTTTTTTTTTTTGAGATGGAGTTTCCCTTTTGTTACCCAGGCTGGAGTGCAATGGCGCGATCTCAGCTCACCGCAACCTCCACCTCCTGGGTTCAGGCAATTCTCCTGCCTCAGCCTCCTGAGTAGCTGGGATGACAGGCACGCACCAGCATGCCCAGCTAATTTTTTGTATCTTTAGTAGAAACGGGGTTTCACCATGTTGACCTGGATGGTCTCTATCTCTTGACCCCGTGATCCACCCACCTTGGCCTCCCAAAGAGCTGGGATTACAGGCTTGAGCCACCGCGACCGGCTCCTTCCTTCCTTCCTTTCTCTCTCTCTCTCTCTCTCTCTCTCTCTCTCTCTCTCTCTCTCTCTTTCTTTCTTTCTTTCTTTCTTCTTTCTTTCTTTTTTCCTTTTTTCTTTATTTTGAGACAAGAGTCTCACTCTGTCACCCAGGCTGGAGTGCGATGGCGCGATCTCAGCTCACGGTGACCTCCACCTCCGGGGTTCAAGCGATTCTCCTGCCTCTGCCTCCTGAGTGGCTGGGGTTACAGGCATGTGCCACCACGTCCGGAGAATTTGTTTTTCTTTTCCTTTTTTATTTTTAACATTAAAATTAAAGAGGTTCTTTTTTTTTTTTTTTTTTTTTTAATAATTACTTTTATTTTTAATGTCCAGAATGTGTAATATAAGGGCCAGAGCCTCCTCCTGGACTCAATTTTATAAATTCTCAATTGGTTGGTGAGGCCAATAGGGATACTTTTGCTTGTCCAATTTGGTTTCTGGGAAAGCTTCGTTCAAGTCCTCAATGGTCATCTGTTCAAATGGAATTAAGTTCTTATACTTCTCCATCTTTTTCTCATATTCTACAACCCTGGCCTTTGAGAGAGACACCCACTCAGCACAAGACTTCACATCTTCTTTTTCTTCAGCATCCACCAGGGCAGTATATGGATCCTCTGGTATAGGAACCTTCAGGGCATTAAACTTCTTCTCAAAGTCATCCACCAAGCCTGCTTTGGCCTCATTGGCCTTGTAGTAAGCCCAGTCAATAGATGGTGGATTCTCAGGTAAAGCAGCCAACCTGGAGGTTAGGATCTCATTCCAGGATTTCAGGGAATTAGCAATGGCCTTTTGGTTTTGGGGTATGATCTCCCAAAAAGCTATCCAGTCAATGGTTTTTAGAGCAAGTTTTCGCCCAGCCATCTTGGAATCCTTCACCGACCCCAGCTGCCTATCGTCCACAGCAGCAAGTAACGGAAGTGGGTCCCTTTTTTTTTTTTTTTTGGTATTTTTAGCAGAGACGGGGTTTCACCATGTCGGTCAGCCTGTTGTTGGACTCCTGACCTCAGGTGGCCCACCCGACTCAGCCCCCCAGAATGCTGGGATGACAGGCGTGAGCCACCGCGCCCGGCTCATAGTCACGTTTAACGGTGACGTTACACGTGGTATTTATATTTTCCTGGCCAACCGTATTCGTAAGGTGGAAGGTGGGTCGCAGCCCCTCCCTGGGCCTTACTATGCTGTTAGAGGATCTTTCGAAAGGAAATCTGTCTATCCTTTCTCCTTTGTTTCTCTCTTCCTAATTGCCTTTTCCAGTTCTTTCTTTCTTTCTTTCTTTCTTTCTTTCTTTCTTTCTTTCTTTCTTTCTTTCTTTCTTGTTTGTTTCTTTTGTCGTTTCTGGGTTTCGTTCATTGTTCCTGTGTTTCTTTAGATGTTTCTGTGTTTCTTGTGTGGCCTTTCTTTTTCTTTTTTTATTTTTTATTTCTTTTTTCTTTTGAGACAGAGTCTCAGCCTGTCACCCAGGCTGGAGTGCGATGGCGCGATCTCGGCTCACGGTGACCTCCGGCCTCCATGGTTCAAGCGATTCTCCTGCCTCAGCCTCCTGAGTGGCTGGGATGGCGGGCGTGTGCCACCGCGCCCAGGTAATTTTTGTATTTTTAGTAGAGACGGGGTTTCAACGTTTTGGCCAGGCTGGTCTCGAACTGCTGACCCTGTGATCCGCCCGCCTCGGCCTCCCAAAGTGCTGGGATGACAGGCATGAGCCACCTTGCTTGGCCTCTCTCTCTCTCTCTCTCTCTCTCTCTCTCTCTCTCTCTCTCTCTCTTTTTCTCTGTCTGTCTGTCTGTCTTTCTCTGTTGCTCTTTCTTTCTGTCTCCCTGCCTTTCTTTCGAGATGGAGCCTAGCTCTGTCGCCAGGCCCGATTATGTTTAGCAAGAAATTTCATTTTGTCTATTTTCTTTCTTTCTTCTCTCTGCCTTCCTTCCTTTCTTTTCTTTTTCCCTTTTTTTAGATTTTTACCTAAATGCAGGTGGGGGCTAATGCCGAAAATGGCATTAGCCTCTTCTTTCTGCCTTCCTTTCTTCTTGCTCTGTGTTTTTCTCTTTCTTTCCCTCCTCCCTCCCTCCCTCCCTCCCTCCCTCCCTCCCTCCCTCCCTCCCTCCCTTCTTTCCTTTTTTCTGTTCCTTTCCTTTTTTTCTCTCTTTCTTTGTCTTTTATACTTTTTTTGTCTCTTTCGCCCTTTTTTCCTTCACCTCTTTCCTCATTCTTTCTCTTCTTCATCTTTCTTCATTTTCCACCTGTCTTTCATCATCTATTTTCTCCAGATTTTAAAATTTCTGTTTTCTCCATGTCCTTCCTCCCCCCACCCTGCTTCCTTTCTTCCCTCTCTCCTTCCTCCATGTGTCTTTTTTCTATCCCCCCTCCCTCCCTCCCTCCCTCCCTCCCTCCCCCACACCCCAGGTTTGATTGTGAAAGTGTCCTCATTCTGTGTCTCTCTGTCACCTGAACGACTCGCGACCGAGTCCTGTGTGTTCTTTCTCCCTCCGAGATGCATGTCCAAACAGCCACACGTCGTGGGCTTGTCTTTGGAGCCTGTCTCGGTCTACGCAGAGACACGTTTGGAGGACGGTTTCTGTGGGGTTGGGGTGGAGGGGCTGTGTCTTCGGCCTCGGCCAGACTTTTCTCGACTCACGGTTTCGGTTTTGCCGTCCGCCGGCCGCCCTGCCATCTGGATCTCTCTCGGTGACAGGTTTGGGGACCTGGTCGTCGCCGGTTGTCGGGCTCCATCTGGCGGCCGCTTTTATATGGTTTTCTTGGCTTCTGGAGCTCCGGTGACAGCTGCCGAGGGAGGGGACCGTCCCCGCTGTGAGCTAGTCATTGCTCCGGAAAGCCTGCGGCCGTCAGCGGGGCTGTCCCTGTGGCGCCAGAGCTCTGGCGAGTCACTTGTGAGTCAGAGCTCGGGCGTGCAGGGCTGTATGGGGGCAGGCTGTCGCCGAGTTTCCAGGCCCGAGCGAGGTGTCGGGGCTGCCCGGGCCGGTCGACCAGTACGCCGTAGCTCCCGAGGCCCGACCCGCGACCCGCGGGGACCCTCCGGGCGTGGCGCGGGTGGCCGGGGACGCCACTCCACGGCCCTGTGGCGGGCCAGCGCGGGCCCTGGCCGCCAGAGGCACCCACCCACCCGCCGGATTTCTTTCCCGAGTCCCTGTGGGGAGTCGGTGGCCTTCCTGCGCCGTCCTCCCGGGGTGCCGCGCCTGGCCGCGGTCCCTCTGCTGTGACGCTTTACTTCCGAGTCCGCCTTCGTGGTCGGAGAGTGGTCCCTGAGCGCCTTCGGTCCCTCGTGTCGTGTGTCCCTCGCGTGTGAGGGGACGGCCGAAAGAGTCTGTTTCTGAAGGCACGGGCCGGCCCCTGCGTGGCACCGGTGGCCCGGAGGGCGTGCCCGGGAAGGGCTGCTCCCTGTGTGTGTGTGTGTGTGTGTGTGTGTGTGTGTGTGTGTGTGTGTGTGTGTGTGTGTTTAGGTCGACCAGACAGCCCTGGGTGCTCCATGTCTGGCTGTGATGGTGGCCTTTTTGGGGACAGATGTCCGTGTCACGCATTTCTGAGTCGGCGGTGTGGCCGGTGACTAGACCCCCTGCCCCCTGGGCGGGGTGTATCTTTCACTCTGAGTTGTCGTTTTGTGCCACCGGGTTATTGCTGACACGCTGTCCTCTGGCGACCCGTCGCTGGAGAGGTCGGGCCTCTGGATGCGTGGGGGGTCTCTGGTCTACCGGTGACCCGGCTAGCCGGCCCTGCTCTGGGTTGAGCCGCCGGCTGGGGCCCGTGTGCCTTGCCTCCCGTGCATCCGTCTGAGTGTCCCGGCTCCCTGGTGCCGCCCTGGGCCCGGGTCTCTTCCGACTCACCTGGGCGTGGCGGGGAAAGGCCGGTGCGGGCGGGCGGGCTCCCGTCTGCCTGCGTGTGCGCTCCCTGCTGCGGGCACCTGGGGCGGTCGCGACGACCCCGTTCCGTTGGCTCCGTGCCGTGCGTGTCAGGCGTCCTCCTCTCCTCTGGGGTTGTCCGCCGTCCCTTCCCCGGAGCGGGGCTGGCCGGCCTCGGGCCCGTGGGCTCCGTGGCTTTGCTGAGGTTGACTCCTTCGCCCCGCTCTGGGTCTCTTCCGATCGATGTGGTGACGTCACGCTCTCCCGGGCCGCGACCGATCCGCGGTGGGCGAGGGACGGACATTCTCGGTGAATGGGACCGCTCTTCTCGTCCCGCCCGCGGGGGCCCCCTTGCCTCTCCTGCACCCTGCCTGTGGGGTCTGGATCGGGAGGTGTAGGGGGTACGGAATCCGGCCCGACCTCGCCGTGCTCCCCCGTTCTCCGCCTGGCGGGGGCCGGTGGGGTCCTCTGACGCGGCAGGCATCCCTCGCTCTCGCCTCCTGTGGTTGTTGCCTTGTCGGGGGCGGCCCCTCTCCGCGGCGGTGGGGGGCTCGTCCCGATGGCCCGTCGTGCTGCCCTCGCCGGGGTGGTGCGAGCGTTGGCTCGGCTTGGGCCTTTTGCGGTGCTCCTGGAGCGCTCCGGGTTGTCCCTCAGGTGCCCGAGGCCGAGCGGTGGTGTCGTTCCCGCCCCCGGGGCCCCCTCCTCCGGTTGCCGCCATGGGGTCTGCGTGTGGGTCCCGAGGAGAAGCGCTCAGCTCGTCGGAGGGTTGTCGTCGAGGCGATCGATCGAGGTTTTGTGCCCCTCGACGCGGGGTTGAGGGGGTGCCTCGGGTTCCGCTCCTCTCGCCGTAGACCTCATCCCTCCCTTCCCTGGGTGTCCCTGAGCGCCTCCGTGGGCGGCCCGGCGAGGGGCGACCGGTGGGTGGGGGAGTGTGACCCGCCCTCGGTGAGAAAGCCTTCTCTAGCGATCCCAGAGGTGTGCTTTGGGGGTACCGGACTCCCCCGGCCCGCCGCCTCTCTCTGCGTTGTGGTAGCGCTTCCGCGTGGCGATTGGATTCGCTCGTGTGTAGGCAGAGTTCCCTCTTCCTCCTCGGTGGCGGGGAGAAGTGGGGTCCGCCGGTCTCCGCGGTGGGGACCGAGCGCCGCTCGTCGCCTACTGTGGCCCGCGCCTCCCCCCTCTGAGTCGGGGGAGGGTCCCGCCGGGCCGGGCCCTGTGTCCTCGCCGTTGGGGAGGTCGTCGCTTGAAGGCTGGGTGCGTGTGGCGTCCCGTCTGGCGCGTGACCCCCTTCCGCTGCGAGCCGGCTCTCCGCCCGCTCCCGTGCCGTGCCGAGCCCTTGCCGGTGCCGGCGACCGCGCTGTGTGCGGGGCGACGGGTCGGGCCGCCTGGGCCCGGGAAAGCGTCCCCACGGTGGGGCGTGCCGGTCTCCCGGAGCGGGACCGGGTCGCGGATGGACGAGATCCTGGGTGTGTCGCCCTGGCGTCGGGCTTGTCGCTGTGGTCGCTCCGGGGCCCCCGGCGGTGGGGTCCGGGTCCCGTGAGGGGTCTCCGCGTTGGTGCCGAGGGCCGGCCGGTGTCCCGGGTGGGAGGGCTGCGGGACCGCCCTCGT